>NW_028133251.1:0-549263 GCF_964374135.1 Grampus griseus | reverse complement strand
CACACGCTTGATTCTCTTTCGGAGACATATAAATCCATAGGTTTTAAGATTCTTACTAGTCAGGTATATTCTTAGGCGTTTAATATGGGGTGTTGAGTCCACTTCGTTGAGCAAGGAGTAGCTCTTGTCTATTACATATTTGGCTTATGGAACGGTATCTGTGCTAATTTCAATCTCTGGTCTTATGCAGCACACCAACTCACCTTTCCCCTTAAGGAAGCATAAGTTGGTTTTCTACATTTGAGACCCTGTTCTGTTTTGTAATTCAGTTCCTGTGTAGCCAAGTTTACATTCCGTGTAGTAGTGATATCTTATGATGTTTCTTTTTCTGTGTGACTTA
Organism: Grampus griseus; assembly: GCF_964374135.1. Lineage (NCBI taxonomy): Eukaryota > Metazoa > Chordata > Mammalia > Artiodactyla > Delphinidae > Grampus > Grampus griseus. Next base: position 548,923 of record NW_028133251.1, on the reverse strand, counting down.
TTTCACTTAGAATCATCGTACCTGAATCCACTCATTATGCTGCTACGGGCCTGATGACATAGATTTCATTGCTGAGTGATATTGCATTGTACGTAAGTACCACAACTTCTTTATCCATTTATCACTTTCTGCAATATTGAAATTGTACCGTAAACGAGGTTCTTGTAAACAAAACCGTCCCAAACTTTGGGGTGGCTGTGTCTTTTGGATTTTAATTTCCCTAAGCTATAGGACCATAAGTGGAAGTGCCCTAGGCTCTGTTGCTTTGTTTTTTAGATGTTTCAGGAAACACCATACACTACTCCAGAGTGGCTGTTGGCAATTTACATCCCGCCCATCAGCATAACAAGGCTCCCAGTTCTCCATGGCCTGTCCTGCCTTTCTGGATTTTACACTTTTTTCAGATGGCCCTTTTGACCGGGGGGCAGTGAGACTTCATTGTAGTGCAGATTTCCTTTGCAAGCTTGCTTGGTTGGCCAAAAAGTGCGTATGCGTTTTTTCCTGAATATATTCAGGAAAAAACGCATACGCCCTTTTTGGCCAAGTGCATCATTGTGGACGTTCTGCCTCTTTTCCTATGCTTTACATGCAATTCCAGTCTACCTCCTGAAATCGATTTCCTGCAATCCTGCCCCACTTTCAAGTCCTCTTGGCAGCCTTACTTCAATATATTTCTGGACGATAGCTGTCATTTATAACTCTGCAGGTTTGTGAATGACAGTGCCCCTGAGCTCCTTTCTTCAACTCGCTTTCTTGTGAGCTGGCGACAACACCGCAGGATTGCTTCAGGCCTTAGTGTAGTTCCGGCATGGCACACTGAGCCATTGGTTAATTCCTCTTCCTGGTGGGAAATGAGAGTTAAATTTGCTCGTCCAGACACCTCCAGCTAGTCTCTCATTGGTTCTCCCTATTCCTGTTCATTTTCCGCAGAAATTGCAAACTGGGACAAACAGGAGGTTAAAGGCACTGACTCTCCAAGTGGGAAGAGTGTTAGTAAAGAGTCTGGAATGTTGCACCCGAGTACCAGGGGACGAAAACTGAGACACCTTTGAACACGTTTCCCAATCACACGGTGGATCATACTCTGGGTTCCACATGCATGTTTTAGCTGAAGGAAGTATCCCTTAAACCAGGAGAGTTGAGACCCATGGAATGGGTACCATGCAATATGACTTCAAAGAGTATACATTTGCTCACCGATCCTCACCAATCCTATCACTGCTGCGTTTATGCTGCTGTACACACGCTTGATTCTCTTTCGGAGACATATAAATCCATAGGTTTTATGATTCTTACTAGTCAAGTATATTCTTTAGGCGTTTAATATGGGGTGTTGAGTCCACTTCGTTGAGCAAGGAGTAGCTCTTGTCTATTACATATTTGGCTTATGGAACGGTATCTGTGCTAATTTCAATCTCTGGTTTTATGCAGCACCCCAACTTACCTTTCCTCCTTAAGCAAGCATAAGTTGGTTTTCTACATTTGAGACCCTGTTCTGTTTTGTAATTCAGTTCCTGTGTAGCCAAGTTTACATTCCGTGTAGTAGTGATATCTTATGATGTTTCTTTTTCTATGTGACTTATTTCACTTAGAATCATCGTACCTGAATCCACTCATTATGCTGCTACGGGCCTGATGACATAGATTTCATTGCTGAGTGATATTGCATTGTACGTAAGTAGAACAACTTCTTTATCCATTTTTCGCTTTCTGCAATATTGAACTTGTACCGTAAACGAGGTTCTTGTAAACAGATCCGTCCCAAACTTTGGGGTGGCTGTGTCTTTTGGATTTTAATTTCTCTAAGCTATAGGACCATAAGTGGAAGTGCCCTAGGCTCTGTTGCTTTGTTTTTTAGATGTTTCAGGAAACACCATACACTTCTCCAGAGTGGCTGTTGGCAATTTACATCCCGCCCATCAGCATAACAAGGCTCCCAGTTCTCCATGGCCTGTCCTGCCTTTCTGGATTTTACACTTTTTTCAGATGGCCCTTTTGACCGGGGGGCAGTGAGACTTCATTGTAGTGCAGATTTCCTTTGCAAGCTTGCTTGGTTGGCCAAAAAGGGCGTATGCGTTTTTTCCTGAATATATTCAGGAATAAACGCATACGCCCTTTTTGGCCAAGTGCATCATTGTGGACGTTCTGCCTCTTTTCCTATGCTTTACATGCAATTCCAGTCTACCTCCTGAAATCGGTTTCCTGCAATTCTGCCCCGCTTTAAAGTCCTCTTGGCAGCCTTACTTCAATATATTTTTGGACGATAGCAGTCATTGATAACTCTGCAGGTTTGTGAATGACAGTGCCCCTGAGCTCCTTTCTTCAACTCGCTTTCTTGTGAGCTGGCCGCAACACCGAAGGATTGCTTCAGGCCCTAGTGTGGTTCCGGCATGGCACGCTGAGCCTTTGGTTAATTCCTCTTCCTGGTGGGAAATGAGAGTTAAATTTGCCCGTCCAGACACCTCCAGCTAGTCTCTCATTGGTTCTCCCTATTCCTGTTCATTTTCCGCAGAAATTGCAAACTGGGACAAACAGGAGGTTAAAGGCACTGACTCTCCAAGTGGGGAGAGTGTTAGTAAAGCGTCTGGAATGTTGCACCCGAGTACCAGGGGACGAAAACTGAGACACCTTTGAACACGTTTCCCAAGCACACGGTGGATCATAATCTGGGTTCCACATGCATGTTTTAGCTGAAGGAAGAATCCCTTAAACCTGGAGAGTTGAGACCCATGGAATGGGTACCATGCAATATGACTTGAAAGTTTCTGCATTTGCTCAACGATCCTCACCAATCCTATCACTGCTGCGTTTATGCCGCTGTACACACGCTTGATTCTCTTTCGGAGACATATAAATCCATAGGTTTTAAGATTCTTACTAGTCAGGTATATTCTTAGGCGTTTAATATGGGGTGTTGAGTCCACTTCGTTGAGCAAGGAGTAGCTCTTGTCTATTACATATTTGGCTTATGGAACGGTATCTGTGCTAATTTCAATCTCTGGTCTTATGCAGCACACCAACTCACCTTTCCCCTTAAGGAAGCATAAGTTGGTTTTCTACATTTGAGACCCTGTTCTGTTTTGTAATTCAGTTCCTGTGTAGCCAAGTTTACATTCCGTGTAGTAGTGATATCTTATGATGTTTCTTTTTCTGTGTGACTTATTTCACTTAGAATCATCGTACCTGAATCCACTCATTATGCTGCTACGGGCCTGATGACATAGATTTCATTGCTGAGTGATATTGCATTGTACGTAAGTAGAACAACTTCTTTATCCATTTTTCGCTTTCTGTGATATTGAACTTGTACCATAAACGAGGTTCTTGTAAACAGAGCCACCCCAAACTTTGGGGTGGCTGTGTCTTTTTGATTTTAATTTCCCTAAGCTATAGGACCATAAGTGGAAGTGCCCTAGGCTCTGTTGCTTTGTTTTTTAGATGTTTCAGGAAACACCATACACTTCTCCAGAGTGGCTGTTGGCAATTTACATCCCGCCCATCAGCATAACAAGGCTCCCAGTTCTCCATGGCCTGTCCTGCCTTTCTGGATTTTACACTTTTTTCAGATGGCCCTTTTGACCGGGGGGCAGTGAGACTTCATTGTAGTGCAGATTTCCTTTGCAAGCTTGCTTGGTTGGCCAAAAAGGGCGTATGCGTTTTTTCCTGAATATATTCAGGAAAAAACGCATACGCCCTTTTTGGCCAAGTGCATCATTGTGGACGTTCTGCCTCTTTTCCTATGCTTTACATGCAATTCCAGTCTACCTCCTGAAATCGGTTTCCTGCAATTCTGCCCCGCTTTCAAGTCCTCTTGGCAGCCTTACTTCAATATATTTTTGGACGATAGCTGTCATTTATAACTCTGCAGGTTTGTGAATGACAGTGCCCCTGAGCTCCTTTCTTCAACTCGCTTTCTTGTGAGCTGGCCGCAACACCGCAGGATTGCTTCAGGCCCTAGTGTGGTTCCGGCATGGCACACTGAGCCATTGGTTAATTCCTCTTCCTGGTGGGAAATGAGAGTTAAATTTGCCCGTCCAGACACCTCCAGCTAGTCTCTCGTTGGTTCTCCCTATTTCTGTTCATCTTCCGCAGAAATTGCAAACTGGGCCAAACAGGATGTTAAAGGCACTGACTCTCCAAGTGGGGAGAGTGTTAGTAAAGCGTCTGGAATGTTGCACCCGAGTACCAGGGGACGAAAACTGAGACACATTTGAACACGTTTCCCAATCACACAGTGGATCATATTCTGGGTTCCTCATGCATGTTTTAGCTAAAGGAAGAATCCCTTAAACCAGGAGAGTTGAGACCCATGGAATGGGTACCATGCAATATGACTTCAAAGTTTCTGCATTTGCTCAATGATCCTCACCAATCCTATCACTGCTGCGTTTATGCCCCTGTACACACGCTTGATTCTCTTTCGGAGACATATAAATCCATAGGTTTTAAGATTCTTACTAGTCAGGTATATTCTTAGGCGTTTAATATGGGGTGTTGAGTCCACTTCGTTGAGCAAGGAGTAGCTCTTGTCTATTACATATTTGGCTTATGGAACGGTATCTGTGCTAATTTCAATCTCTGGTCTTATGCAGCACACCAACTCACCTTTCCCCTTAAGGAAGCATAAGTTGGTTTTCTACATTTGAGACCCTGTTCTGTTTTGTAATTCAGTTCCTGTGTAGCCAAGTTTACATTCCGTGTAGTAGTGATATCTTATGATGTTTCTTTTTCTGTGTGACTTATTTCACTTAGAATCATCGTACCTGAATCCACTCATTATGCTGCTACGGGCCTGATGACATAGATTTCATTGCTGAGTGATATTGCATTGTACGTAAGTACCACAACTTCTTTATCCATTTATCACTTTCTGCAATATTGAAATTGTACCGTAAACGAGGTTCTTGTAAACAAAACCGTCCCAAACTTTGGGGTGGCTGTGTCTTTTGGATTTTAATTTCCCTAAGCTATAGGACCATAAGTGGAAGTGCCCTAGGCTCTGTTGCTTTGTTTTTTAGATGTTTCAGGAAACACCATACACTACTCCAGAGTGGCTGTTGGCAATTTACATCCCGCCCATCAGCATAACAAGGCTCCCAGTTCTCCATGGCCTGTCCTGCCTTTCTGGATTTTACACTTTTTTCAGATGGCCCTTTTGACCGGGGGGCAGTGAGACTTCATTGTAGTGCAGATTTCCTTTGCAAGCTTGCTTGGTTGGCCAAAAAGTGCATATGCGTTTTTTCCTGAATATATTCAGGAAAAAACGCATACGCCCTTTTTGGCCAAGTGCATCATTGTGGACGTTCTGCCTCTTTTCCTATGCTTTACATGCAATTCCAGTCTACCTCCTGAAATCGATTTCCTGCAATCCTGCCCCACTTTCAAGTCCTCTTGGCAGCCTTACTTCAATATATTTCTGGACGATAGCTGTCATTTATAACTCTGCAGGTTTGTGAATGACAGTGCCCCTGAGCTCCTTTCTTCAACTCGCTTTCTTGTGAGCTGGCGACAACACCGCAGGATTGCTTCAGGCCTTAGTGTAGTTCCGGCATGGCACACTGAGCCATTGGTTAATTCCTCTTCCTGGTGGGAAATGAGAGTTAAATTTGCTCGTCCAGACACCTCCAGCTAGTCTCTCATTGGTTCTCCCTATTCCTGTTCATTTTCCGCAGAAATTGCAAACTGGGACAAACAGGAGGTTAAAGGCACTGACTCTCCAAGTGGGAAGAGTGTTAGTAAAGAGTCTGGAATGTTGCACCCGAGTACCAGGGGACGAAAACTGAGACACCTTTGAACACGTTTCCCAATCACACGGTGGATCATACTCTGGGTTCCACATGCATGTTTTAGCTGAAGGAAGTATCCCTTAAACCAGGAGAGTTGAGACCCATGGAATGGGTACCATGCAATATGACTTCAAAGAGTATACATTTGCTCACCGATCCTCACCAATCCTATCACTGCTGCGTTTATGCTGCTGTACACACGCTTGATTCTCTTTCGGAGACATATAAATCCATAGGTTTTATGATTCTTACTAGTCAAGTATATTCTTTAGGCGTTTAATATGGGGTGTTGAGTCCACTTCGTTGAGCAAGGAGTAGCTCTTGTCTATTACATATTTGGCTTATGGAACGGTATCTGTGCTAATTTCAATCTCTGGTTTTATGCAGCACCCCAACTTACCTTTCCTCCTTAAGCAAGCATAAGTTGGTTTTCTACATTTGAGACCCTGTTCTGTTTTGTAATTCAGTTCCTGTGTAGCCAAGTTTACATTCCGTGTAGTAGTGATATCTTATGATGTTTCTTTTTCTATGTGACTTATTTCACTTAGAATCATCGTACCTGAATCCACTCATTATGCTGCTACGGGCCTGATGACATAGATTTCATTGCTGAGTGATATTGCATTGTACGTAAGTAGAACAACTTCTTTATCCATTTTTCGCTTTCTGCAATATTGAACTTGTACCGTAAACGAGGTTCTTGTAAACAGATCCGTCCCAAACTTTGGGGTGGCTGTGTCTTTTGGATTTTAATTTCTCTAAGCTATAGGACCATAAGTGGAAGTGCCCTAGGCTCTGTTGCTTTGTTTTTTAGATGTTTCAGGAAACACCATACACTTCTCCAGAGTGGCTGTTGGCAATTTACATCCCGCCCATCAGCATAACAAGGCTCCCAGTTCTCCATGGCCTGTCCTGCCTTTCTGGATTTTACACTTTTTTCAGATGGCCCTTTTGACCGGGGGGCAGTGAGACTTCATTGTAGTGCAGATTTCCTTTGCAAGCTTGCTTGGTTGGCCAAAAAGGGCGTATGCGTTTTTTCCTGAATATATTCAGGAATAAACGCATACGCCCTTTTTGGCCAAGTGCATCATTGTGGACGTTCTGCCTCTTTTCCTATGCTTTACATGCAATTCCAGTCTACCTCCTGAAATCGGTTTCCTGCAATTCTGCCCCGCTTTAAAGTCCTCTTGGCAGCCTTACTTCAATATATTTTTGGACGATAGCAGTCATTTATAACTCTGCAGGTTTGTGAATGACAGTGCCCCTGAGCTCCTTTCTTCAACTCGCTTTCTTGTGAGCTGGCCGCAACACCGAAGGATTGCTTCAGGCCCTAGTGTGGTTCCGGCATGGCACGCTGAGCCTTTGGTTAATTCCTCTTCCTGGTGGGAAATGAGAGTTAAATTTGCCCGTCCAGACACCTCCAGCTAGTCTCTCATTGGTTCTCCCTATTCCTGTTCATTTTCCGCAGAAATTGCAAACTGGGACAAACAGGAGGTTAAAGGCACTGACTCTCCAAGTGGGGAGAGTGTTAGTAAAGCGTCTGGAATGTTGCACCCGAGTACCAGGGGACGAAAACTGAGACACCTTTGAACACGTTTCCCAAGCACACGGTGGATCATAATCTGGGTTCCACATGCATGTTTTAGCTGAAGGAAGAATCCCTTAAACCTGGAGAGTTGAGACCCATGGAATGGGTACCATGCAATATGACTTGAAAGTTTCTGCATTTGCTCAACGATCCTCACCAATCCTATCACTGCTGCGTTTATGCCGCTGTACACACGCTTGATTCTCCTTCGGAGACATATAAATCCATAGGTTTTAAGATTCTTACTAGTCAGGTATATTCTTAGGCGTTTAATATGGGGTGTTGAGTCCACTTCATTGAGCAAGGAGTAGCTCTTGTCTATTACATATTTGGCTTATGGAACGGTATCTGTGCTAATTTCAATCTCTGGTTTTATGCAGCACCCCAACTCACCTTTCCCCTTAAGCAAGCATAAGTTGGTTTTCTGCATTTGAGACCCTGTTCTGTTTTGTAATTCAGTTCCTGTGTAGCCAAGTTTACATTCCGTGTAGTAGTGATATCTTATGATGTTTCTTTTTCTATGTGACTTATTTCACTTAGAATCATCGTACCTGAATCCACTCATTATGCTGCTACGGGCCCGATGACATAGATTTCATTGCTGAGTGATATTGCATTGTACGTAAGTAGAACAACTTCTTTATCCATTTTTCGCTTTCTGCGATATTGAACTTGTACCGTAAACGAGGTTCTTGTAAACAGAGCCGTCCCAAACTTTGGGGTGGCTGTGTCTTTTTGATTTTAATTTCCCTAAGCTATAGGACCATAAGTGGAAGTGCCCTAGGCTCTGTTGCTTTGTTTTTTAGATGTTACAGGAAACACCATACACTTCTCCAGAGTGGCTGTTGGCAATTTACATCCCGCCCATCAGCATAACAAGGCTCCCAGTTCTCCATGGCCTGTCATGCCTTTCTGGATTTTACACTTTTTTCAGATGGCCCTTTTGACCGGGCGGCAGTGAGACTTCATTGTAGTGCAGATTTCCTTTACAAGCTTGCTTGGTTGGCCAAAAAGGGCGTATGCGTTTTTTCCTGAATATATTCAGGAAAAAACGCATATGCCCTTTTTGGCCAACTGCATCATTGTGGACGTTCTGCCTCTTTTCCTATGCTTTACATGCAATTCCAGTCTACCTCCTGAAATCGGTTTCCTGCAATTCTGCCCCGCTTTCAAGTCCTCTTGGCAGCCTTACTTCAATATATTTTTGGACGATAGCTGTCATTTATAACTCTGCATGTTTATGAATTACAGTGCCCCAGAGATCCTTTCTTCAACTCGCTTCCTTCTGAGCTGGCCGCAACACCGCAGGATTGCTTCAGTCCCTAGTGTAGTTCCAGCATGGCACGCTGAGCCTTTGGTTAATTCCTCTACCTGGTGGGAAATGAGAGTTAAATTTGCCCGTCCAGACACCTCCAGCTAGTCTCTCATTGGTTCTCCCTATTCCTGTTCGTTTTCCACAGAAATTGCAAACTGGGACAAACAGGAGTTTAAAGGCACTGACTCTCCAAGTGGGGAGAGTGTTAGTAAAGCGTCTGGAATGTTGCACCCGAGTACCAGGGGACGAAAACTGAGACACATTTGAACACGTTGCCCAATCACACGGTGGATCATCGTCTCGTTCCACATGCATGTTGTAGCTGAAGGAAGAATCCCTTAAACCTGGAGAGTTGAGACCCATGGAATGGGTACCATGCAATATGACTTCAAAGGGTCTGCATTTGCTCACCAATCTTCACCAATCCTATCACTGTGCGTTTATGCCGCTGTACACATGCTTGATTCTCTTTCAGAGACATATAAATCCATAGGTTTTAAGATTCTTACTAGTCAGGTATATTCTTAGGCGTTTAATATGGGGTGTTGAGTCCACTTCGTTGAGCAAGGAGTAGCTCTTCTCTATTACATATTTGGCTTATGGAACGGTATCTGTGCTAATTTCAATCTCTGGTTTTATGCAGCACCCCAACTCACCTTTCCCCTTAAGCAAGCATAAGTTGGTTTTCTACATTTGAGACCCTGTTCTGTTTTGTAATTCAGTTCCTGTGTAGCCAAGTTTACATTCCGTGTAGTAGTGATATCTTATGATGTTTCTTTTTCTATGTGACTTATTTCACTTAGAATCATCGTACCTGAATCCACTCATTATGCTGCTACGGGCCTGATGACATAGATTTCATTGCTGAGTGATATTGCATTGTACGTAAGTACCACAACTTCTTTATCCATTTTTCGCTTTCTGCGATATTGAACTTGTACCGTAAACGAGGTTCTTGTAAACAGAGCCGTCCCAAACTTTGGGGTGGCTGTGTCTTTTTGATTTTCATTTCCCTAAACTATAGGACCATAAGTGGAAGTACCCTAGGCTCTGTTGCTTTGTTTTTTCGATGTTTCAGGAAACACCATACACTTCTCCCCAGTGGCTGTTGGCAATTTACATCCCGCCCATCAGCATAACAAGGCTCCCAGTTCTCCATGGCCTGTCCTGCCTTTCTGGATTTTACACTTTTTTCAGATGGCCCTTTTGACCGGGGGGAAGTGATACTTCATTGTAGTGCAGATTTCCTTTGCAAGCTTGCTTGGTTGGCCAAAAAGGGCGTATGCGTTTTTTCCTGAATATATTCAGGAAAAAACGCATACGCCCTTTTTGGCCAAGTGCATCATTGTGGACGTTCTGCCTATTTTCCTATGCTTTACATGCAATTCCAGTCTACCTCCTGAAATTGGTTTCCTGCAATTCTGCCCCGCATTCAAGTCCTCTTGGCAGCCTTACTTCAATATATTTTTGGACGATAGCTGTCATTTATAACTCTGCAGGTTTGTGAATGACAGTGCCCCTGAGCTCGTTTCTTCAACTCGCTTTCTTGTGAGCTGGCCACAACACCGCAGGATTGCTTCAGGCCCTAGTGTGGTTCCGGCATGGCATGCTGAGCCATTGGTTAATTCCTCTTCCTGGTGGGAAATGAGAGTTAAATTTGCCCGTCCAGACACCTCCAGCTAGTCTCTCATTGGTTCTCCCTATTCCTGTTCATTTTCCGCAGAAATTGCAAACTGGGACAAACAGGAGGTTAAAGGCACTGACTCTCCAAGTGGGGAGAGTGTTAGTAAAGCGTCTGGAATGTTGCACCCGAGTACCAGGGGACGAAAACTGAGACACATTTGAACACGTTGCCCAATCACACGGTGGATCATCGTCTCGTTCCACATGCATGTTTTAGCTGAAGGAAGAATCCCTTAAACCTGGAGAGTTGAGACCCATGGAATGGGTACCATGCAATATGACTTCAAAGGGTCTGCATTTGCTCACCGATCTTCACCAATCCTATCACTGCTTCGTTTATGCCGCTGTACACACGCTTGATTCTCTTTCAGAGACATAAAAATCCATAGGTTTTAAGATTCTTACTAGTCGGGTATATTCTTAGGCGTTTAAAATGCGGTGTTGAGTCCACTTCGTTGAGTAAGGAGTAGCTCTTGTCTATTACATATTTGGCTTATGGAACGGTATCTGTGCTAATTTCAATCTCTGGTTTTATGCAGCACCCCAACTCACCTTTCCCCTTAAGCAAGCATAAGTTGGTTTTCTACATATGAGACCCTGTTCTGTTTTGTAATTCAGTTCCTGTGTAGCCAAGTTTACATTCCGTGTAGTAGTGATATCTTATGATGTTTCTTTTTCTGTGTGACTTATTTCACTTAGAATCATCGTACCTGAATCCACTCATTATGCTGCTACGGGCCTGATGACATAGATTTCATTGCTGAGTGATATTGCATTGTACGTAAGTAGAACAACTTCTTTATCCATTTTTCGCTTTCTGCGATATTGAACTTGTACCGTAAACGAGGTTCTTGTAAACAGAGCCATCTCAAACTTTGGGGTGGCTGTGTCTTTTTGATTTTCATTTCCCTAAGCTATAGGTCCATAAGCGGAAGTGCCCTAGGCTCTGTTGCTTTGTTTTTTAGATGTTTCAGGAAACACCATACACTTCTCCAGAGTGGCTGTTGGCAATTTACATCCCGCCCATCAGCATAACAAGGCTCCCAGTTCTCCATGGCCTGTCCTGACTTTCTGGATTTTACACTTTTTTCAGATGGCCCTTTTGACAGGGGGGCAGTGAGACTTAATTGTAGTGCAGATTTCCTTTGCAAGCTTGCTTGGTTGGCCAAAAAGGGCGTATGCGTTTTTTCCTGAATATATTCAGGAAAAAACGCATACGCCCTTTTTGGCCAAGTGCATCATTGTGGACGTTCTGCCTCTTTTCCTATGCTTTACATGCAATTGCAGCCTACCTCCTGAAATCGGTTTCCTGCAATTCTGCCCCGCTTTCAAGTCCTCTTGGCAGCCTTACTTCAATATATTTTTGGACGATAGCTGTCATTTATAACTCTGCATGTTTATGAATTACAGTGCCCCAGAGATCCTTTCTTCAACTCGCTTCCTTCTGAGCTGGCCGCAACACCGCAGGATTGCTTCAGTCCCTAGTGTGGTTCCAGCATGGCACGCTGAGCCTTTGGTTAATTCCTCTACCTGGTGGGAAATGAGAGTTAAATTTGCCCGTCCAGACACCTCCAGCTAGTCTCTCATTGGTTCTCCCTATTCCTGTTCGTTTTCCACAGAAATTGCAAACTGTGACAAACAGGAGTTTAAAGGCACTGACTCTCCAAGTGGGGAGAGTGTTAGTAAAGCGTCTGGAATGTTGCACCCGAGTACCAGGGGACGAAAACTGAGACACATTTGAACACGTTGCCCAATCACACGGTGGATCATCGTCTCGTTCCACATGCATGTTGTAGCTGAAGGAAGAATCCCTTAAACCTGGAGAGTTGAGACCCATGGAATGGGTACCATGCAATATGACTTCAAAGGGTCTGCATTTGCTCACCAATCTTCACCAATCCTATCACTGTGCGTTTATGCCGCTGTACACATGCTTGATTCTCTTTCAGAGACATATAAATCCATAGGTTTTAAGATTCTTACTAGTCAGGTATATTCTTAGGCGTTTAATATGGGGTGTTGAGTCCACTTCGTTGAGCAAGGAGTAGCTCTTCTCTATTACATATTTGGCTTATGGAACGGTATCTGTGCTAATTTCAATCTCTGGTTTTATGCAGCACCCCAACTCACCTTTCCCCTTAAGCAAGCATAAGTTGGTTTTCTACATTTGAGACCCTGTTCTGTTTTGTAATTCAGTTCCTGTGTAGCCAAGTTTACATTCCGTGTAGTAGTGATATCTTATGATGTTTCTTTTTCTATGTGACTTATTTCACTTAGAATCATCGTACCTGAATCCACTCATTATGCTGCTACGGGCCTGATGACATAGATTTCATTGCTGAGTGATATTGCATTGTACGTAAGTACCACAACTTCTTTATCCATTTTTCGCTTTCTGCGATATTGAACTTCTACCGTAAACGAGGTTCTTGTAAACAGAGCCGTCCCAAACTTTGGGGTGGCTGTGTCTTTTTGATTTTCATTTCCCTAAACTATAGGACCATAAGTGGAAGTACCCTAGGCTCTGTTGCTTTGTTTTTTCGATGTTTCAGGAAACACCATACACTTCTCCCCAGTGGCTGTTGGCAATTTACATCCCTCCCATCAGCATAACAAGGCTCCCAGTTCTCCATGGCCTGTCCTGCCTTTCTGGATTTTACACTTTTTTCAGATGGCCCTTTTGACCGGGGGCAAGTGAGACTTCATTGTAGTGCAGATTTCCTTGGCAAGCTTGCTTGGTTGGCCAAAAAGGGCGTATGCGTTTTTTCCTGAATATATTCAGGAAAAAACGCATACGCCCTTTTTGGCCAAGTGCATCATTGTGGACGTTCTGCCTCTTTTCCTATGCTTTACATGCAATTCCAGTCTACCTCCTGAAATTGGTTTCCTGCAATTCTGCCCCGCATTCAAGTCCTCTTGGCAGCCTTACTTCAATATATTTTTGGACGATAGCTGTCATTTATAACTCTGCAGGTTTGTGAATGACAGTGCCCCTGAGCTCGTTTCTTCAACTCGCTTTCTTGTGAGCTGGCCACAACACCGCAGGATTGCTTCAGGCCCTAGTGTGGTTCCGGCATGGCATGCTGAGCCATTGGTTAATTCCTCTTCCTGGTGGGAAATGAGAGTTAAATTTGCCCGTCCAGACACCTCCAGCTAGTCTCTCATTGGTTCTCCCTATTCCTGTTCATTTTCCGCAGAAATTGCAAACTGGGACAAACAGGAGGTTAAAGGCACTGACTCTCCAAGTGGGGAGAGTGTTAGTAAAGCGTCTGGAATGTTGCACCCGAGTACCAGGGGACGAAAACTGAGACACATTTGAACACGTTGCCCAATCACACGGTGGATCATCGTCTCGTTCCACATGCATGTTTTAGCTGAAGGAAGAATCCCTTAAACCTGGAGAGTTGAGACCCATGGAATGGGTACCATGCAATATGACTTCAAAGGGTCTGCATTTGCTCACCGATCTTCACCAATCCTATCACTGCTTCGTTTATGCCGCTGTACACACGCTTGATTCTCTTTCAGAGACATAAAAATCCATAGGTTTTAAGATTCTTACTAGTCGGGTATATTCTTAGGCGTTTAAAATGCGGTGTTGAGTCCACTTCGTTGAGTAAGGAGTAGCTCTTGTCTATTACATATTTGGCTTATGGAACGGTATCTGTGCTAATTTCAATCTCTGGTTTTATGCAGCACCCCAACTCACCTTTCCCCTTAAGCCATCATAAGTTGGTTTTCTACATTTGAGACCCTGCTCTGTTTTGTAATTCAGTTCCTGTGTAGCCAAGTTTACATTCCGTGTAGTAGTGATATCTTATGATGTTTTTTTCTGTGTGACTTATTTCACTTAGAATCATCGTACCTGAATCCACTCCTTATGCTGCTACGGGCCTGATGACATAGATTTCATTGCTGAGTGATATTGCATTGTACGTAAGTACCACAACTTCTTTATCCATTTTTTGCTTTCTGCGATATTGAACTTGTACCGTAAACGAGGTTCTTGTAAACAGAGCCATCCCAAACTTTGGGGTGGCTGTGTCTTTTTGATTTTCATTTCCCTAAGCTATAGGACCATAAGTGGAAGTGCCCTAGGCTCTGTTGCTTTGTTTTTTAGATGTTTCAGGAAACACCATACACTTCTCCAGAGTGGCTGTTGGCAATTTACATCCCTCCCATCAGCATAACAAGGCTCCCATGTCTCCATGGCCTGTCCTGCCTTTCTGGATTTTACACTTTTTTCAGATGGCCCTTTTCACCGGGGGGCAGTGAGACTTCATTGTAGTGCAGATTTCCTTTGCAAGCTTGCTTCGTTGGCCAAAAAGGGCGTATGCGTTTTTTCCTGAATATATTCAGGAAAAAACGCATACGCCCTTTTTGGCCAAGTGCATCATTGTGGACGTTCTGCCTCTTTTCCTATGCTTTACATGCAATTCCAGTCTACCTCCTGAAATCGGTTTCCTGCAATTCTGCCCCGCTTTCAAGTCCTCTTGGCAGCCTTACTTCAATATATTTTTGGACGATAGCTGTCATTTATAACTCTGCAGTTTTGTGAATGACAGTGCCCCTGAGCTCCTTTCTTCAACTCGCTTTCTTGTGAGCTGGCCGCAACACCGCAGGATTGCTTCAGGCCCTAGTGTGGTTCCGGCATGGCATGCTGAGCCATTGGTTAATTCCTCTTCCTGGTGGGAAATGAGAGTTAAATTTGCCCGTCCAGACACCTCCAGCTAGTCTCTCATTGGTTCTCCCTATTCCTGTTCATTTTCCGCAGAAATTGCAAACTGGGACAAACAGGAGGTTAAAGGCACTGACTCTCCAAGTGGGGAGAGTGTTAGTAAAGCGTCTGGAATGTTGCACCCGAGTACCAGGGGACGAAAACTGAGACACATTTGAACACGTTGCCCAATCACACGGTGGATCATCGTCTCGTTCCACATGCATGTTTTAGCTGAAGGAAGAATCCCTTAAACCTGGAGAGTTGAGACCCATGGAATGGGTACCATGCAATATGACTTCAAAGGGTCTGCATTTGCTCACCGATCTTCACCAATCCTATCACTGCTTCGTTTATGCCGCTGTACACACGCTTGATTCTCTTTTAGAGACATAAAAATCCATAGGTTTTAAGATTCTTACTAGTCGGGTATATTCTTAGGCGTTTAAAATGCGGTGTTGAGTCCACTTCGTTGAGTAAGGAGTAGCTCTTGTCTATTACATATTTGGCTTATGGAACGGTATCTGTGCTAATTTCAATCTCTGGTTTTATGCAGCACCCCAACTCACCTTTCCCCTTAAGCAAGCATAAGTTGGTTTTCTACATATGAGACCCTGTTCTGTTTTGTAATTCAGTTCCTGTGTAGCCAAGTTTACATTCCGTGTAGTAGTGATATCTTATGATGTTTCTTTTTCTGTGTGACTTATTTCACTTAGAATCATCGTACCTGAATCCACTCATTATGCTGCTACGGGCCTGATGACATAGATTTCATTGCTGAGTGATATTGCATTGTACGTAAGTAGAACAACTTCTTTATCCATTTTTCGCTTTCTGCGATATTGAACTTGTACCGTAAACGAGGTTCTTGTAAACAGAGCCATCTCAAACTTTGGGGTGGCTGTGTCTTTTTGATTTTAATTTCCCTAAGCTATAGGTCCATAAGCGGAAGTGCCCTAGGCTCTGTTGCTTTGTTTTTTAGATGTTTCAGAAAACACCATACACTTCTCCAGAGTGGCTGTTGGCAATTTACATCCCTCCCATCAGCATAACAAGGCTCCCAGTTCTCCATGGCCTGTCCTGACTTTCTGGATTTTACACTTTTTTCAGATGGCCCTTTTGACAGGGGGGCAGTGAGACTTAATTGTAGTGCAGATTTCCTTTGCAAGCTTGCTTGGTTGGCCAAAAAGGGCGTATGCGTTTTTTCCTGAATATATTCAGGAAAAAACGCATATGCCCTTTTTGGCCAAGTGCATCATTGTGGACGTTCTGCCTCTTTTCCTATGCTTTACATGCAATTGCAGCCTACCTCCTGAAATCGGTTTCCTGCAATTCTGCCCCGCTTTCAAGTCCTCTTGGCAGCCTTACTTCAATATATTTTTGGACGATAGCTGTCATTTATAACTCTGCATGTTTATGAATTACAGTGCCCCAGAGATCCTTTCTTCAACTCGCTTCCTTCTGAGCTGGCCGCAACACCGCAGGATTGCTTCAGTCCCTAGTGTGGTTCCAGCATGGCACGCTGAGCCTTTGGTTAATTCCTCTACCTGGTGGGAAATGAGAGTTAAATTTGCCCGTCCAGACACCTCCAGCTAGTCTCTCATTGGTTCTCCCTATTCCTGTTCGTTTTCCACAGAAATTGCAAACTGGGACAAACAGGAGTTTAAAGGCACTGACTCTCCAAGTGGGGAGAGTGTTAGTAAAGCGTCTGGAATGTTGCACCCGAGTACCAGGGGACGAAAACTGAGACACATTTGAACACGTTGCCCAATCACACGGTGGATCATCGTCTCGTTCCACATGCATGTTGTAGCTGAAGGAAGAATCCCTTAAACCTGGAGAGTTGAGACCCATGGAATGGGTACCATGCAATATGACTTCAAAGGGTCTGCATTTGCTCACCAATCTTCACCAATCCTATCACTGTGCGTTTATGCCGCTGTACACATGCTTGATTCTCTTTCAGAGACATATAAATCCATAGGTTTTAAGATTCTTACTAGTCAGGTATATTCTTAGGCGTTTAATATGGGGTGTTGAGTCCACTTCGTTGAGCAAGGAGTAGCTCTTCTCTATTACATATTTGGCTTATGGAACGGTATCTGTGCTAATTTCAATCTCTGGTTTTATGCAGCACCCCAACTCACCTTTCCCCTTAAGCAAGCATAAGTTGGTTTTCTACATTTGAGACCCTGTTCTGTTTTGTAATTCAGTTCCTGTGTAGCCAAGTTTACATTCCGTGTAGTAGTGATATCTTATGATGTTTCTTTTTCTATGTGACTTATTTCACTTAGAATCATCGTACCTGAATCCACTCATTATGCTGCTACGGGCCTGATGACATAGATTTCATTGCTGAGTGATATTGCATTGTACGTAAGTACCACAACTTCTTTATCCATTTTTCGCTTTCTGCGATATTGAACTTGTACCGTAAACGAGGTTCTTGTAAACAGAGCCGTCCCAAACTTTGGGGTGGCTGTGTCTTTTTGATTTTCATTTCCCTAAACTATAGGACCATAAGTGGAAGTACCCTAGGCTCTGTTGCTTTGTTTTTTCGATGTTTCAGGAAACACCATACACTTCTCCCGAGTGGCTGTTGGCAATTTACATCCCACCCATCAGCATAACAAGGCTCCCAGTTCTCCATGGCCTGTCCTGCCTTTCTGGATTTTACACTTTTTTCAGATGGCCCTTTTGACCGGGGGGAAATGAGACTTCATTGTAGTGCAGATTTCCTTTGCAAGCTTGCTTGGTTGGCCAAAAAGGGCGTATGCGTTTTTTCCTGAATATATTCAGGAAAAAACGCATACGCCCTTTTTGGCCAAGTGCATCATTGTGGACGTTCTGCCTCTTTTCCTATGCTTTACATGCAATTCCAGTCTACCTCCTGAAATTGGTTTCCTGCAATTCTGCCCCGCATTCAAGTCCTCTTGGCAGCCTTACTTCAATATATTTTTGGACGATAGCTGTCATTTATAACTCTGCAGGTTTGTGAATGACAGTGCCCCTGAGCTCGTTTCTTCAACTCGCTTTCTTGTGAGCTGGCCACAACACCGCAGGATTGCTTCAGGCCCTAGTGTGGTTCCGGCATGGCATGCTGAGCCATTGGTTAATTCCTCTTCCTGGTGGGAAATGAGAGTTAAATTTGCCCGTCCAGACACCTCCAGCTAGTCTCTCATTGGTTCTCCCTATTCCTGTTCATTTTCCGCAGAAATTGCAAACTGGGACAAACAGGAGGTTAAAGGCACTGACTCTCCAAGTGGGGAGAGTGTTAGTAAAGCGTCTGGAATGTTGCACCCGAGTACCAGGGGACGAAAACTGAGACAGCTTTGAACACGATTCCCAAGCACACGGTGGATCATAATCTGGGATCCACATGCATGTTTTAGCTGAAGGAAGAATCCCTTAAACCTGGAGAGTTGAGACTCATGGAATGGGTACCATGCAATATGACTTCAAAGGGTCTGCATTTGCTCACCAATCTTCACCAATCCTATCACTGTGCGTTTATGCCGCTGTACACACGCTTGATTCTCTTTCAGAGACATATAAATCCATAGGTTTTAAGATTCTTACTAGTCAGGTATATTCTTAGGCGTTTAATATGGGGTGTTGAGTCCACTTCGTTGAGTAAGGAGTAGCTCTTCTCTATTACATATTTGGCTTATGGAACGGTATCTGTGCTAATTTCAATCTCTGGTTTTATGCAGCACCCCAACTCACCTTTCCCCTTAAGCAAGCATAAGTTGGTTTTCTACATTTGAGACCCTGTTCTGTTTTGTAATTCAGTTCCTGTGTAGCCAAGTTTACATTCCGTGTAGTAGTGATATCTTATGATGTTTCTTTTTCTATGTGACTTATTTCACTTAGAATCATCGTACCCGAATCCACTCATTATGCTGCTACGGGCCTGATGACATAGATTTCATTGCTGAGTGATATTGCATTGTACGTAAGTACCACAACTTCTTTATCCATTTTTCGCTTTCTGCGATATTGAACTTGTACCGTAAACGAGGTTCTTGTAAACAGAGCCGTCCCAAACTTTGGGGTGGCTGTGTCTTTTTGATTTTCATTTCCCTAAACTATAGGACCATAAGTGGAAGTACCCTAGGCTCTGTTGCTTTGTTTTTTCGATGTTTCAGGAAACACCATACACTTCTCCCGAGTGGCTGTTGGCAATTTACATCCCGCCCATCAGCATAACAAGGCTCCCAGTTCTCCATGGCCTGTCCTGCCTTTCTGGATTTTACACTTTTTTCAGATGGCCCTTTTGACCGGGGGGAAGTGAGACTTCATTGTAGTGCAGATTTCCTTTGCAAGCTTGCTTGGTTGGCCAAAAAGGGCGTATGCGTTTTTTCCTGAATATATTCAGGAAAAAACGCATACGCCCTTTTTGGCCAAGTGCATCATTGTGGACGTTCTGCCTCTTTTCCTATGCTTTACATGCAATTCCAGTCTACCTCCTGAAATTGGTTTCCTGCAATTCTGCCCCGCTTTCAAGTCCTCTTGGCAGCCTTACTTCAATATATTTTTGGACGATAGCTGTCATTTATAACTCTGCAGGTTTGTGAATGACAGTGCCCCTGAGCTCCTTTCTTCAACTCGCTTTCTTGTGAGCTGGCCACAACACCGCAGGATTGCTTCAGGCCCTAGTGTGGTTCCGGCATGGCACGCTGAGCCTTTGGTTAATTCCTCTTCCTGGTGGGAAATGAGAGTTAAATTTGCCCGTCCAGACACCTCCAGCTAGTCTCTCATTGGTTCTCCCTATTCCTGTTCATTTTCCGCAGAAATTGCAAACTGGGACAAACAGGAGGTTAAAGGCACTGACTCTCCAAGTCGGGAGAGTGTTAGTAAAGCGTCTGGAATGTTGCACCCGAGTACCAGGGGACGAAAACTGAGATAGCTTTGAACACGATTCCCAAGCACACGGTGGATCATAATCTGGGATCCACATGCATGTTTTAGCTGAAGGAAGAATCCCTTAAACCTGGAGAGTTGAGACCCATGGAATGGGTACCATGCAATATGACTTCAAAGGGTCTGCATTTGCTCACCGATCCTCACCAATCCTATCACTGCTGCGTTTATGCCGCTGTACACACGCGTGATTCTCTTTCGGAGACATATAAATCCATAGGTTTCAAGATTCTTACTAGTCAGGTATATTCTTAGGCGTTTAATATGGGGTGTTGAGTCCACTTCGTTGAGCAAGAAGTAGCTCTTGTCTATTACATATTTGGCTTATGGAACGGTATCTGTGCTAATTTCAATCTCTGGTTTTATGCAGCACCCCAACTCACCTTTCCCCTTAAGCCATCATAAGTTGGTTTTCTACATTTGAGACCCTGCTCTGTTTTGTAATTCAGTTACTGTGTAGCCAAGTTTACATTCCGTGTAGTAGTGATATCTTATGATGTTTTTTTCTGTGTGACTTATTTCACTTAGAATCATCGTACCTGAATCCACTCCTTATGCTGCTACGGGCCTGATGACATAGATTTCATTGCTGAGTGATATTGCATTGTACGTAAGTACCACAACTTCTTTATCCATTTTTTGCTTTCTGCGATATTGAACTTGTACCGTAAACGAGGTTCTTGTAAACAGAGCCATCCCAAACTTTGGGGTGGCTGTGTCTTTTTGATTTTCATTTCCCTAAGCTATAGGACCATAAGTGGAAGTGCCCTAGGCTCTGTTGCTTTGTTTTTTAGATGTTTCAGGAAACACCATACACTTCTCCAGAGTGGCTGTTGGCAATTTACATCCCTCCCATCAGCATAACAAGGCTCCCATGTCTCCATGGCCTGTCCTGCCTTTCTGGATTTTACACTTTTTTCAGATGGCCCTTTTCACCGGGGGGCAGTGAGACTTCATTGTAGTGCAGATTTCCTTTGCAAGCTTGCTTGGTTGGCCAAAAAGGGCGTATGCGTTTTTTCCTGAATATATTCAGGAAAAAACGCATACGCCCTTTTTGGCCAAGTGCATCATTGTGGACGTTCTGCCTCTTTTCCTATGCTTTACATGCAATTCCAGTCTACCTCCTGAAATCGGTTTCCTGCAATTCTGCCCCGCTTTCAAGTCCTCTTGGCAGCCTTACTTCAATATATTTTTGGACGATAGCTGTCATTTATAACTCTGCAGGTTTGTGAATGACAGTGCCCCTGAGCTCCTTTCTTCAACTCGCTTTCTTGTGAGCTGGCCGCAACACCGCAGGATTGCTTCAGGCCCTAGTGTGGTTCCGGCATGGCACGCTGAGCCTTTGGTTAATTCCTCTTCCTGGTGGGAAATGAGAGTTAAATTTGCCCGTCCAGACACCTCCAGCTAGTGTCTCATTGGTTCTCCCTATTCCTGTTCATTTTCTGCAGAAATTGCAAACTGGGCAAAACAGGAGGTTAAAGGCACTGACTCTCCAAGTGGGGAGAGTGTTAGTAAAGCGTCTGGAATGTTGCACCGGAGTACCAGGGGACGAAAACTGAGACACCTTTGAACACGTTTCCCAATCACACGGTGGATCATAGTCTGGGTTCCACATGCATGTTTTAGCTGAAGGAAGAATCCCTTAAACCTGGAGAGTTGAGACCCATGTAATGGGTACCATGCAATATGACTTCAAAGGGTCTGCATTTGCTCACCGATCCTCACCAATCCTATCACTGCTGCGTTTATGCCGCTGTACACACGCTTGATTCTCTTTCGGAGACATATAAATCCATAGGTTTTAAGATTCTTACTAGTCAGGTATACTCTTAGGCGTTTAATATGGGGTGTTGAGTCCACTTCGTTGAGCAAGGAGTAGCTCTTGTCTATTACATATTTGGCTTATGGAACGGTATCTGTGCTAATTTCAATCTCTGGTCTTATGCAGCACCCCAACTCACCTTTCCCCTTAAGGAAGCATAAGTTGGTTTTCTACATTTGAGACCCTGTTCTGTTTTGTAATTCAGTTCCTGTGTAGCCAAGTTTACATTCTGTGTAGTAGTGATATCTTATGATGTTTCTTTTTCTGTGTGACTTATTTCACTTAGAATCATCGTACCTGAATCCACTCATTATGCTGCTACGGGCCTGATGACATAGATTTCATTGCTGAGTGATATTGCATTGTACGTAAGTACCACAACTTCTTTATCCATTTATCACTTTCTGCGATATTGAACTTGTACCGTAAACGAGGTTCTTGTAAACAGAGCCGTCCCAAACTTTGGGGTGGCTGTGTCTTTTGGATTTTAATTTCCCTAAGCTATAGGACCATAAGTGGAAGTGCCCTAGGCTCTGTTGCTTTGTTTTTTAGATGTTTCAGGAAACACCATACACTTCTCCAGAGTGGCTGTTGGCAATTTACATCCCGCCCATCAGCATAACAAGGCTCCCAGTTCTCCATGGCCTGTCCTGCCTTTCTGGATTTTACACTTTTTTCAGATGGCCCTTTTGACCGGGGGGCAGTGAGACTTCATTGTAGTGCAGATTTCCTTTGCAAGCTTGCTTGGTTGGCCAAAAAGGGCGTATGCGTTTTTTCCTGAATATATTCAGGAAAAAACGCATACGCCCTTTTTGGCCAAGTGCATCATTGTGGACGTTCTGCCTCTTTTCCTATGCTTTACATGCAATTCCAGTCTACCTCCTGAAATCGGTTTCCTGCAATTCTGCCCCGCTTTCAAGTCCTCTTGGCAGCCTTACTTCAATATATTTTTGGACGATAGCAGTCATTTATAACTCTGCAGGTTTGTGAATGACAGTGCCCCTGAGCTCCTTTCTTCAACTCGCTTTCTTGTGAGCTGGCCGCAACACCGCAGGATTGCTTCAGGCCCTAGTGTGGTTCCGGCATGGCACGCTGAGCCTTTGGTTAATTCCTCTTCCTGGTGGGAAATGAGAGTTAAATTTGCCCGTCCAGACACCTCCAGCTAGTCTCTCATTGGTTCTCCCTATTCCTGTTCATTTTCCGCAGAAATTGCTAACTGGGACAATCAGGAGGTTAAAGGCACTGACTCTCCAAGTGGGGAGAGTGTTAGTAAAGCGTCTGGAATGTTGCACCCGAGTACCAGGGGACGAAAACTGAGACACATTTGAACACGTTGCCCAATCACACGGTGGATCATCGTCTCGTTCCACATGCATGTTGTAGCTGAAGGAAGAATCCCTTAAACCTGGAGAGTTGAGACCCATGGAATGGGTACCATGCAATATGACTTCAAAGGATCTGCATTTGCTCAACGATCCTCACCAATCCTATCACTGCTGCGTTTATGCCGCTGTACACACGCTTGATTCTCCTTCGGAGACATATAAATCCATAGGTTTTAAGATTCTTACTAGTCAGGTATATTCTTAGCCGTTTAATATGGGGTGTTGAGTCCACTTCATTGAGCAAGGAGTAGCTCTTGTCTATTACATATTTGGCTTATGGAACGGTATCTGTGCTAATTTCAATCTCTGGTTTTATGCAGCACCCCAACTCACCTTTCCCCTTAAGCAAGCATAAGTTGGTTTTCTACATTTGAGACCCTGTTCTGTTTTGTAATTCAGTTCCTGTGTAGCCAAGTTTACATTCCGTGTAGTAGTGATATCTTATGATGTTTCTTTTTCTATGTGACTTATTTCACTTAGAATCATCGTACCTGAATCCACTCATTATGCTGCTACGGGCCCGATGACATAGATTTCATTGCTGAGTGATATTGCATTGTACGTAAGTAGAACAACTTCTTTATCCATTTTTCGCTTTCTGCGATATTGAACTTGTACCGTAAACGAGGTTCTTGTAAACAGAGCCGTCCCAAACTTTGGGGTGGCTGTGTCTTTTTGATTTTAATTTCCCTAAGCTATAGGACCATAAGTGGAAGTGCCCTAGGCTCTGTTGCTTTGTTTTTTAGATGTTACAGGAAACACCGTACACTTCTCCAGAGTGGCTGTTGGCAATTTACATCCCGCCCATCAGCATAACAAGGCTCCCAGTTCTCCATGGCCTGTCATGCCTTTCTGGATTTTACACTTTTTTCAGATGGCCCTTTTGACCGGGCGGCAGTGAGACTTCATTGTAGTGCACATTTCCTTTACAAGCTTGCTTGGTTGGCCAAAAAGGGCGTATGCGTTTTTTCCTGAATATATTCAGGAAAAAACGCATACGCCCTTTTTGGCCAACTGCATCATTGTGGACGTTCTGCCTCTTTTCCTATGCTTTACATGCAATTCCAGTCTACCTCCTGAAATCGGTATCCTGCAATTCTGCCCCGCTTTCAAGTCCTCTTGGCAGCCTTACTTCAATATATTTTTGGACGATAGCTGTCATTTATAACTCTGCATGTTTATGAATTACAGTGCCCCAGAGATCCTTTCTTCAACTCGCTTCCTTCTGAGCTGGCCGCAACACCGCAGGATTGCTTCAGTCCCTAGTGTGGTTCCAGCATGGCACGCTGAGCCTTTGGTTAATTCCTCTACCTGGTGGGAAATGAGAGTTAAATTTGCCCGTCCAGACACCTCCAGCTAGTCTCTCATTGGTTCTCCCTATTCCTGTTCGTTTTCCACAGAAATTGCAAACTGGGACAAACAGGAGTTTAAAGGCACTGACTCTCCAAGTGGGGAGAGTGTTAGTAAAGCATCTGGAATGTTGCACCCGAGTACCAGGGGACGAAAACTGAGACACATTTGAACACGTTGCCCAATCACACGGTGGATCATCGTCTCGTTCCACATGCATGTTGTAGCTGAAGGAAGAATCCCTTAAACCTGGAGAGTTGAGACCCATGGAATGGGTACCATGCAATATGACTTCAAAGGGTCTGCATTTGCTCACCAATCTTCACCAATCCTATCACTGTGCGTTTATGCCGCTGTACACACGCTTGATTCTCTTTCAGTGACATATAAATCCATAGGTTTTAAGATTCTTACTAGTCAGGTATATTCTTAGACGTTTAATATGGGGTGTTGAGTCCACTTCGTTGAGCAAGGAGTAGCTCTTCTCTATTACATATTTGGCTTATGGAACGGTATCTGTGCTAATTTCAATCTCTGGTTTTATGCAGCACCCCAACTCACCTTTCCCCTTAAGCAAGCATAAGTTGGTTTTCTACATTTGAGACCCTGTTCTGTTTTGTAATTCAGTTCCTGTGTAGCCAAGTTTACATTCCGTGTAGTAGTGATATCTTATGATGTTTCTTTTTCTATGTGACTTATTTCACTTAGAATCATCGTACCTGAATCCACTCATTATGCTGCTACGGGCCTGATGACATAGATTTCATTGCTGAGTGATATTGCATTGTACGTAAGTACCACAACTTCTTTATCCATTTTTCGCTTTCTGCGATATTGAACTTGTACCGTAAACGAGGTTCTTGTAAACAGAGCCGTCCCAAACTTTGGGGTGGCTGTGTCTTTTTGATTTTCATTTCCCTAAACTATAGGACCATAAGTGGAAGTACCCTAGGCTCTGTTGCTTTGTTTTTTCGATGTTTCAGGAAACACCATACACTTCTCCCCAGTGGCTGTTGGCAATTTACATCCCGCCCATCAGCATAACAAGGCTCCCAGTTCTCCATGGCCTGTCCTGCCTTTCTGGATTTTACACTTTTTTCAGATGGCCCTTTTGACCGGGGGGAAGTGAGACTTCATTGTAGTGCAGATTTCCTTTGCAAGCTTGCTTGGTTGGCCAAAAAGGGCGTATGCGTTTTTTCCTGAATATATTCAGGAAAAAACGCATACGCCCTTTTTGGCCAAGTGCATCATTGTGGACGTTCTGCCTCTTTTCCTATGCTTTACATGCAATTCCAGTCTACCTCCTGAAATTGGTTTCCTGCAATTCTGCCCCGCATTCAAGTCCTCTTGGCAGCCTTACTTCAATATATTTTTGGACGATAGCTGTCATTTATAACTCTGCAGGTTTGTGAATGACAGTGCCACTGAGCTCGTTTCTTCAACTCGCTTTCTTGTGAGCTGGCCACAACACCGCAGGATTGCTTCAGGCCCTAGTGTGGTTCCGGCATGGCATGCTGAGCCATTGGTTAATTCCTCTTCCTGGTGGGAAATGAGAGTTAAATTTGCCCGTCCAGACACCTCCAGCTAGTCTCTCATTGGTTCTCCCTATTCCTGTTCATTTTCCGCAGAAATTGCAAACTGGGACAAACAGGAGGTTAAAGGCACTGACTCTCCAAGTGGGGAGAGTGTTAGTAAAGCGTCTGGAATGTTGCACCCGAGTACCAGGGGACGAAAACTGAGACACATTTGAACACGTTGCCCAATCACACGGTGGATCATCGTCTCGTTCCACATGCATGTTTTAGCTGAAGGAAGAATCCCTTAAACCTGGAGAGTTGAGACCCATGGAATGGGTACCATGCAATATGACTTCAAAGGGTCTGCATTTGCTCACCGATCTTCACCAATCCTATCACTGCGTCGTTTATGCCGCTGTACACACGCTTGATTCTCTTTCAGAGACATAAAAATCCATAGGTTTTAAGATTCTTACTAGTCGGGTATATTCTTAGGCGTTTAAAATGCGGTGTTGAGTCCCCTTCGTTGAGTAAGGAGTAGCTCTTGTCTATTACATATTTGGCTTATGGAACGGTATCTGTGCTAATTTCAATCTCTGGTTTTATGCAGCACCCCAACTCACCTTTCCCCTTAAGCAAGCATAAGTTGGTTTTCTACATATGAGACCCTGTTCTGTTTTGTAATTCAGTTCCTGTGTAGCCAAGTTTACATTCCGTGTAGTAGTGATATCTTATGATGTTTCTTTTTCTGTGTGACTTATTTCACTTAGAATCATCGTACCTGAATCCACTCATTATGCTGCTACGGGCCTGATGAAATAGATTTCATTG
The DNA here is from genome assembly GCF_964374135.1 of Grampus griseus. Lineage (NCBI taxonomy): Eukaryota > Metazoa > Chordata > Mammalia > Artiodactyla > Delphinidae > Grampus > Grampus griseus. Next base: position 522,006 of record NW_028133251.1, on the reverse strand, counting down.
CTGAGTGATATTGCATTGTACGTAAGTAGAACAACATCTTTATCCATTTTTCGCTTTCTGCGATATTGAACTTGTACCGTAAACGAGGTTCTTGTAAACAGAGCCATCTCAAACTTTGGGGTGGCTGTGTCTTTTTGATTTTAATTTCCCTAAGCTATAGGTCCATAAGCGGAAGTGCCCTAGGCTCTGTTGCTTTGTTTTTTAGATGTTTCAGGAAACACCATACACTTCTCCCGAGTGGCTGTTGGCAATTTACATCCTGCCCATCAGCATAACAAGGCTCCCAGTTCTCCATGGCCTGTCCTGACTTTCTGGATTTTACACTTTTTTCAGATGGCCCTTTTGACAGGGGGGCAGTGAGACTTAATTGTAGTGCAGATTTCCTTTGCAAGCTTGCTTGGTTGGCCAAAAAGGGTGTATGCGTTTTTTCCTGAATATATTCAGGAAAAAACGCATACGCCCTTTTTGGCCAAGTGCATCATTGTGGACGTTCTGCCTCTTTTCCTATGCTTTACATGCAATTGCAGCCTACCTCCTGAAATCGGTTTCCTGCAATTCTGCCCCGCTTTCAAGTCCTCTTGGCAGCCTTACTTCAATATATTTTTGGACGATAGCCTGGCATTTATAACTCTGCAGGTTTGTGAATGACAGTGCCCCTGAGCTCCTTTCTTCAACTCGCTTTCTTGTGAGCTGGCCACAACACCGCAGGATTGCTTCAGGCCCTAGTGTGGTTCTGGCATGGCACGCTGAGCCTTTGGTTAATTCCTCTTCCTGGTGGGAAATGAGAGTTAAATTTGCCCGTCCAGACACCTCCAGCTAGTCTCTCATTGGTTCTCCCTATTCCTGTTCATTTTCCGCAGAAATTGCAAACTGGGACAAACAGGAGGTTAAAGGCACTGACTCTCCAAGTCGGGAGAGTGTTAGTAAAGCGTCTGGAATGTTGCACCCGAGTACCAGGGGACGAAAACTGAGACAGCTTTGAACACGATTCCCAAGCACACGGTGGATCATAATCTGGGATCCACATGCATGTTTTAGCTGAAGGAAGAATCCCTTAAACCTGGAGAGTTGAGACCCATGGAATGGGTACCATGCAATATGACTTCAAAGGGTCTGCATTTGCTCACCGATCCTCACCAATCCTATCACTGCTGCGTTTATGCCGCTGTACACACGCGTGATTCTCTTTCGGAGACATATAAATCCATAGGTTTCAAGATTCTTACTAGTCAGGTATATTCTTAGGCGTTTAATATGGGGTGTTGAGTCCACTTCGTTGAGCAAGGAGTAGCTCTTCTCTATTACATATTTGGCTTATGGAACGGTATCTGTGCTAATTTCAATCTCTGGTTTTATGCAGCACCCCAACTCACCTTTCCCCTTAAGCAAGCATAAGTTGGTTTTCTACATTTGAGACCCTGTTCTGTTTTGTAATTCAGTTCCTGTGTAGCCAAGTTTACATTCCGTGTAGTAGTGATATCTTATGATGTTTCTTTTTCTATGTGACTTATTTCACTTAGAATCATCGTACCTGAATCCACTCATTATGCTGCTACGGGCCTGATGACATAGATTTCATTGCTGAGTGATATTGCATTGTACGTAAGTACCACAACTTCTTTATCCATTTTTCGCTTTCTGCGATATTGAACTTGTACCGTAAACGAGGTTCTTGTAAACAGAGCCGTCCCAAACTTTGGGGTGGCTGTGTCTTTTTGATTTTCATTTCCCTAAACTATAGGACCATAAGTGGAAGTACCCTAGGCTCTGTTGCTTTGTTTTTTCGATGTTTCAGGAAACACCATACACTTCTCCCGAGTGGCTGTTGGCAATTTACATCCCGCCCATCAGCATAACAAGGCTCCCAGTTCTCCATGGCCTGTCCTGCCTTTCTGGATTTTACACTTTTTTCAGATGGCCCTTTTGACCGGGGGGAAGTGAGACTTCATTGTTGTGCAGATTTCCTTTGCAAGCTTGCTTGGTTGGCCAAAAAGGGCGTATGCGTTTTTTCCTGAATATATTCAGGAAAAAACGCATACGCCCTTTTTGGCCAAATGCATCATTGTGGACGTTCTGCCTCTTTTCCTATGCTTTACATGCAATTCCAGTCTACCTCCTGAAATTGGTTTCCTGCAATTCTGCCCCGCATTCAAGTCCTCTTGGCAGCCTTACTTCAATATATTTTTGGACGATAGCTGTCATTTATAACTCTGCAGGTTTGTGAATGACAGTGCCACTGAGCTCGTTTCTTCAACTCGCTTTCTTGTGAGCTGGCCACAACACCGCAGGATTGCTTCAGGCCCTAGTGTGGTTCCGGCATGGCATGCTGAGCCATTGGTTAATTCCTCTTCCTGGTGGGAAATGAGAGTTAAATTTGCCCGTCCAGACACCTCCAGCTAGTCTCTCATTGGTTCTCCCTATTCCTGTTCATTTTCCGCAGAAATTGCAAACTGGGACAAACAGGAGGTTAAAGGCACTGACTCTCCAAGTGGGGAGAGTGTTAGTAAAGCGTCTGGAATGTTGCACCCGAGTACCAGGGGACGAAAACTGAGACACATTTGAACACGTTGCCCAATCACACGGTGGATCATCGTCTCGTTCCACATGCATGTTTTAGCTGAAGGAAGAATCCCTTAAACCTGGAGAGTTGAGACCCATGGAATGGGTACCATGCAATATGACTTCAAAGGGTCTGCATTTGCTCACCGATCTTCACCAATTCTATCAATGCGTCGTTTATGCCGCTGTACACACGCTTGATTCTCTTTCAGAGACATAAAAATCCATAGGTTTTAAGATTCTTACTAGTCGGGTATACTCTTAGGCGTTTAATATGGGGTGTTGAGTCCACTTCGTTGAGCAAGGAGTAGCTCTTGTCTATTACATATTTGGCTTATGGAACGGTATCTGTGCTAATTTCAATCTCTGGTCTTATGCAGCACACCAACTCACCTTTCCCCTTAAGGAAGCATAAGTTGGTTTTCTACATTTGAGACCCTGTTCTGTTTTGTAATTCAGTTCCTGTGTAGCCAAGTTTACATTCCGTGTAGTAGTGATATCTTATGATGTTTCTTTTTCTATGTGACTTATTTCACTTAGAATCATCGTACCCGAATCCACTCATTATGCTGCTACGGGCCTGATGACATAGATTTCATTGCTGAGTGATATTGCATTGTACGTAAGTACCACAACTTCTTTATCCATTTTTCGCTTTCTGCGATATTGAACTTGTACCGTAAACGAGGTTCTTGTAAACAGAGCCGTCCCAAACTTTGGGGTGGCTGTGTCTTTTTGATTTTCATTTCCCTAAACTATAGGACCATAAGTGGAAGTACCCTAGGCTCTGTTGCTTTGTTTTTTCGATGTTTCAGGAAACACCATACACTTCTCCCGAGTGGCTGTTGGCAATTTACATCCCGCCCATCAGCATAACAAGGCTCCCAGTTCTCCATGGCCTGTCCTGCCTTTCTGGATTTTACACTTTTTTCAGATGGCCCTTTTGACCGGGGGGAAGTGAGACTTCATTGTAGTGCAGATTTCCTTTGCAAGCTTGCTTGGTTGGCCAAAAAGGGCGTATGCGTTTTTTCCTGAATATATTCAGGAAAAAACGCATACGCCCTTTTTGGCCAAGTGCATCATTGTGGACGTTCTGCCTCTTTTCCTATGCTTTACATGCAATTCCAGTCTACCTCCTGAAATTGGTTTCCTGCAATTCTGCCCCGCTTTCAAGTCCTCTTGGCAGCCTTACTTCAATATATTTTTGGACGATAGCTGTCATTTATAACTCTGCAGGTTTGTGAATGACAGTGCCCCTGAGCTCGTTTCTTCAACTCGCTTTCTTGTGAGCTGGCCACAACACCGCAGGATTGCTTCAGGCCCTAGTGTGGTTCCGGCATGGCACGCTGAGCCTTTGGTTAATTCCTCTTCCTGGTGGGAAATGAGAGTTAAATTTGCCCGTCCAGACACCTCCAGCTAGTCTCTCATTGGTTCTCCCTATTCCTGTTCATTTTCCGCAGAAATTGCAAACTGGGACAAACAGGAGGTTAAAGGCACTGACTCTCCAAGTCGGGAGAGTGTTAGTAAAGCGTCTGGAATGTTGCACCCGAGTACCAGGGGACGAAAACTGAGATAGCTTTGAACACGATTCCCAAGCACACGGTGGATCATAATCTGGGATCCACATGCATGTTTTAGCTGAAGGAAGAATCCCTTAAACCTGGAGAGTTGAGACCCATGGAATGGGTACCATGCAATATGACTTCAAAGGGTCTGCATTTGCTCACCGATCCTCACCAATCCTATCACTGCTGCGTTTATGCCGCTGTACACACGCGTGATTCTCTTTCGGAGACATATAAATCCATAGGTTTCAAGATTCTTACTAGTCAGGTATATTCTTAGGCGTTTAATATGGGGTGTTGAGTCCACTTCGTTGAGCAAGAAGTAGCTCTTGTCTATTACATATTTGGCTTATGGAACGGTATCTGTGCTAATTTCAATCTCTGGTTTTATGCAGCACCCCAACTCACCTTTCCCCTTAAGCCATCATAAGTTGGTTTTCTACATTTGAGACCCTGCTCTGTTTTGTAATTCAGTTCCTGTGTAGCCAAGTTTACATTCCGTGTAGTAGTGATATCTTATGATGTTTTTTTCTGTGTGACTTATTTCACTTAGAATCATCGTACCTGAATCCACTCCTTATGCTGCTACGGGCCTGATGACATAGATTTCATTGCTGAGTGATATTGCATTGTACGTAAGTACCACAACTTCTTTATCCATTTTTTGCTTTCTGCGATATTGAACTTGTACCGTAAACGAGGTTCTTGTAAACAGAGCCATCCCAAACTTTGGGGTGGCTGTGTCTTTTTGATTTTCATTTCCCTAAGCTATAGGACCATAAGTGGAAGTGCCCTAGGCTCTGTTGCTTTGTTTTTTAGATGTTTCAGGAAACACCATACACTTCTCCAGAGTGGCTGTTGGCAATTTACATCCCTCCCATCAGCATAACAAGGCTCCCATGTCTCCATGGCCTGTCCTGCCTTTCTGGATTTTACACTTTTTTCAGATGGCCCTTTTCACCGGGGGGCAGTGAGACTTCATTGTAGTGCAGATTTCCTTTGCAAGCTTGCTTGGTTGGCCAAAAAGGGCGTATGCGTTTTTTCCTGAATATATTCAGGAAAAAACGCATACGCCCTTTTTGGCCAAGTGCATCATTGTGGACGTTCTGCCTCTTTTCCTATGCTTTACATGCAATTCCAGTCTACCTCCTGAAATCGGTTTCCTGCAATTCTGCCCCGCTTTCAAGTCCTCTTGGCAGCCTTACTTCAATATATTTTTGGACGATAGCTGTCATTTATAACTCTGCAGGTTTGTGAATGACAGTGCCCCTGAGCTCCTTTCTTCAACTCGCTTTCTTGTGAGCTGGCCGCAACACCGCAGGATTGCTTCAGGCCCTAGTGTGGTTCCGGCATGGCACGCTGAGCCTTTGGTTAATTCCTCTTCCTGGTGGGAAATGAGAGTTAAATTTGCCCGTCCAGACACCTCCAGCTAGTGTCTCATTGGTTCTCCCTATTCCTGTTCATTTTCTGCAGAAATTGCAAACTGGGCAAAACAGGAGGTTAAAGGCACTGACTCTCCAAGTGGGGAGAGTGTTAGTAAAGCGTCTGGAATGTTGCACCGGAGTACCAGGGGACGAAAACTGAGACACCTTTGAACACGTTTCCCAATCACACGGTGGATCATAGTCTGGGTTCCACATGCATGTTTTAGCTGAAGGAAGAATCCCTTAAACCTGGAGAGTTGAGACCCATGTAATGGGTACCATGCAATATGACTTCAAAGGGTCTGCATTTGCTCACCGATCCTCACCAATCCTATCACTGCTGCGTTTATGCCGCTGTACACACGCTTGATTCTCTTTCGGAGACATATAAATCCATAGGTTTTAAGATTCTTACTAGTCAGGTATACTCTTAGGCGTTTAATATGGGGTGTTGAGTCCACTTCGTTGAGCAAGGAGTAGCTCTTGTCTATTACATATTTGGCTTATGGAACGGTATCTGTGCTAATTTCAATCTCTGGTCTTATGCAGCACCCCAACTCACCTTTCCCCTTAAGGAAGCATAAGTTGGTTTTCTACATTTGAGACCCTGTTCTGTTTTGTAATTCAGTTCCTGTGTAGCCAAGTTTACATTCTGTGTAGTAGTGATATCTTATGATGTTTCTTTTTCTGTGTGACTTATTTCACTTAGAATCATCGTACCTGAATCCACTCATTATGCTGCTACGGGCCTGATGACATAGATTTCATTGCTGAGTGATATTGCATTGTACGTAAGTACCACAACTTCTTTATCCATTTATCACTTTCTGCGATATTGAACTTGTACCGTAAACGAGGTTCTTGTAAACAGAGCCGTCCCAAACTTTGGGGTGGCTGTGTCTTTTGGATTTTAATTTCCCTAAGCTATAGGACCATAAGTGGAAGTGCCCTAGGCTCTGTTGCTTTGTTTTTTAGATGTTTCAGGAAACACCATACACTTCTCCAGAGTGGCTGTTGGCAATTTACATCCCGCCCATCAGCATAACAAGGCTCCCAGTTCTCCATGGCCTGTCCTGCCTTTCTGGATTTTACACTTTTTTCAGATGGCCCTTTTGACCGGGGGGCAGTGAGACTTCATTGTAGTGCAGATTTCCTTTGCAAGCTTGCTTGGTTGGCCAAAAAGGGCGTATGCGTTTTTTCCTGAATATATTCAGGAAAAAACGCATACGCCCTTTTTGGCCAAGTGCATCATTGTGGACGTTCTGCCTCTTTTCCTATGCTTTACATGCAATTCCAGTCTACCTCCTGAAATCGGTTTCCTGCAATTCTGCCCCGCTTTCAAGTCCTCTTGGCAGCCTTACTTCAATATATTTTTGGACGATAGCAGTCATTTATAACTCTGCAGGTTTGTGAATGACAGTGCCCCTGAGCTCCTTTCTTCAACTCGCTTTCTTGTGAGCTGGCCGCAACACCGCAGGATTGCTTCAGGCCCTAGTGTGGTTCCGGCATGGCACGCTGAGCCTTTGGTTAATTCCTCTTCCTGGTGGGAAATGAGAGTTAAATTTGCCCGTCCAGACACCTCCAGCTAGTCTCTCATTGGTTCTCCCTATTCCTGTTCATTTTCCGCAGAAATTGCTAACTGGGACAATCAGGAGGTTAAAGGCACTGACTCTCCAAGTGGGGAGAGTGTTAGTAAAGCGTCTGGAATGTTGCACCCGAGTACCAGGGGACGAAAACTGAGACACATTTGAACACGTTGCCCAATCACACGGTGGATCATCGTCTCGTTCCACATGCATGTTGTAGCTGAAGGAAGAATCCCTTAAACCTGGAGAGTTGAGACCCATGGAATGGGTACCATGCAATATGACTTGAAAGTTTCTGCATTTGCTCAACGATCCTCACCAATCCTATCACTGCTGCGTTTATGCCGCTGTACACACGCTTGATTCTCCTTCGGAGACATATAAATCCATAGGTTTTAAGATTCTTACTAGTCAGGTATATTCTTAGCCGTTTAATATGGGGTGTTGAGTCCACTTCATTGAGCAAGGAGTAGCTCTTGTCTATTACATATTTGGCTTATGGAACGGTATCTGTGCTAATTTCAATCTCTGGTTTTATGCAGCACCCCAACTCACCTTTCCCCTTAAGCAAGCATAAGTTGGTTTTCTACATTTGAGACCCTGTTCTGTTTTGTAATTCAGTTCCTGTGTAGCCAAGTTTACATTCCGTGTAGTAGTGATATCTTATGATGTTTCTTTTTCTATGTGACTTATTTCACTTAGAATCATCGTACCTGAATCCACTCATTATGCTGCTACGGGCCCGATGACATAGATTTCATTGCTGAGTGATATTGCATTGTACGTAAGTAGAACAACTTCTTTATCCATTTTTCGCTTTCTGCGATATTGAACTTGTACCGTAAACGAGGTTCTTGTAAACAGAGCCGTCCCAAACTTTGGGGTGGCTGTGTCTTTTTGATTTTAATTTCCCTAAGCTATAGGACCATAAGTGGAAGTGCCCTAGGCTCTGTTGCTTTGTTTTTTAGATGTTACAGGAAACACCGTACACTTCTCCAGAGTGGCTGTTGGCAATTTACATCCCGCCCATCAGCATAACAAGGCTCCCAGTTCTCCATGGCCTGTCATGCCTTTCTGGATTTTACACTTTTTTCAGATGGCCCTTTTGACCGGGCGGCAGTGAGACTTCATTGTAGTGCACATTTCCTTTACAAGCTTGCTTGGTTGGCCAAAAAGGGCGTATGCGTTTTTTCCTGAATATATTCAGGAAAAAACGCATACGCCCTTTTTGGCCAACTGCATCATTGTGGACGTTCTGCCTCTTTTCCTATGCTTTACATGCAATTCCAGTCTACCTCCTGAAATCGGTATCCTGCAATTCTGCCCCGCTTTCAAGTCCTCTTGGCAGCCTTACTTCAATATATTTTTGGACGATAGCTGTCATTTATAACTCTGCATGTTTATGAATTACAGTGCCCCAGAGATCCTTTCTTCAACTCGCTTCCTTCTGAGCTGGCCGCAACACCGCAGGATTGCTTCAGTCCCTAGTGTGGTTCCAGCATGGCACGCTGAGCCTTTGGTTAATTCCTCTACCTGGTGGGAAATGAGAGTTAAATTTGCCCGTCCAGACACCTCCAGCTAGTCTCTCATTGGTTCTCCCTATTCCTGTTCGTTTTCCACAGAAATTGCAAACTGGGACAAACAGGAGTTTAAAGGCACTGACTCTCCAAGTGGGGAGAGTGTTAGTAAAGCATCTGGAATGTTGCACCCGAGTACCAGGGGACGAAAACTGAGACACATTTGAACACGTTGCCCAATCACACGGTGGATCATCGTCTCGTTCCACATGCATGTTGTAGCTGAAGGAAGAATCCCTTAAACCTGGAGAGTTGAGACCCATGGAATGGGTACCATGCAATATGACTTCAAAGGGTCTGCATTTGCTCACCAATCTTCACCAATCCTATCACTGTGCGTTTATGCCGCTGTACACACGCTTGATTCTCTTTCAGAGACATATAAATCCATAGGTTTTAAGATTCTTACTAGTCAGGTATATTCTTAGACGTTTAATATGGGGTGTTGAGTCCACTTCGTTGAGCAAGGAGTAGCTCTTCTCTATTACATATTTGGCTTATGGAACGGTATCTGTGCTAATTTCAATCTCTGGTTTTATGCAGCACCCCAACTCACCTTTCCCCTTAAGCAAGCATAAGTTGGTTTTCTACATTTGAGACCCTGTTCTGTTTTGTAATTCAGTTCCTGTGTAGCCAAGTTTACATTCCGCGTAGTAGTGATATCTTATGATGTTTCTTTTTCTATGTGACTTATTTCACTTAGAATCATCGTACCTGAATCCACTCATTATGCTGCTACGGGCCTGATGACATAGATTTCATTGCTGAGTGATATTGCATTGTACGTAAGTACCACAACTTCTTTATCCATTTTTCGCTTTCTGCGATATTGAACTTGTACCGTAAACGAGGTTCTTGTAAACAGAGCCGTCCCAAACTTTGGGGTGGCTGTGTCTTTTTGATTTTCATTTCCCTAAACTATAGGACCATAAGTGGAAGTACCCTAGGCTCTGTTGCTTTGTTTTTTCGATGTTTCAGGAAACACCATACACTTCTCCCCAGTGGCTGTTGGCAATTTACATCCCGCCCATCAGCATAACAAGGCTCCCAGTTCTCCATGGCCTGTCCTGCCTTTCTGGATTTTACACTTTTTTCAGATGGCCCTTTTGACCGGGGGGAAGTGAGACTTCATTGTAGTGCAGATTTCCTTTGCAAGCTTGCTTGGTTGGCCAAAAAGGGCGTATGCGTTTTTTCCTGAATATATTCAGGAAAAAACGCATACGCCCTTTTTGGCCAAGTGCATCATTGTGGACGTTCTGCCTCTTTTCCTATGCTTTACATGCAATTCCAGTCTACCTCCTGAAATTGGTTTCCTGCAATTCTGCCCCGCATTCAAGTCCTCTTGGCAGCCTTACTTCAATATATTTTTGGACGATAGCTGTCATTTATAACTCTGCAGGTTTGTGAATGACAGTGCCACTGAGCTCGTTTCTTCAACTCGCTTTCTTGTGAGCTGGCCACAACACCGCAGGATTGCTTCAGGCCCTAGTGTGGTTCCGGCATGGCATGCTGAGCCATTGGTTAATTCCTCTTCCTGGTGGGAAATGAGAGTTAAATTTGCCCGTCCAGACACCTCCAGCTAGTCTCTCATTGGTTCTCCCTATTCCTGTTCATTTTCCGCAGAAATTGCAAACTGGGACAAACAGGAGGTTAAAGGCACTGACTCTCCAAGTGGGGAGAGTGTTAGTAAAGCGTCTGGAATGTTGCACCCGAGTACCAGGGGACGAAAACTGAGACACATTTGAACACGTTGCCCAATCACACGGTGGATCATCGTCTCGTTCCACATGCATGTTTTAGCTGAAGGAAGAATCCCTTAAACCTGGAGAGTTGAGACCCATGGAATGGGTACCATGCAATATGACTTCAAAGGGTCTGCATTTGCTCACCGATCTTCACCAATCCTATCACTGCGTCGTTTATGCCGCTGTACACACGCTTGATTCTCTTTCAGAGACATAAAAATCCATAGGTTTTAAGATTCTTACTAGTCGGGTATATTCTTAGGCGTTTAAAATGCGGTGTTGAGTCCCCTTCGTTGAGTAAGGAGTAGCTCTTTTCTATTACATATTTGGCTTATGGAACGGTATCTGTGCTAATTTCAATCTCTGGTTTTATGCAGCACCCCAACTCACCTTTCCCCTTAAGCAAGCATAAGTTGGTTTTCTACATATGAGACCCTGTTCTGTTTTGTAATTCAGTTCCTGTGTAGCCAAGTTTACATTCCGTGTAGTAGTGATATCTTATGATGTTTCTTTTTCTGTGTGACTTATTTCACTTAGAATCATCGTACCTGAATCCACTCATTATGCTGCTACGGGCCTGATGAAATAGATTTCATTGCTGAGTGATATTGCATTGTACGTAAGTAGAACAACTTCTTTATCCATTTTTCGCTTTCTGCGATATTGAACTTGTACCGTAAACGAGGTTCTTGTAAACAGAGCCATCTCAAACTTTGGGGTGGCTGTGTCTTTTTGATTTTAATTTCCCTAAGCTATAGGTCCATAAGCGGAAGTGCCCTAGGCTCTGTTGCTTTGTTTTTTAGATGTTTCAGGAAACACCATACACTTCTCCCGAGTGGCTGTTGGCAATTTACATCCTGCCCATCAGCATAACAAGGCTCCCAGTTCTCCATGGCCTGTCCTGACTTTCTGGATTTTACACTTTTTTCAGATGGCCCTTTTGACAGGGGGGCAGTGAGACTTAATTGTAGTGCAGATTTCCTTTGCAAGCTTGCTTGGTTGGCCAAAAAGGGTGTATGCGTTTTTTCCTGAATATATTCAGGAAAAAACGCATACGCCCTTTTTGGCCAAGTGCATCATTGTGGACGTTCTGCCTCTTTTCCTATGCTTTACATGCAATTGCAGCCTACCTCCTGAAATCGGTTTCCTGCAATTCTGCCCCGCTTTCAAGTCCTCTTGGCAGCCTTACTTCAATATATTTTTGGACGATAGCCTGGCATTTATAACTCTGCAGGTTTGTGAATGACAGTGCCCCTGAGCTCCTTTCTTCAACTCGCTTTCTTGTGAGCTGGCCACAACACCGCAGGATTGCTTCAGGCCCTAGTGTGGTTCTGGCATGGCACGCTGAGCCTTTGGTTAATTCCTCTTCCTGGTGGGAAATGAGAGTTAAATTTGCCCGTCCAGACACCTCCAGCTAGTCTCTCATTGGTTCTCCCTATTCCTGTTCATTTTCCGCAGAAATTGCAAACTGGGACAAACAGGAGGTTAAAGGCACTGACTCTCCAAGTCGGGAGAGTGTTAGTAAAGCGTCTGGAATGTTGCACCCGAGTACCAGGGGACGAAAACTGAGACAGCTTTGAACACGATTCCCAAGCACACGGTGGATCATAATCTGGGATCCACATGCATGTTTTAGCTGAAGGAAGAATCCCTTAAACCTGGAGAGTTGAGACCCATGGAATGGGTACCATGCAATATGACTTCAAAGGGTCTGCATTTGCTCACCGATCCTCACCAATCCTATCACTGCTGCGTTTATGCCGCTGTACACACGCGTGATTCTCTTTCGGAGACATATAAATCCATAGGTTTCAAGATTCTTACTAGTCAGGTATATTCTTAGGCGTTTAATATGGGGTGTTGAGTCCACTTCGTTGAGCAAGAAGTAGCTCTTGTCTATTACATATTTGGCTTATGGAACGGTATCTGTGCTAATTTCAATCTCTGGTTTTATGCAGCACCCCAACTCACCTTTCCCCTTAAGCCATCATAAGTTGGTTTTCTACATTTGAGACCCTGCTCTGTTTTGTAATTCAGTTCCTGTGTAGCCAAGTTTACATTCCGTGTAGTAGTGATATCTTATGATGTTTTTTTCTGTGTGACTTATTTCACTTAGAATCATCGTACCTGAATCCACTCCTTATGCTGCTACGGGCCTGATGACATAGATTTCATTGCTGAGTGATATTGCATTGTACGTAAGTACCACAACTTCTTTATCCATTTTTTGCTTTCTGCGATATTGAACTTGTACCGTAAACGAGGTTCTTGTAAACAGAGCCATCCCAAACTTTGGGGTGGCTGTGTCTTTTTGATTTTCATTTCCCTAAGCTATAGGACCATAAGTGGAAGTGCCCTAGGCTCTGTTGCTTTGTTTTTTAGATGTTTCAGGAAACACCATACACTTCTCCAGAGTGGCTGTTGGCAATTTACATCCCTCCCATCAGCATAACAAGGCTCCCATGTCTCCATGGCCTGTCCTGCCTTTCTGGATTTTACACTTTTTTCAGATGGCCCTTTTCACCGGGGGGCAGTGAGACTTCATTGTAGTGCAGATTTCCTTTGCAAGCTTGCTTCGTTGGCCAAAAAGGGCGTATGCGTTTTTTCCTGAATATATTCAGGAAAAAACGCATACGCCCTTTTTGGCCAAGTGCATCATTGTGGACGTTCTGCCTCTTTTCCTATGCTTTACATGCAATTCCAGTCTACCTCCTGAAATCGGTTTCCTGCAATTCTGCCCCGCTTTCAAGTCCTCTTGGCAGCCTTACTTCAATATATTTTTGGACGATAGCTGTCATTTATAACTCTGCAGGTTTGTGAATGACAGTGCCCCTGAGCTCCTTTCTTCAACTCGCTTTCTTGTGAGCTGGCCGCAACACCGCAGGATTGCTTCAGGCCCTAGTGTGGTTCCGGCATGGCACGCTGAGCCTTTGGTTAATTCCTCTTCCTGGTGGGAAATGAGAGTTAAATTTGCCCGTCCAGACACCTCCAGCTAGTGTCTCATTGGTTCTCCCTATTCCTGTTCATTTTCTGCAGAAATTGCAAACTGGGCAAAACAGGAGGTTAAAGGCACTGACTCTCCAAGTGGGGAGAGTGTTAGTAAAGTGTCTGGAATGTTGCACCGGAGTACCAGGGGACGAAAACTGAGACACCTTTGAACACGTTTCCCAATCACACGGTGGATCATCGTCTCGTTCCACATGCATGTTGTAGCTGAAGGAAGAATCCCTTAAACCTGGAGAGTTGAGACCCATGGAATGGGTACCATGCAATATGACTTCAAAGGGTCTGCATTTGCTCACCAATCTTCACCAATCCTATCACTGTGCGTTTATGCCGCTGTACACACGCTTGATTCTCTTTCAGAGACATATAAATCCATAGGTTTTAAGATTCTTACTAGTCAGGTATATTCTTAGGCGTTTAATATGGGGTGTTGAGTCCACTTCGTTGAGCAAGGAGTAGCTCTTCTCTATTACATATTTGGCTTATGGAACGGTATCTGTGCTAATTTCAATCTCTGGTTTTATGCAGCACCCCAACTCACCTTTCCCCTTAAGCAAGCATAAGTTGGTTTTCTACATTTGAGACCCTGTTCTGTTTTGTAATTCAGTTCCTGTGTAGCCAAGTTTACATTCCGTGTAGTAGTGATATCTTATGATGTTTCTTTTTCTATGTGACTTATTTCACTTAGAATCATCGTACCTGAATCCACTCATTATGCTGCTACGGGCCTGATGACATAGATTTCATTGCTGAGTGATATTGCATTGTACGTAAGTACCACAACTTCTTTATCCATTTTTCGCTTTCTGCGATATTGAACTTGTACCGTAAACGAGGTTCTTGTAAACAGAGCCGTCCCAAACTTTGGGGTGGCTGTGTCTTTTTGATTTTCATTTCCCTAAACTATAGGACCATAAGTGGAAGTACCCTAGGCTCTGTTGCTTTGTTTTTTCGATGTTTCAGGAAACACCATACACTTCTCCCGAGTGGCTGTTGGCAATTTACATCCCGCCCATCAGCATAACAAGGCTCCCAGTTCTCCATGGCCTGTCCTGCCTTTCTGGATTTTACACTTTTTTCAGATGGCCCTTTTGACCGGGGGGAAGTGAGACTTCATTGTAGTGCAGATTTCCTTTGCAAGCTTGCTTGGTTGGCCAAAAAGGGCGTATGCGTTTTTTCCTGAATATATTCAGGAAAAAACGCATACGCCCTTTTTGGCCAAGTGCATCATTGTGGACGTTCTGCCTCTTTTCCTATGCTTTACATGCAATTCCAGTCTACCTCCTGAAATTGGTTTCCTGCAATTCTGCCCCGCATTCAAGTCCTCTTGGCAGCCTTACTTCAATATATTTTTGGACGATAGCTGTCATTTATAACTCTGCAGGTTTGTGAATGACAGTGCCACTGAGCTCGTTTCTTCAACTCGCTTTCTTGTGAGCTGGCCACAACACCGCAGGATTGCTTCAGGCCCTAGTGTGGTTCCGGCATGGCATGCTGAGCCATTGGTTAATTCCTCTTCCTGGTGGGAAATGAGAGTTAAATTTGCCCGTCCAGACACCTCCAGCTAGTCTCTCATTGGTTCTCCCTATTCCTGTTCATTTTCCGCAGAAATTGCAAACTGTGACAAACAGGAGGTTAAAGGCACTGACTCTCCAAGTGGGGAGAGTGTTAGTAAAGCGTCTGGAATGTTGCACCCGAGTACCAGGGGACGAAAACTGAGACACATTTGAACACGTTGCCCAATCACACGGTGGATCATCGTCTCGTTCCACATGCATGTTTTAGCTGAAGGAAGAATCCCTTAAACCTGGAGAGTTGAGACCCATGTAATGGGTACCATGCAATATGACTTCAAAGGGTCTGCATTTGCTCACCGATCTTCACCAATTCTATCAATGCGTCGTTTATGCCGCTGTACACACGCTTGATTCTCTTTCAGAGACATAAAAATCCATAGGTTTTAAGATTCTTACTAGTCGGGTATACTCTTAGGCGTTTAATATGGGGTGTTGAGTCCACTTCGTTGAGCAAGGAGTAGCTCTTGTCTATTACATATTTGGCTTATGGAACGGTATCTGTGCTAATTTCAATCTCTGGTCTTATGCAGCACACCAACTCACCTTTCCCCTTAAGGAAGCATAAGTTGGTTTTCTACATTTGAGACCCTGTTCTGTTTTGTAATTCAGTTCCTGTGTAGCCAAGTTTACATTCTGTGTAGTAGTGATATCTTATGATGTTTCTTTTTCTGTGTGACTTATTTCACTTAGAATCATCGTACCTGAATCCACTCATTATGCTGCTACGGGCCTGATGACATAGATTTCATTGCTGAGTGATATTGCATTGTACGTAAGTACCACAACTTCTTTATCCATTTATCACTTTCTGCGATATTGAACTTGTACCGTAAACGAGGTTCTTGTAAACAGAGCCGTCCCAAACTTTGGGGTGGCTGTGTCTTTTGGATTTTAATTTCCCTAAGCTATAGGACCATAAGTGGAAGTGCCCTAGGCTCTGTTGCTTTGTTTTTTAGATGTTTCAGGAAACACCATACACTTCTCCAGAGTGGCTGTTGGCAATTTACATCCCGCCCATCAGCATAACAAGGCTCCCAGTTCTCCATGGCCTGTCCTGCCTTTCTGGATTTTACACTTTTTTCAGATGACCCTTTTGACCGGGGGGCAGTGAGACTTCATTGTAGTGCAGATTTCCTTTGCAAGCTTGCTTGGTTGGCCAAAAAGGGCGTATGCGTTTTTTCCTGAATATATTCAGGAAAAAACGCATACGCCCTTTTTGGCCAAGTGCATCATTGTAGACGTTCTGCCTCTTTTCTTATGCTTTACATGCAATTCCAGTCTACCTCCTGAAATCGCTTTCCTGCAATTCTGCCCCGCTTTCAAGTCCTCTTGGCAGCCTTACTTCAATATATTTTTGGACGATTGCAGTCATTTATAACTCTGCAGCTTTGTGAATGACAGTGCCCCTGAGCTCCTTTCTTCAACTCGCTTTCTTGTGAGCTGGCCGCAACACCGCAGGATTGCTTCAGGCCCTAGTGTGGTTCCGGCATGGCACGCTGAGCCTTTTGGTTAATTCCTCTTCCTGTTGGGAAATGAGAGTTAAATTTGCCCGTCCAGACACCTCCAGCTAGTCTCTCATTGGTTCTCCCTATTCCTGTTCATTTTCCGCAGAAATTGCTAACTGGGACAATCAGGAGGTTAAAGGCACTGACTCTCCAAGTGGGGAGAGTGTTAGTAAAGAGTCTGGAATGTTGCACCCGAGTACCAGGGGACGAAAACTGAGACACCTTTGAACACGTTTCCCAATCACACGGTGGATCATAGTCTGGGTTCCACATGCATGTTTTAGCTGAAAGAAGAATCCCTTAAACCTGGAGAGTTGAGACCCATGTAATGGGTACCATGCAATATGACTTCAAAGGATCTGCATTTGCTCACCGATCCTCACCAATCCTATCACTGCTGCGTTTATGCCGCTGTACACACGCTTGATTCTCTTTCGGAGACATATAAATCCATAGGTTTTAAGATTCTTACTAGTCAGGTATATTCTTAGGCGTTTAATATGGGGTGTTGAGTCCACTTCGTTGAGCAAGGAGTAGCTCTTGTCTATTACATATTTGGCTTATGGAACGGTATCTGTGCTAATTTCAACCTCTGGTTTTATGCAGCACCCCAACTCACCTTTCCCCTTAAGCAAGCATAAGTTGGTTTTCTACATTTGAGACCCTGTTCTGTTTTGTAATTCAGTTCCTGTGTAGCCAAGTTTACATTCCGTGTAGTAGTGATATCTTATGATGTTTCTTTTTCTGTGTGACTTATTTCACTTAGAATCATCGTACCTGAATCCACTCATTATGCTGCTATGGGCCTGATGACATAGATTTCATTGCTGAGTGATATTGCATTGTACATAAGTAGAACAACTTCTTTATCCATTTATCGCTTTCTGCGATATTCAACTTGTACCGTAAACGAGGTTCTTGTAAACAGAGCCGTCCCAAACTTTGGGGTGGCTGTGTCTTTTTGATTTTAATTTCCCTAAGCTATACGACCATAAGTGGAAGTGCGCTAGGCTCTGTTGCTTTGTTTTTTAGATGTTTCAGGAAACACCATACACTTCTCCAGAGTGGCTGTTGGCAATTTACATCCTGCCCATCAGCATAACAAGGCTCCCAGTTCTCCATGGCCTGTCCTGCCTTTCTGGATTTTACACTTTTTTCAGATGGCCCTTTTGACCGGGGGGCAGTGAGACTTCATTGTAGTGCAGATTTCCTTTGCAAGCTTGCTTGGTTGGCCAAAAAGGGCGTATGCGTTTTTTCCTGAATATATTCAGGAAAAAACGCATACGCCCTTTTTGGCCAAGTGCATCATTGTGGACGTTCTGCCTCTTTTCCTATGCTTTACATGCAATTCCAGTCTACCTCCTGAAATCGGTTTCCTGCAATTCTGCCCCGCTTTCAAGTCCTCTTGGCAGCCTTACTTCAATATATTTTTGGACGATAGCTGTCATTTATAACTCTGCAGGTTTGTGAATGACAGTGCCCCTGAGCTCCTTTCTTCAACTCGCTTTCTTGTGAGCTGGCCACAACACCGCAGGATTGCTTCAGGCCCTAGTGTGGTTCCGGCATGGCATGCTGAGCCTTTGGTTAATTCCTCTTCCTGGTGGGAAATGAGAGTTAAATGTGCCCGTCCAGACACCTCCAGCTAGTCTCTCATTGGTTCTCCCTATTCCTGTTCATTTTCCGCAGAAATTGCAAACTGGGACAAACAGGAGGTTAAAGGCACTGACTCTCCAAGTGGGGAGAGTGTTAGTAAAGCGTCTGGAATGTTGCACCCGAGTACCAGGGGACGAAAACTGAGACACCTTTGAACACGTTGCCCAATCACACTGTGGATCATAATCTGGGTTCCACATGCATGTTTTAGCTGAAGGAAGAATCCCTTAAACCTGGAGAGTTGAGACCCATGGAATGGGTACCATGCAATATGACTTCAAAGGGTCTGCATTTGCTCACCGATCCTCACCAATCCTATCACTGCTGCGTTTATGCCGCTGTACACACGCTTGATTCTCCTTCGGAGACATATAAATCCATAGGTTTTAAGATTCTTACTAGTCAGGTATATTCTTAGGCGTTTAATATGGGGTGTTGAGTCCACTTCGTTGAGCAAGGAGTAGCTCTTGTCTATTACATATTTGGCTTATGGAACGGTATCTGTGCTAATTTCAATCTCTGGTTTTATGCAGCACCCCAACTCACCTTTCTCCTTAAGGAAGCATAAGTTGGTTTTCTACATTTGAGACCCTGTTCTGTTTTGTAATTCAGTTCCTGTGTAGCCAAGTTTACATTCCGTGTAGTAGTGATATCTTATGATGTTTCTTTTTCTGTGTGACTTATTTCACTTAGAATCATCGTACCTGAATCCACTCATTATGCTGCTACGGGCCTGATGACATAGATTTCATTGCTGAGTGATATTGCATTGTACATAAGTAGAACAACTTCTTTATCCATTTATCGCTTTCTGCGATATTGAACTTGTACCGTAAACGAGGTTCTTGTAAACAGAGCCACCCCAAACTTTGGGGTGGCTGTGTCTTTTTGATTTTAATTTCCCTAAGCTATAGGACTATAAGTGGAAGTGCCCTAGGCTCTGTTGCTTTGTTTTTTAGATGCTTCAGGAAACACCATACACTTCTCCAGAGTGGCTGTTGGCAATTTACATCCCGCCCATCAGCATAACAAGGCTCCCAGTTCTCCTTGGCCTGTCCTGCCTTTCTGGATTTTACACTTTTTTCAGATGGCTCTTTTGACTGGGGGGCAGTGAGACTTCATTGTAGTGCAGATTTCCTTTGCAAGCTTGCTTGGTTGGCCAAAAAGGGCGTATGCGTTTTTTCCTGAATATATTCAGGAAAAAACGCATACGCCCTTTTTGGCCAAGAGCATCATTGTGGACGTTCTGCCTCTTTTCCTATGCTTTACATGCAATTCCAGTCTACCTCCTGAAATCGGTTTCCTGCAATTCTGCCCCGCTTTCAAGTCCTCTTGGCAGCCTTACTTCAATATATTTTTGGACGATAGCTGTCATTTATAACTCTGCAGGTTTGTGAATGACAGTGCCCCTGAGCTCCTTTCTTCAACTCGCTTTCTTGTGAGCTGGCCGCAACACCGCAGGATTGCTTCAGGCCCTAGTGTGGTTCCGGCATGGCACGCTGAGCCTTTGTTTAATTCCTCTTCCTGGTGGGAAATGAGAGTTAAATTTGCCCGTCCAGACACCTCCAGCTAGTCTCTCGTTGGTTCTCCCTATTCCTGTTCATTTTCCGCAGAAATTGCAAACTGGGCCAAATAGGAGGTTAAAGGCACTGAGTCTCCAAGTGGGGAGAGTGTTAGTAAAGCCTCTGGAATGTTGCACCCGAGTACCAGGGGACGAAAACTGAGACACCTTTGAAAACGTTTCCCAATCACATGGTGGATCATAGTCTGGGTTCCACATGCATGTTTTAGCTGAAGGAAGAATCCCTTAAACCTGGAGAGTTGAGACCCATGTAATGGGTACCATGCAATATGACTTCAAAGGGTCTGCATTTGCTCACCGATCCTCACCAATCCTATCACTGCTGCGTTTATGCCGCTGTACACACGCTTGATTCTCTTTCGGAGACATATAAATCCATAGGTTTTAAGATTCTTACTAGTCAGGTATATTCTTAGGCGTTTAATATGGGGTGTTGAGTCCACTTCGTTGAGCAAGGAGTAGCTCTTGTCTATTACATATTTGGCTTATGGAACGGTATCTGTCCTAATTTCAATCTCTGGTTTTATGCAGCACCCCAACTCACCTTTCTCCTTAAGGAAGCATAAGTTGGTTTTCTACATTTGAGACCCTGTTCTGTTTTGTAATTCAGTTCCTGTGTAGCCAAGTTTACATTCCATGTAGTAGTGATAACTTATGATGTTTCTTTTTCTGTGTGACTTATTTCACTTAGAATCATTGTACCTGAATCCACTCGTCATGCTGGTACGAGCCTGATGACATAGATTTCATTGCTGAGTGATATTGCATTGTACGTAAGTACCACAACTTCTTTATCCATTTTTCGCTTTCTGTGATATTGAACTTGTACCGTAAACGAGGTTCTTGTAAACAGAACCATCCCAAACTTTGGGGTGGCTGTGTCTTTTTGATTTTAATTTCCCTAAGCTATAGGACCATAAGTGGAAGTGCCCTAGGCTCTGTTGCTTTGTTTTTTAGATGTTTCAGGAAACACCATACACTTCTCCAGAGTGGCTGTTGGCAATTTACGACCCGCCCAACAGCATAACAAGGCTCCCAGTTCTACATGGCCTGTCCTGCCTTTCTGGATTTTACACTTTTTTCAGATGGCGCTGTTGACCCGGGGGCAGTGAGACTTCATTGTAGTGCAGATTTCCTTTGCAAGCTTGCTTGATTGGCCAAAAAGGGCGTATGCGTTTTTTCCTGAATATATTCAGGAAAAAACGCATACGCCCTTTTTGGCCAAGTGCATCATTGTGGACGTTCTGCCTCTTTTCCTATGCTTTACATGCAATTCCAGTCTACCTCCTGAAATCGGTTTCCTGCAATTCTGCCCCGCTTTCAAGTCCTCTTGGCAGCCTTACTTCAATATATTTTTGGACGATAGCAGTCATTTATAACTCTGCAGGTTTGTGAATGACAGTGCCCCTGAGCTCCTTTCTTCAACTCGCTTTCTTGTGAGCTGGCCACAACACCGCAGGATTGCTTCAGGCCCTAGTGTGGTTCCGGCATGGCACGCTGAGCCTTTGGTTAATTCCTCTTCCTGGTGGGAAATGAGAGTTAAATTTGCCCGTCCAGACACCTCCAGCTAGTCTCTCATTGGTTCTCCCTATTCCTGTTCATTTTCCGCAGAAATTGCAAACTGGGACAAACAGGAGGTTAAAGGCACTGACTCTCCAAGTCGGGAGAGTGTTAGTAAAGCGTCTGGAATGTTGCACCCGAGTACCAGGGGACGAAAACTGAGACACATTTGAACACGTTTCCCAATCACACAGTGGATCATATTCTGGGTTCCTCATGCATGTTTTAGCTAAAGGAAGAATCCCTTAAACCAGGAGAGTTGAGACCCATGGAATGGGTACCATGCAATATGACTTCAAAGTTTCTGCATTTGCTCAATGATCCTCACCAATCCTATCACTGCTGCGTTTATGCCCCTGTACACACGCTTGATTCTCTTTCGGAGACATATAAATCCATAGGTTTTAAGATTCTTACTAGTCAGGTATATTCTTAGGCGTTTAATATGGGGTGTTGAGTCCACTTCGTTGAGCAAGGAGTAGCTCTTGTCTATTACATATTTGGCTTATGGAACGGTATCTGTGCTAATTTCAATCTCTGGTCTTATGCAGCACACCAACTCACCTTTCCCCTGAAGGAAGCATAAGTTGGTTTTCTACATTTGAGACCCTGTTCTGTTTTGTAATTCAGTTCCTGTGTAGCCAAGTTTACATTCCGTGTAGTAGTGATATCTTATGATGTTTCTTTTTCTGTGTGACTTATTTCACTTAGAATCATCGTACCTGAATCCACTCATTATGCTGCTACGGGCCTGATGACATAGATTTCATTGCTGAGTGATATTGCATTGTATGTAAGTAGAACAACTACTTTATCCATTTTTCGCTTTCTGTCATATTGAACTTGTACCGTAAACGAGGTTCTTGTAAACAGAGCCGTCCCAAACTTTGAGGTGGCTGTGTCTTTTTGATTTTAATTTCCCTAAGCTATAGGACCATAAGTGGAAGTGCCCTAGGCTCTGTTGCTTTGTTTTTTAGATGTTTCAGGAAACACCATACACTTCTCCAGAGTGGCTGTTGGCAATTTACATCCCGCCCATCAGCATAACAAGGCTCCCATGTCTCCATGGCCTGTCCTGCCTTTCTGGATTTTACACATTTTTCAGATGGCCCTTTTGACCGGGGGGCAGTGAGACTTCACTGTAGTGCAGATTTCCTTTGCAAGCTTGCTTGGTTGGCCAAAAAGTGCATATGCGTTTTTTCCTGAATATATTCAGGAAAAAACGCATACGCCCTTTTTGGCCAAGTGCATCATTGTGGACGTTCTGCCTCTTTTCCTATGCTTTACATGCAATTCCAGTCTACCTCCTGAAATCGGTTTCCTGCAATTCTGCCCCGCTTTCAAGTCCTCTTGGCAGCCTTACTTCAATATATTTTTGGACGATAGCTGTCATTTATAACTCTGCAGGTTTGTGAATGACAGTGCCCCTGAGCTCCTTTCTTCAACTCGCTTTCTTGTGAGCTGGCCGCAACACCGCAGGATTGTTTCAGGCCCTAGTGTGGTTCCGGCGTGGCACGCTGAGCCATTGGTTAATTCCTCTTCCTGGTGGGAAATGAGAGTTAAATTTGCCCGTCCAGACACCTCCAGCTAGTCTCTCGTTGGTTTTCCCTATTCCTGTTAATTTTCCGCAGAAATTGCAAACTGGGACAAACAGGAGGTTAAAGGCACTGACTCTCCAAGTGGGAAGAGTGTTAGTAAAGAGTCTGGAATGTTGCACCCGAGTACCGGGGGACGAAAACTGAGACACATTTGAACACGTTTCCCGATCACACGGTGGATCATACTCTGGGTTCCACATGCATGTTTTAGCTGAAGGAAGAATCCCTTAAACCTGGAGAGTTGAGACCCATGGAATGGGTACCATGCAATATGACTTCAAGGTTTCTGCATTTGCTCAATGATGCTCACCAATCCTATCACTGCTGCGTTTATGCCCCTGTACACACGCTTGATTCTCTTTCGGAGACATAGCAATCCATAGGTTTTAAGATACTTACTAGTCAGGTACATTCTTAGGCGTTTAATATGGGGTGTTGAGTCCATTTCGTTGAGCAAGGAGTAGCTCTTGTCTATTCCATATTTGGCTTAAGGAACTTTATCTGTGCTCATTTCAATCTCTGGTTTTATGCAGCACACCAACTCACCTTTCCCCTTAAGCAAGCATAAGTTGGTTTTCTACATTTGAGACCCTGTTCTGTTTTGTAATCCAGTTCCTGTGTAGCCAAGTTTACATTCTGTGTATTAGTGATATCTTATGATGTTTCTTTTTCTGTGTGACTTATTTCAGTTAGAATCATCATACCTGAATCCACTCATTATGCTGCTACGGGCCTGATGACATAGATGTCATTGCTGAGTGATATTGCATTGTACGTAAGTACCACAACTTCTTCATCCATTTTTCACTTTTTGCGATATTGAACTTGTACCGTAAATGAGGTTCTGGTAAACAGAGCCGTCCCAAACTTTGGGGTGGCTGTGTCTGTTTGATTTTCATTTCCCTAAGCTATAGGACCATAAGTGGAAGTGCCCTAGGCTCTGTTGCTTTGTTTTTTAGATGTTTCAGGAAACACCATACACTTCTCCCGAGTGGCTGTTGGCAATTTACATCCCGCCCATCAGCATAACAAGGCTCCCAGTTCTCCATGGCCTGTCCTGCCTTTCTGGATTTTACACTTTTTTCAGATGGCCCTTTTGAATGGGGGGAAGTGAGACTTCATTGTAGTGCAGATTTCCTTTGCAAGCTTGCTTGGTTGGCCAAAAAGGGCGTATGCATTTTTTCCTGAATATATTCAGGAAAAAAACGCATACGCCCTTTTTGGCCAAGTGCATCATTGTGGACGTTCTGCCTCTTTTCCTATGCGTTACATGAAATTCCAGTCTAACTCCTGAAATCGGTGTCCTGCAATTCTGCCCCGCTTTCAAGTCCTCTTGGCAGTCTTACTTCAGTATATTTTTGGACGATAGCTGTCATTTATAACTCTGCAGGTTTGTGAATAACAGTGTCCCTGAGCTCCTTTCTTCAACTCGCTTTCTTCTGAGCTGGCCGCAACACCGCAGGATTGCTTCAGGCCCTAATCTGGTTAAGGCACGGCAGGCTGAGCCTTTGGTTAATTCCTCTTCCTGGTGGGAAATGAGAGTTAAATTTGCCCGTCCAGACACCTCCAGCTAGTCTCTCATTGGTTCTCCCTATTCCTGTTCATCTTCCGCAGAAATTGCAAACTGGGCCAAACAGGAGGTTAAAGGCACTGACTCTCCAAGTCGGGAGAGTGTTAGTAAAGCATCTGGAATGTTGCACCCGAGTACCAGGGGACGAAAACGGAGACATATTTGAACACGTTTCCCGATCACACGGTTGATCATACTCTGGGTTCCACATGCATGTTTTAGCTGAAGGAAGAATCCCTTAAACCTGGAGAGTTGAGACCCGTGGAATGGGTACCATGCAATATGACTTCAAAGGGTCTTCATTTGCTCACTGAACCTCTCCAATCCTATCACTGCTGCGTTTATGTCCCTGTACACACGCTTGATTCTCTTTCGGAGACATAGCAATCCATAGGTTTTAAGATACTTACTAGTCAGGTATATTCTTAGGCGTTTAATATGGGGTGTTGAGTCCACTTCGTTGAGCAAGGAGTAGCTCTTGTCTATTACATATTTGGCTTATGGAACGGTATCTGTGCTAATTTCAATCTCTGGTTTTATGCAGCACCCCAACTCACCTTTCCCCTTAAGGAAGCATAAGTTGGTTTTCTACATTTGAGACCCTGTTCTGTTTTGTAATTCAGTTCCTGTGTAGCCAAGTTTACATTCCGTGTAGTAGTGATATCTTATGATGTTTCTTTTTCTGTGTGACTTATTTCACTTAGAATCATCGTACCTGAATCCACTCATTATGCTGCTACGGGCCTGATGACATAGATTTCATTGCTGAGTGATATTGCATTGTACGTAAGTACCACAACTTCTTTATCCATTTATCACTTTCTGCAATATTGAAATTGTACCGTAAACGAGGTTCTTGTAAACAAAACCGTCCCAAACTTTGGGGTGGCTGTGTCTTTTGGATTTTAATTTCCCTAAGCTATAGGACCATAAGTGGAAGTGCCCTAGGCTCTGTTGCTTTGTTTTTTAGATGTTTCAGGAAACACCATACACTTCTCCAGAGTGGCTGTTGGCAATTTACATCCCGCCCATCAGCATAACAAGGCTCCCAGTTCTCCATGGCCTGTCCTGCCTTTCTGGATTTTACACTTTTTTCAGATGGCCCTTTTGACCGGGGGGCAGTGAGACTTCATTGTAGTGCAGATTTCCTTTGCAAGCTTGCTTGGTTGGCCAAAAAGTGCGTATGCGTTTTTTCCTGAATATATTCAGGAAAAAACGCATACGCCCTTTTTGGCCAAGTGCATCATTGTGGACGTTCTGCCTCTTTTCCTATGCTTTACATGCAATTCCAGTCTACCTCCTGAAATCGGTTTCCTGCAATCCTGCCCCACTTTCAAGTCCTCTTGGCAGCCTTACTTCAATATATTTTTGGACGATAGCTGTCATTTATAACTCTGCAGGTTTGTGAATGACAGTGCCCCTGAGCTCCTTTCTTCAACTCGCTTTCTTGTGAGCTGGCCACAACACCGCAGGATTGCTTCAGGCCTTAGTGTGGTTCCGGCATGGCACACTGAGCCTTTGGTTAATTCCTCTTCCTGGTGGGAAATGAGAGTTAAATTTGCTCGTCCAGACACCTCCAGCTAGTCTCTCATTGGTTCTCCCTATTCCTGTTCATTTTCCGCAGAAATTGCAAACTGGGCCAAACAGGTGGTTAAAGGCACTGACTCTCCAAGTGGGGAGAGTGTTAGTAAAGCGTCTGGAATATTGCACCCGAGTACCAGGGGACGAAAACTGAGACACATTTGAACACGTTGCCCAATCACACGGTGGATCATCGTCTCGTTCCACATGCATGTTGTAGCTGAAGGAAGAATCCCTTAAACCTGGAGAGTTGAGACCCATGGAATGGGTACCATGCAATATGACTTCAAAGGGTCTTCATTTGCTCACCGATCATCACCAATCCTATCACTGTGCGTTTATGCCGCTGTACACACGCTTGATTCTCTTTCAGAGACATATAAATCCATAGGTTTTAAGATTCTTACTAGTCAGGTATATTCTTAGGCGTTTAATATGGGGTGTTGAGTCCACTTCGTTGAGCAAGGAGTAGCTCTTCTCTATTACATATTTGGCTTATGGAACGGTATCTGTGCTAATTTCAATCTCTGGTTTTATGCAGCACCCCAACTCACCTTTCCCCTTAAGCAAGCATAAGTTGGTTTTCTACATTTGAGACCCTGTTCTGTTTTGTAATTCAGTTCCTGTGTAGCCAAGTTTACATTCCGTGTAGTAGTGATATCTTATGATGTTTCTTTTTCTATGTGACTTATTTCACTTAGAATCATCGTACCTGAATCCACTCATTATGCTGCTACGGGCCTGATGACATAGATTTCATTGCTGAGTGATATTGCATTGTACGTAAGTACCACAACTTCTTTATCCATTTTTCGCTTTCTGCGATATTGAACTTGTACCGTAAACGAGGTTCTTGTAAACAGAGCCATCTCAAACTTTGGGGTGGCTGTGTCTTTTTGATTTTAATTTCCCTAAGCTATAGGTCCATAAGCGGAAGTGCCCTAGGCTCTGTTGCTTTGTTTTTTAGATGTTTCAGGAAACACCATACACTTCTCCAGAGTGGCTGTTGGCAATTTACATCCCGCCCATCAGCATAACAAGGCTCCCAGTTCTCCATGGCCTGTCCTGACTTTCTGGATTTTACACTTTTTTCAGATGGCCCTTTTGACCGGGGGGCAGTGAGACTTCATTGTAGTGCAGATTTCCTTTTGCAAGCTTGCTTGGTTGACCAAAAAGGGCGTATGCGTTTTTTCCTGAATATATTCAGGAAAAAACGCATACGCCCTTTTTGGCCAAGTGCATCATTGTGGACGTTCTGCCTCTTTTCCTATGCTTTACATGCAATTCCTGTCTACCTCCTGAAATCGGTTTCCTGCAATTCTGCCCCGCTTTCAAGTCCTCTTGGCAGCCTTACTTCAATATATTTTTGGACGATAGCTGTCATTTATAACTCTGCAGGTTTGTGAATGACAGTGCCCCTGAGCTCCTTTCTTCAACTCGCTTTCTTGTGAGCTGGCCGCAACACCGCAGGATTGCTTCAGGCCCTAGTGTTGTTCCGGCATGGCACGCTGAGCCTTTGTTTAATTCCTCTTCCTGGTGGGAAATGAGAGTTAAATTTGCCCGTCCAGACACCTCCAGCTAGTCTCTCATTGGTTCTCCCTATTCCTGTTCATTTTCCGCAGAAATTGCAAACTGGGACAAACAGGAGGTTAAAGGCACTGACTCTCCAAGTGGGAAGAGTGTTAGTAAAGAGTCTGGAATGTTGCACCCGAGTACCAGGGGACGAAAACTGAGACACCTTTGAACACGTTTCCCAATCACACGGTGGATCATACTCTGGGTTCCACATGCATGTTTTAGCTGAAGGAAGTATCCCTTAAACCAGGAGAGTTGAGACCCATGGAATGGGTACCATGCAATATGACTTCAAAGAGTATACATTTGCTCACCGAGACTCACCAATCCTATCACTGCTGCGTTTATGCTGCTGTACACACGCTTGATTCTCTTTTGGAGACATATAAATCCATAGGTTTTATGATTCTTACTAGTCAAGTATATTCTTTAGGCGTTTAATATGGGGTGTTGAGTCCACTTCGTTGAGCAAGGAGTAGCTCTTGTCTATTACATATTTGGCTTATGGAACGGTATCTGTGCTAATTTCAATCTCTGGTTTTATGCAGCACCCCAACTTACCTTTCCTCCTTAAGCAAGCATAAGTTGGTTTTCTACATTTGAGACCCTGTTCTGTTTTGTAATTCAGTTCCTGTGTAGCCAAGTTTACATTCCGTGTAGTAGTGATATCTTATGATGTTTCTTTTTCTATGTGACTTATTTCACTTAGAATCATCGTACCTGAATCCACTCATTATGCTGCTACGGGCCTGATGACATAGATTTCATTGCTGAGTGATATTGCATTGTACGTAAGTAGAACAACTTCTTTATCCATTTTTCGCTTTCTGCAATATTGAACTTGTACCGTAAACGAGGTTCTTGTAAACAGATCCGTCCCAAACTTTGGGGTGGCTGTGTCTTTTGGATTTTAATTTCTCTAAGCTATAGGACCATAAGTGGAAGTGCCCTAGGCTCTGTTGCTTTGTTTTTTAGATGTTTCAGGAAACACCATACACTTCTCCAGAGTGGCTGTTGGCAATTTACATCCCGCCCATCAGCATAACAAGGCTCCCAGTTCTCCATGGCCTGTCCTGCTTTCTGGATTTTACACTTTTTTCAGATGGCCCTTTTGACCGGGGGGCAGTGAGACTTCATTGTAGTGCAGATTTCCTTTGCAAGCTTGCTTGGTTGGCCAAAAAGGGCGTATGCGTTTTTTCCTGAATATATTCAGGAATAAACGCATACGCCCTTTTTGGCCAAGTGCATCATTGTGGACGTTCTGCCTCTTTTCCTATGCTTTACATGCAATTCCAGTCTACCTCCTGAAATCGGTTTCCTGCAATTCTGCCCCGCTTTCAAGTCCTCTTGGCAGCCTTACTTCAATATATTTTTGGACGATAGCCTGGCATTTATAACTCTGCAGGTTTGTGAATGACAGTGCCCCTGAGCTCCTTTCTTCAACTCGCTTTCTTGTGAGCTGGCCACAACACCGCAGGATTGCTTCAGGCCCTAGTGTGGTTCCGGCATGGCACGCTGAGCCTTTGGTTAATTCCTCTTCCTGGTGGGAAATGAGAGTTAAATTTGCCCGTCCAGACACCTCCAGCTAGTCTCTCATTGGTTCTCCCTATTCCTGTTCATTTTCCGCAGAAATTGCAAACTGGGACAAACAGGAGGTTGAAGGCACTGACTCTCCAAGTCGGGAGAGTGTTAGTAAAGCGTCTGGAATGTTGCACCCGAGTACCAGGGGACGAAAACTGAGACAGCTTTGAACACGATTCCCAAGCACACGGTGGATCATAATCTGGGATCCACATGCATGTTTTAGCTGAAGGAAGAATCCCTTAAACCTGGAGAGTTGAGACCCATGGAATGGGTACCATGCAATATGACTTCAAAGGGTCTGCATTTGCTCACCGATCCTCACCAATCCTATCACTGCTGCGTTTATGCCGCTGTACACACGCGTGATTCTCTTTCGGAGACATATAAATCCATAGGTTTCAAGATTCTTACTAGTCAGGTATATTCTTAGGCGTTTAATATGGGGTGTTGAGTCCACTTCGTTGAGCAAGAAGTAGCTCTTGTCTATTACATATTTGGCTTATGGAACGGTATCTGTGCTAATTTCAATCTCTGGTTTTATGCAGCCCCCCAACTCACCTTTCCCCTTAAGCCATCATAAGTTGGTTTTCTACATTTGAGACCCTGCTCTGTTTTGTAATTCAGTTCCTGTGTAGCCAAGTTTACATTCCGTGTAGTAGTGATATCTTATGATGTTTTTTTCTGTGTGACTTATTTCACTTAGAATCATCGTACCTGAATCCACTCCTTATGCTGCTACGGGCCTGATGACATAGATTTCATTGCTGAGTGATATTGCATTGTACGTAAGTACCACAACTTCTTTATCCATTTTTTGCTTTCTGCGATATTGAACTTGTACCGTAAACGAGGTTCTTGTAAACAGAGCCATCCCAAACTTTGGGGTGGCTGTGTCTTTTTGATTTTCATTTCCCTAAGCTATAGGACCATAAGTGGAAGTGCCCTAGGCTCTGTTGCTTTGTTTTTTAGATGTTTCAGGAAACACCATACACTTCTCCAGAGTGGCTGTTGGCAATTTACATCCCTCCCATCAGCATAACAAGGCTCCCATGTCTCCATGGCCTGTCCTGCCTTTCTGGATTTTACACTTTTTTCAGATGGCCCTTTTCACCGGGGGGCAGTGAGACTTCATTGTAGTGCAGATTTCCTTTGCAAGCTTGCTTCGTTGGCCAAAAAGGGCGTATGCGTTTTTTCCTGAATATATTCAGGAAAAAACGCATACGCCCTTTTTGGCCAAGTGCATCATTGTGGACGTTCTGCCTCTTTTCCTATGCTTTACATGCAATTCCAGTCTACCTCCTGAAATCGGTTTCCTGCAATTCTGCCCCGCTTTCAAGTCCTCTTGGCAGCCTTACTTCAATATATTTTTGGACGATAGCTGTCATTTATAACTCTGCAGGTTTGTGAATGACAGTGCCCCTGAGCTCCTTTCTTCAACTCGCTTTCTTGTGAGCTGGCCGCAACACCGCAGGATTGCTTCAGGCCCTAGTGTGGTTCCGGCATGGCACGCTGAGCCTTTGGTTAATTCCTCTTCCTGGTGGGAAATGAGAGTTAAATTTGCCCGTCCAGACACCTCCAGCTAGTCTCTCATTGGTTCTCCCTATTCCTGTTCATTTTCTGCAGAAATTGCAAACTGGGCAAAACAGGAGGTTAAAGGCACTGACTCTCCAAGTGGGGAGAGTGTTAGTAAAGCGTCTGGAATGTTGCACCCGAGTACCAGGGGACGAAAACTGAGACACCTTTGAACACGTTTCCCAATCACACGGTGGATCATAGTCTGGGTTCCACATGCATGTTTTAGCTGAAGGAAGAATCCCTTAAACCTGGAGAGTTGAGACCCATGTAATGGGTACCATGCAATATGACTTCAAAGGGTCTGCATTTGCTCACCGATCCTCACCAATCCTATCACTGCTGCGTTTATGCCGCTGTACACACGCTTGATTCTCTTTCGGAGACATATAAATCCATAGGTTTTAAGATTCTTACTAGTCAGGTATACTCTTAGGCGTTTAATATGGGGTGTTGAGTCCACTTCGTTGAGCAAGGAGTAGCTCTTGTCTATTACATATTTGGCTTATGGAACGGTATCTGTACTAATTTCAATCTCTGGTCTTATGCAGCACACCAACTCACCTTTCCCCTTAAGGAAGCATAAGTCGGTTTTCTACATTTGAGACCCTGTTCTGTTTTGTAATTCAGTTCCTGTGTAGCCAAGTTTACATTCTGTGTAGTAGTGATATCTTATGATGTTTCTTTTTCTGTGTGACTTATTTCACTTAGAATCATCGTACCTGAATCCACTCATTATGCTGCTACGGGCCTGATGACATAGATTTCATTGCTGAGTGATATTGCATTGTACGTAAGTACCACAACTTCTTTATCCATTTATCACTTTCTGCGATATTG
This sequence comes from Grampus griseus, assembly GCF_964374135.1. NCBI lineage: Eukaryota > Metazoa > Chordata > Mammalia > Artiodactyla > Delphinidae > Grampus > Grampus griseus. The sequence continues at coordinate 490,347 of NW_028133251.1, read as the reverse complement.
AACTTGTACCGTAAACGAGGTTCTTGTAAACAGAGCCGTCCCAAACTTTGGGGTGGCTGTGTCTTTTGGATTTTAATTTCCCTAAGCTATAGGACCATAAGTGGAAGTGCCCTAGGCTCTGTTGCTTTGTTTTTTAGATGTTTCAGGAAACACCATACACTTCTCCAGAGTGGCTGTTGGCAATTTACATCCCGCCCATCAGCATAACAAGGCTCCCAGTTCTCCATGGCCTGTCCTGCCTTTCTGGATTTTACACTTTTTTCAGATGGCCCTTTTGACCGGGGGGCAGTGAGACTTCATTGTAGTGCAGATTTCCTTTGCAAGCTTGCTTGGTTGGCCAAAAAGGGCGTATGCGTTTTTTCCTGAATATATTCAGGAAAAAACGCATACGCCCTTTTTGGCCAAGTGCATCATTGTGGACGTTCTGCCTCTTTTCCTATGCTTTACATGCAATTCCAGTCTACCTCCTGAAATCGCTTTCCTGCAATTCTGCCCTGCTTTCAAGTCCTCTTGGCAGCCTTACTTCAATATATTTTTGGACGATTGCAGTCATTTATAACTCTGCAGGTTTGTGAATGACAGTGCCCCTGAGCTCCTTTCTTCAACTCGCTTTCTTGTGAGCTGGCCGCAACACCGCAGGATTGCTTCAGGCCCTAGTGTGGTTCCGGCATGGCACGCTGAGCCTTTGGTTAATTCCTCTTCCTGGTGGGAAATGAGAGTTAAATTTGCCCGTCCAGACACCTCCAGCTAGTCTCTCATTGGTTCTCCCTATTCCTGTTCGTTCTCCACAGAAATTGCAAACTGGGACAAACAGGAGTTTAAAGGCACTGACTCTCCAAGTGGGGAGAGTGTTAGTAAAGCGTCTGGAATGTTGCACCCGAGTACCAGGGGACGAAAACTGAGACACATTTGAACACGTTGCCCAATCACACGGTGGATCATCGTCTCGTTCCACATGCATGTTGTAGTTGAAGGAAGAATCACTTAAACCTGGAGAGTTGAGACCCATGGAATGGGTACCATGCAATATGACTTCAAAGGGTCTGCATTTGCTCACCAATCTTCACCAATCCTATCACTGTGCGTTTATGCCGCTGTACACACGCTTGATTCTCTTTCAGAGACATATAAATCCATAGGTTTTAAGATTCTTACTAGTCAGGTATATTCTTAGGCGTTTAATATGGGGTGTTGAGTCCACTTCGTTGAGCAAGGAGTAGCTCTTCTCTATTACATATTTGGCTTATGGAACGGTATCTGTGCTAATTTCAATCTCTGGTTTTATGCAGCACCCCAACTCACCTTTCCCCTTAAGCAAGCATAAGTTGGTTTTCTACATTTGAGACCCTGTTCTGTTTTGTAATTCAGTTCCTGTGTAGCCAAGTTTACATTCCGTGTAGTAGTGATATCTTATGATGTTTCTTTTTCTATGTGACTTATTTCACTTAGAATCATCGTACCTGAGACCACTCATTATGCTGCTACGGGCCTGATGACATAGATTTCATTGCTGAGTGATATTGCATTGTACGTAAGTACCACAACTTCTTTATCCATTTTTCGCTTTCTGCGATATTGAACTTGTACCGTAAACGAGGTTCTTGTAAACAGAGCCGTCCCAAACTTTGGGGTGGCTGTGTCTTTTTGATTTTCATTTCCCTAAACTATAGGACCATAAGTGGAAGTACCCTAGGCTCTGTTGCTTTGTTTTTTCGATGTTTCAGGAAACACCATACACTTCTCCCGAGTGGCTGTTGGCAATTTACATCCCGCCCATCAGCATAACAAGGCTCCCAGTTCTCCATGGCCTGTCCTGCCTTTCTGGATTTTACACTTTTTTCAGATGGCCCTTTTGACCGGGGGGAAATGAGACTTCATTGTAGTGCAGATTTCCTTTGCAAGCTTGCTTGGTTGGCCAAAAAGGGCGTATGCGTTTTTTCCTGAATATATTCAGGAAAAAACGCATACGCCCTTTTTGGCCAAGTGCATCATTGTGGACGTTCTGCCTCTTTTCCTATGCTTTACATGCAATTCCAGTCTACCTCCTGAAATTGGTTTCCTGCAATTCTGCCCCGCATTCAAGTCCTCTTGGCAGCCTTACTTCAATATATTTTTGGATGATAGCTGTCATTTATAACTCTGCAGGTTTGTGAATGACAGTGCCCCTGAGCTCGTTTCTTCAACTCGCTTTCTTGTGAGCTGGCCACAACACCGCAGGATTGCTTCAGGCCCTAGTGTGGTTCCGGCATGGCATGCTGAGCCATTGGTTAATTCCTCTTCCTGGTGGGAAATGAGAGTTAAATTTGCCCGTCCAGACACCTCCAGCTAGTCTCTCATTGGTTCTCCCTATTCCTGTTCATTTTCCGCAGAAATTGCAAACTGGGACAAACAGGAGGTTAAAGGCACTGACTCTCCAAGTGGGGAGAGTGTTAGTAAAGCGTCTGGAATGTTGCACCCGAGTACCAGGGGACGAAAACTGAGACACATTTGAACACGTTGCCCAATCACACGGTGGATCATCGTCTCGTTCCACATGCATGTTTTAGCTGAAGGAAGAATCCCTTAAACCTGGAGAGTTGAGACCCATGTAATGGGTACCATGCAATATGACTTCAAAGGGTCTGCATTTGCTCACCGATCTTCACCAATCCTATCACTGCGTCGTTTATGCCGCTGTACACACGCTTGATTCTCTTTCAGAGACATAAAAATCCATAGGTTTTAAGATTCTTACTAGTCGGGTATATTCTTAGGCGTTTAAAATGCGGTGTTGAGTCCCCTTCGTTGAGTAAGGAGTAGCTCTTGTCTATTACATATTTGGCTTATGGAACGGTATCTGTGCTAATTTCAATCTCTGGTTTTATGCAGCACCCCAACTCACCTTTCCCCTTAAGCAAGCATAAGTTGGTTTTCTACATATGAGACCCTGTTCTGTTTTGTAATTCAGTTCCTGTGTAGCCAAGTTTACATTCCGTGTAGTAGTGATATCTTATGATGTTTCTTTTTCTGTGTGACTTATTTCACTTAGAATCATCGTACCTGAATCCACTCATTATGCTGCTACGGGCCTGATGAAATAGATTTCATTGCTGAGTGATATTGCATTGTACGTAAGTAGAACAACTTCTTTATCCATTTTTCGCTTTCTGCGATATTGAACTTGTACCGTAAACGAGGTTCTTGTAAACAGAGCCATCTCAAACTTTGGGGTGGCTGTGTCTTTTTGATTTTAATTTCCCTAAGCTATAGGTCCATAAGTGGAAGTGCCCTAGGCTCTGTTGCTTTGTTTTTTAGATGTTTCAGGAAACACCATACATTTCTCCAGAGTGGCTGTTGGCAATTTACATCCCGCCCATCAGCATAACAAGGCTTCCAGTTCTCCATGGCCTGTCCTGCCTTTCTGGATTTTACACGTTTTTCAGATGGCCCTTTTGACCGGGGGGCAGTGAGACTTCATTGTAGTGCAGATTTCCTTTGCAAGCTTGCTTGGTTGGCCAAAAAGGGCGTATGCGTTTTTTCCTGAATATATTCAGGAAAAAACACATACGCCCTTTTTGGCCAAGTGCATCATTGTGGACGTTCTGCCTCTTTTCCTATGCTTTACATGCAATTCCAGTCTACCTCCTGAAATCGGTTTCCTGCAATTCTGCCCCGCTTTCAAGTCCTCTTGGCAGCCTTTCTTCAGTATATTTTTGGACGATAGCTGTCATTTATAACTCTGCAGGTTTGTGAATGACAGTGCCCCTGAGCTCCTTTCTTCAACTCGCTTCCTTGTGAGCTGGCCGCAACACCGCAGGATTGCTTTAGTCCCTAGTGTGGTTCCTGCACGGCACGCTGAGACTTTGGTTAATTCCTCTTCCTGGTGGGAAATGAGAGTTAAATTTGCCCGTCCAGACACCTCCAGCTAGTCTCTCATTGGTTCTCCCTATTCTTGTTCATCTTCCGCAGAAATTGCAAACTGGGCCAAACAGGAGGTTAAAGGCACTGACTCTCCAAGTCGGGAGAGTGTTAGTAAAGCGTCTGGAATGTTGCACCCGAGTACCAGGGAACGAGAACGGAGACATATTTGAACACGTCTCCCGATCACACGGTTGATCATACTCTGGGTTCCACATGCATGTTTTAGCTGAAGGAAGAATCCCTTAAACCTGGAGAGTTGAGACCCGTGGAATGGGTACCATGCAATATGACTTCAAAGGATCTTCATTTGTTCATCGAACCTCTCCAATCCTATCACTGCTGCGTTTATGCCCCTGTACACACGCTTGATTCCCTTTCGGAGACATAGCAATCTATAGGTTTTAAGATAATTACTAGTCAGGTTCATTCTTAGGCCTTTAGTATGGGGTGTTGAGTCCATTTCGTTGAGCAAGGAGTAGCTCTTGTCTATTCCATATTTGGCTTAAGGAACTTACTCTGTGCTCATTTCCATCTCTGGTTTTATGCAGCACCCCAACTCACCTTTCCCCTTAAGCAAGCATAAGTTGGTTTTTTAAATTTGAGACCCTGTTCTGTTTTGTAATCCAGTTCCTGTGTAGCCAAGTTTACATTCCGTGTATTAGTGATATCTTATGATGTTTCTTTTTCTGCGTGACTTATTTCAGTTAGAATCATCATACCTGAATCCACTCATTATGCTGCTACGGGCCTGATGACATAGATGTCATTGCTGAGTGATATTGCATTGTACGTAAGTACCACAACTTCTTTATCCATTTTTCGCTTTCTGCGATATTGAACTTGTACTGTAAACGAGGTTCTTGTAAACAGAGCCGTCCCAAACTTTGGGGTGGCTGTGTCTTTTTGATTTTAATTTCCCTAAGCTATTGGACCATAAGTGGAAGTGCCCTAGGCTCTGTTGCTTTGTTTTTTAGATGTTTCAGGAAACACCATACACTTCTCCAGAGTGGCTGTTGGCAATTTACATCCCGCCCATCAGCATAACAAGGCTCCCAGTTCTCCATGGCCTGTCCTGCCTTTCTGGATTTTACACTTTTTTCAGATGGTCCTTTTGACCGGGGGGAAGGGTGACTTCATTGTAGTGCAGATTTCCTTTGCAAGCTTGCTTGGTTGGCCAAAAAGTGCGTATGCGTTTTTTCCTGAATATATTCAGGAAAAAACGCATACGCCCTTTTGGGCCAAGTGCATCATTGTGGACGTTCTGCCTCTTTTCCTATGCTTTAAATGCAATTCCAGTCTACCTCCTGAAATCGGTTTCCTGCAATTCTGCCCCGCTTTCAAGTCCTCTTGGCAGCCTTACTTCAATATATTTTTGGACGATAGCTGTCATTTATAACTCTGCAGGTTTGTGAATGACAGTGCCCCTGAGCTCCTTTCTTCAACTCGCTTTCTTGTGAGCTGGCCGCAACACCGCAGGATTGCTTCAGGCCCTAGTGTGGTTCCGGCATGGCATGCTGAGCCTTTGGTTAATTCCTCTTCCTGGTGGGAAATGAGAGGTAAATTTGCCCGTCCAGAACACCTCCAGCTAGTCTCTCATTGGTTCTCCCTATTCCTGTTCATTTTCCGCAGAAATTGCTAACTGGGCCAAAAAGGAGGTTAAAGGAACTGACTCTCCAAGTGGGGAGAGTGTTAGTAAAGCGTCTGGAATGTTGCACCCGAGTACCAGGGGACGAAAACTTTGACACCTTTGAACACGTTTCCCAATCACACGGTGGATCATAGTCTGGGTTCCTCATGCATGTTTTAGCTGAAGGAAGAATCCCTTAAACCAGGAGAGTTGAGACCCATCGAATGGGTACCATGCAATATGACTTCAAAGTATCTGCATTTGCTCAATGATCCTCACCAATCCTATCACTGCTGCGTTTATGCCCCTGTACACACGCTTGATTCTCTTTTGGAGACATATAAATCCATAGGTTTTAAGATTCTTACTAGTCAGGTATATTCTTAGGCGTTTAATATGGTGTGTTGAGTCCACTTCGTTGAGCAAGGAGTAGCTCTTTCTATTACATATTTGGCTTATGGAACGGTATCTGTGCTAATTTCAATCTCTGGTTTTATGCAGCACCCCAACTCACCTTTCCACTTAAGGAAGCATAAGTTGGTTTTCTACATTTGAGACCCTGTTCTGTTTTGTAATTCAGTTCCTGTGTAGCCAAGTTTACATTCCGTGTAGTAGTGATATCTTATGATGTTTCTTTTTCTCTGTGACTTATTTCACTTAGAATCATCGTACCTGAATCCATTCATTATGCTGCTACAGGCCTGATGACATAGATTTCATTGCTGAGTGATATTGCATTGTACGTAAGTACCACAACTTCTTTATCCATTTTTCGCTTTCTGCGATATTGAACTTGTACTGTAAACGAGGTTCTTGTAAACAGAGCCATCCCAAACTTTGGGGTGGCTGTGTCTTTTTGATTTTAATTTCCCTAAGCTATTGGACCATAAGTGGAAGTGCCCTAGGCTCTGTTGCTTTGTTTTTTAGATGTTTCAGGAAACACCATACATTTCTCCAGAGTGGCTGTTGGCAATTTACATCCCGCCCATCAGCATAACAAGGCTTCCAGTTCTCCATGGCCTGTCCTGCCTTTCTGGATTTTACACGTTTTTCAGATGGCCCTTTTGACCGCGGGGCAGTGAGACTTCATTGTAGTGCAGATTTCCTTTGCAAGCTTGCTTGGTTGGCCAAAAAGGGCGTATGCGTTTTTTCCTGAATATATTCAGGAAAAAACGCATACGCCCTTTTTGGCCAAGTGCATCATTGTGGACGTTCTGCCTCTTTTCCTATGCTTTACATGCAATTCCAGTCTACCTCCTGAAATCGGTTTCCTGCAATTCTGCCCCGCTTTCAAGTCCTCTTGGCAGCCTTACTTCAGTATATTTTTGGACGATAGCTGTCATTTATAACTCTGCAGGTTTGTGAATTACAGTGCCCCTGAGCTCCTTTCTTCAACTCGCTTTCTTGTGAGCTGGCCGCAACACCGCAGGATTGCTTCAGGCCCTAATCTTGTTCCGGCACGGCACGCTGAGCCTTTGGTTAATTCCTCTTCCTGGTGGGAAATGAGAGTTAAATTTGCCCGTCCAGACACCTCCAGCTAGTCTCTCATTGGTTCTCCCTATTCCTGTTCATTTTCCGCAGAAATTGCAAACTGGGCCAAACAGGAGGTTAAAGGCACTGACTCTCCAAGTCGGGAGAGTGTTAGTAAAGCGTCTGGAATGTTGCACCCGAGTACCAGGGGACGAGAACGGAGACATATTTGAACACGTCTCCCGATCACACGGTAGATCATACTCTGGGTTCCACATGCATGTTTTAGCTGAAGGAAGAATCCCTTAAACCTGGAGAGTTGAGACCCGTGGAATGGGTACCATGCAATATGACTTTAAAGGATCTTCATTTGTTCATCGAACCTCTCCAATCTTATCACTGCTGCGTTTATGCCCCTGTACACACGCTTGATTCCCTTTCGGAGACATAGCAATCTATAGGTTTTAAGTTAATTACTAGTCAGGTACATTCTTAGGCCTTTAGTATGGGGTGTTGAGTCCATTTCGTTGAGCAAGGAGTAGCTCTTGTCTATTACATATTTGGCTTATGGAACGGTATCTGTGCTAATTTCAATCTCTGGTTTTATGCAGCACCCCAACTCACCTTTCCCCTTAAGGAAGCATAAGTTGGTTTTCTACATTTGAGACCCTGTTCTGTTTTGTAATTCAGTTCCTCTGTAGCCAAGTTTACATTCCGTGTAGTAGTGATATCTTATGATGTTTCTTGTTCTCTGTGACTTATTTCACTTAGAATCATCGTACCTGAATCCACTCATTATGCTGCTACGGGCCTGATGACATAGATGTCATTGCTGAGTGATATTGCATTGTACGTAAGTACCACAACTTCTTTATCCATTTTTCGCTTTCTGCGATATTGAACTTCTACCGTAAACGAGGTTCTTGTAAACAGAGCCGTCCCAAACTTTGGGGTGGCTGTGTCTTTTGGATTTTAATTTCCCTAAGCTATAGGACCATAAGTGGAAGTGCCCTAGGCTCTGTTGCCTTGTTTTTTAGATGTTTCAGGAAACACCATACACTTCTCCAGAGTGGCTGTTGGCAATTTACATCCCGCCCATCAGCATAACAAGGCTCCCAGTTCTCCATGGCCTGTCCTGCCTTTCTGGATTTTACACTTTTTTCAGATGGCCCTTTTGACCGGGGGGCAGTGAGACTTCATTGTAGTGCAGATTTCCTTTGCAAGCTTGCTTCGTTGGCCAAAAAGGGCGTATGCGTTTTTTCCTGAATATATTCAGGAAAAAACGCATACGCCCTTTTTGGTCAAGTGCATCATTGTGGACGTTCTGCCTCTTTTCCTATGCTTTACATGCAATTCCAGTCTACCTCCTGAAATCGGTTTCCTGCAATTCTGCCCCGCTTTCAAGTCCTCTTGGCAGCCTTACTTCAATATATTTTTGGACGATAGCTGTCATTTATAACTCTGCAGGTTTGTGAATGACAGTGCCCCTGAGCTCCTTTCTTCAACTCGCTTTCTTGTGAGCTGGCCGCAACACCGCAGGATTGCTTCAGGCCCTAGTGTGGTTCCGGCATGGCACGCTGAGCCTTTGGTTAATTCCTCTTCCTTGTGGGAAATGAGAGTTAAATTTGCCCTTCCAGACACCTCCAGCTAGTCTCTCATTGGTTCTCCCTATTCCTGTTCATTTTCCACAGAAATTGCTAACTGGGCCAAACAGGAGGTTAAAGGAACTGACTCTCCAAGTGGGGAGAGTGTTAGTAAAGCGTCTGGAATGTTGCACCCGAGTACCAGGGGACGAAAACTGAGACACCTTTGAACACGTTTCCCAATCACACGGTGGATCATAGTCTGGGTTCCTCATGCATGTTTTAGCTGAAGGAAGAATCCCTTAAACCAGGAGAGTTGAGACCCATCGAATGGGTACCATGCAATATGTCTTCAAAGATTCTGCATTTGCTCAATGATCCTCACCAATCCTATCACTGCTGCGTTTATGCCCCTGTACACACGCTTGATTCTCTTTTGGAGACATATAAATCCATAGGTTTTAAGATTCTTACTAGTCAGGTATATTCTTAGGCGTTTAATATGGTGTGTTGAGTCCACTTCGTTGAGCAAGGAGTAGCTCTTTCTATTACATATTTGGCTTATGGAACGGTATCTGTGCTAATTTCAATCTCTGGTTTTTTGCAGCACCCCAACTCACCTTTCCACTTAAGGAAGCATAAGTTGGTTTTCTACATTTGAGACCCTGTTCTGTTTTGTAATTCAGTTCCTGTGTAGCCAAGTTTACATTCCGTGTAGTAGTGATATCTTATGATGTTTCTTTTTCTCTGTGACTTATTTCACTTAGAATCATCGTACCTGAAACCATTCATTATGCTGCTACAGGCCTGATGACATAGATTTCATTGCTGAGTGATATTGCATTGTACGTAAGTACCACAACTTCTTTATCCATTTTTCGCTTTCTGCGATATTGAACTTGTACCGTAAACGAGGTTCTTGTAAACAGAGCCGTCCCAAACTTTGGGGTGGCTGTGTCTTTTTGATTTTCATTTCCCTAAGCTATAGGACCATAAGTGGAAGTGCCCTAGGCTCTGTTGCCTTGTTTTTTAGATGTTTCAGGAAACACCATACACTTCTCCAGAGTGGCTGTTGGCAATTTACATCCCGCCCATCAGCATAACAAGGCTCCCAGTTCTCCATGGCCTGTCCTGCCTTTCTGGATTTTACACTTTTTTCAGATGGCCCTTTTGACCGGGGGGCAGTGAGACTTCATTGTAGTGCAGATTTCCTTTGCAAGCTTGCTTGGTTGGCCAAAAAGGGCGTATGCGTTTTTTCCTGAATATACTCAGGAAAAAACGCATACGCCCTTTTTGGCCAAGTGCATCATTGTGGACGTTCTGCCTCTTTTCCTATGCTTTACATGCAATTCCAGTCTACCTCCTGAAATCGGTTTCCTGCAATTCTGCCCCGCTTTCAAGTCCTCTTGGCAGCCTCACTTCAATATATTATTGGACGATAGCTGTCATTTATAACTCTGCAGGTTTGTGAATGACAGTGCCCCTGAGCTCCTTTCTTCAACTCGCTTTCTTGTGAGCTGGCCGCAACACCGCAGGATTGCTTCAGGCCCTAGTGTGGTTCCGGCATGGCACGCTGAGCCTTTGGTTAATTCCTCTTCCTGGTGGGAAATGAGAGTTAAATTTGCCCTTCCAGACACCTCCAGCTAGTCTCTCATTGGTTCTCCCTATTCCTGTTCATTTTCCGCAGAAATTGCAAACAGGGCCAAACCGGAGGTTAAAGGCACTGACTCTCCAAGTGGGGAGAGTGTTAGTAAAGCGTCTGGAATGTTGCACCCGAGTACCAGGGGACGAAAACTTTGACACCTTTGAACATGTTTCCCAATCACACGGTGGATCATACTCTGGGTTCCACATGCATGTTTTAGCTGAAGGAAGAATCCCTTAAACCTGGAGAGTTGAGACCCATGGAATGGGTACCATGCAATATGACTTCAAAGTGTCTGCATTTGCTCACCGAACCTCACCAATCCTATCACTGCTGCGTTTATGCTGCTGTACACACGCTTGATTCTCTTTCGGAGACATATAAATCCATAGGTTTTAAGATTCTTACTAGTCAGGTATATTCTTAGGCGTTTAATATGGGGTGGTGAGTCCACTTCGTTGAGCAAGGAGTAGCTGTTTTCTATTAGATATTTGTCTTATGGAACGGTATCTGTGCAAATTTCAATCTCTGGTTTTATGCAGCACCCCAACTCACCTTTCCCCTTAAGCAAGCATAAGTTGGTTTTCTAATTTGAGACCCTGTTCCGTTTTGTAATTCAGTTCCTGTGTAGCCAAGTTTACATTCCGTGTAGTAGTGATATCTTATGATGTTTCTTGTTCTCTGTGACTTATTTCACTTAGAATCATCGTACCTGAATCCACTCATTATGCTGCTACGGGCCTGATGACATAGATTTCATTGCTGAGTGATATTGCATTGTACGTAAGTACCACAACTTCTTTATCCATTTTTCGCTTTCTGCGATATTGAACTTGTACTGTAAACGAGGTTCTTGTAAACAGAGCCATCCCAAACTTTGGGGTGGCTGTGTCTTTTTGATTTTAATTTCCCTAAGCTATTGGACCATAAGTGGAAGTGCCCTAGGCTCTGTTGCTTTGTTTTTTAGATGTTTCAAGAAACACCATACATTTCTCCAGAGTGGCTGTTGGCAATTTACATCCCGCCCATCAGCATAACAAGGCTTCCAGTTCTCCATGGCCTGTCCTGCCTTTCTGGATTTTACACTTTTTTCAGATGGCCCTTTTGACCGGGGGGCAGTGAGACTTCATTGTAGTGCAGATTTCCTTTGCAAGCTTGCTTGGTTGGCCAAAAAGGGCGTATGCGTTTTTTCCTGAATATACTCAGGAAAAAACGCATACGCCCTTTTTGGCCAAGTGCATCATTGTGGACGTTCTGCCTCTTTTCCTATGCTTTACATGCAATTCCAGTCTACCTCCTGAAATCGGTTTCCTGCAATTCTGCCCCGCTTTCAAGTCCTCTTGGCAGCCTTACTTCAATATATTATTGGACGATAACTGTCATTTATAACTCTGCAGGTTTGTGAATGACAGTGCCCCTGAGCTCCTTTCTTCAACTCGCTTTCTTGTGAGCTGGCCGCAACACCGCAGGATTGCTTTAGTCCCTAGTGTGGTTCCTGCATGGCACGCTGAGACTTTGGTTAATTCCTCTTCCTGGTGGGAAATGAGAGTTAAATTTGCCCGTCCAGACACCTCCAGCTAGTCTCTCATTGGTTCTCCCTATTCCTGTTCATCTTCCGCAGAAATTGCAAACTGGGCCAAACAGGAGGTTAAAGGCACTGACTCTCCAAGTCGGGAGAGTGTTAGTAAAGCGTCTGGAATGTTGCACCCGAATACCAGGGGACGAGAACGGAGACATATTTGAACACGTCTCCCGATCACACGGTTGATCATACTCTGGGTTCCACATGCATGTTTTAGCTGAAGGAAGAATCCCTTAAACCTGGAGAGTTGAGACCCGTGGAATGGGTACCATGCAATATGACTTCAAAGGGTCTTCATTTGCTCACCGAACCTCTCCAATCCTATCACTGCTGCGTTTATGTCCCTGTACACACGCTTGATTCTCTTTCGGAGACATAGCAATCCATAGGTTTTAAGATACTTACTAGTCAGGTACATTCTTAGGCGTTTAATATGGGGTGTTGAGTCCATTTCGTTGAGCAAGGAGTAGCTCTTGTCTATTCCATATTTGGCTTAAGGGACTTTTTCTGTGCTCATTTCAATCAATGGTTTTATGCAGCACCCCAACTCACCTTTCCCCTTAAGCAAGCATAAGTTGGTTTTCTAAATTTGAGACCCTGTACTGATTTGTAATCCAGCTCCTGTGTAGCCAAGTTTACATTCCATGTATTAGTGATATCTTATGATGTTTCTTTTTCTGTGTGACTTCTTTCAGTTAGAATCATCATACCTGAATCCACTCATTATGCTGCTACGGGCCTGATGACATAGATGTCATTGCTGAGTGATATTGCATTGTACGTAAGTACCACAACTTCTTTATCCATTTTTCGCTTTCTGCGATATTGAACTTGTACTGTAAACGAGGTTCTTGTAAACAGAGCCGTCCCAAACTTTGGGGTGGCTGTGTCTTTTTGATTTTAATTTCCCTAAGCTATTGGACCATAAGTGGAAGTGCCCTAGGCTCTGTTGCTTTGTTTTTTAGATGTTTCAGGAAACACCATACACTTCTCCAGAGTGGCTGTTGGCAATTTACATCCCGCCCATCAGCATAACAAGGCTCCCAGTTCTCCATGGCCTGTCCTGCCTTTCTGGATTTTACACTTTTTTCAGATGGCCCTTTTGACCGGGGGGAAGGGTGACTTCATTGTAGTGCAGATTTCCTTTGCAAGCTTGCTTGGTTGGCCAAAAAGTGCGTATGCGTTTTTTCCTGAATATATTCAGGAAAAAACGCATACGCCCTTTTGGGCCAAGTGCATCATTGTGGACGTTCTGCCTCTTTTCCTATGCTTTAAATGCAATTCCAGTCTACCTCCTGAAATCGGTTTCCTGCAATTCTGCCCCGCTTTCAAGTCCTCTTGGCAGCCTTACTTCAATATATTTTTGGACGATAGCTGTCATTTATAACTCTGCAGGTTTGTGAATGACAGTGCCCCTGAGCTCCTTTCTTCAACTCGCTTTCTTGTGAGCTGGCCGCAACACCGCAGGATTGCTTCAGGCCCTAGTGTGGTTCCGGCATGGCATGCTGAGCCTTTGGTTAATTCCTCTTCCTGGTGGGAAATGAGAGGTAAATTTGCCCGTCCAGACACCTCCAGCTAGTCTCTCATTGGTTCTCCCTATTCCTGTTCATTTTCCGCAGAAATTGCTAACTGGGCCAAAAAGGAGGTTAAAGGAACTGACTCTCCAAGTGGGGAGAGTGTTAGTAAAGCGTCTGGAATGTTGCACCCGAGTACCAGGGGACGAAAACTGAGACACCTTTGAACACGTTTCCCAATCACACGGTGGATCATAGTCTGGGTTCCTCATGCATGTTTTAGCTGAAGGAAGAATCCCTTAAACCAGGAGAGTTGAGACCCATCGAATGGGTACCATGCAATATGACTTCAAAGTATCTGCATTTGCTCAATGATCCTCACCAATCCTATCACTGCTGCGTTTATGCCCCTGTACACACGCTTGATTCTCTTTTGGAGACATATAAATCCATAGGTTTTAAGATTCTTACTAGTCAGGTATATTCTTAGGCGTTTAATATGGTGTGTTGAGTCCACTTCGTTGAGCAAGGAGTAGCTCTTTCTATTACATATTTGGCTTATGGAACGGTATCTGTGCTAATTTCAATCTCTGGTTTTATGCAGCACCCCAACTCACCTTTCCACTTAAGGAAGCATAAGTTGGTTTTCTACATTTGAGACCCTGTTCTGTTTTGTAATTCAGTTCCTGTGTAGCCAAGTTTACATTCCGTGTAGTAGTGATATCTTATGATGTTTCTTTTTCTCTGTGACTTATTTCACTTAGAATCATCGTACCTGAATCCATTCATTATGCTGCTACAGGCCTGATGACATAGATTTCATTGCTGAGTGATATTGCATTGTACGTAAGTACCACAACTTCTTTATCCATTTTTCGCTTTCTGCGATATTGAACTTGTACCGTAAACGAGGTTCTTGTAAACAGAGCCGTCCCAAACTTTGGGGTGGCTGTGTCTTTTGGATTTTAATTTCCCTAAGCTATAGGACCATAAGTGGAAGTGCCCTAGGCTCTGTTGCCTTGTTTTTTAGATGTTTCAGGAAACACCATACACTTCTCCCGAGTGGCTGTTGGCAATTTACATCCCGCCCATCAGCATAACAAGGTTCCCAGTTCTCCATGGCCTGTCCTGCCTTTCTGGATTTTACACTTTTTTCAGATGGCCCTTTTGACCGGGGGGCAGTGAGACTTCATTGTAGTGCAGATTTCCTTTGCAAGCTTGCTTGGTTGGCCAAAAAGGGCGTATGCGTTTTTTCCTGAATATACTCAGGAAAAAACGCATACGCCCTTTTTGGCCAAGTGCATCATTGTGGACGTTCTGCCTCTTTTCCTATGCTTTACATGCAATTCCAGTCTACCTCCTGAAATCGGTTTCCTGCAATTCCGCCCGCTTTCAAGTCCTCTTGGCAGCCTTACTTCAGTATATTTTTGGACGATAGCTGTCATTTATAACTCTGCAGGTTTTTGAATTACAGTGCCCCTGAGCTCCTTTCTTCAACTCGCTTTCTTGTGAGCTGGCCGCAACACCGCAGGATTGCTTCAGGCCCTAATCTGGTTACGGCACGGCACGCTGAGCCTTTGGTTAATTCCTCTTCCTGGTGGGAAATGAGAGTTAAATTTGCCTGTCCAGACACCTCCAGCTAGTCTCTCATTGGTTCTCCCTATTCCTGTTCATCTTCCGCAGAAATTGCAAACTGGGCCAAACAGGAGGTTAAAGGCACTGACTCTCCAAGTAGGGAGAGTGTTAGTAAAGCGTCTGGAATGTTGCACCCGAGTACCAGGGGACGAAAACTTTGACACCTTTGAATATGTTTCCCAATCACACGGTGGATCATACTCTGGGTTCCACATGCATGTTTTAGCTGAAGGAAGAATCCCTTAAACCTGGAGAGTTGAGACCCATGGAATGGGTACCATGCAATATGACTTCAAAGTGTCTGCATTTGCTCACCGAACCTCACCAATCCTATCACTGCTGCGTTTATGCTGCTGTACACACGCTTGATTCTCTTTCGGAGACATATAAATCCATAGGTTTTAAGATTCTTACTAGTCAGGTATATTCTTAGGCGTTTAATATGGTGTGGTGAGTCCACTTCGTTGAGCAAGGAGTAGCTGTTTTCTATTAGATATTTGTCTTATGGAACGGTATCTGTGCAAATTTCAATCTCTGGTTTTATGCAGCACCCCAACTCACCTTTCCCCTTAAGCAAGCATATGTTGGTTTTCTAATTTGAGACCCTGTTCTGTTTTGTAATTCAGTTCCTGTGTAGCCAAGTTTACATTCCGTGTAGTACTGATATCTTATGATGTTTCTTGTTCTCTGTGACTTATTTCACTTACAATCATCGTACCTGAATCCACTCATTATGCTGCTACGGGCCTGATGACATAGATTTCATTGCTGAGTGATATTGCATTGTACGTAAGTACCACAAGTTCTTTATCCATTTTTCGCTTTCTGCGATATTGAACTTGTACTGTAAACGAGGTTCTTGTAAACAGAGCCGTCCCAAACTTTGGGGTGGCTGTGTCTTTTTGATTTTAATTTCCCTAAGCTATTGGACCATAAGTGGAAGTGCCCTAGGCTCTGTTGCTTTGTTTTTTAGATGTTTCAGGAAACACCATACATTTCTCCAGAGTGGCTGTTGGCAATTTACATCCCGCCCATCAGCATAACAAGGCTTCCAGTTCTCCATGGCCTGTCCTGCCTTTCTGGATTTTACACGTTTTTCAGATGGCCCTTTTGACCGGGGGGCAGTGAGACTTCATTGTAGTGCAGATTTCCTTTGCAAGCTTGCTTGGTTGGCCAAAAAGGGCGTATGCGTTTTTTCCTGAATATATTCAGGAAAAAACGCATACGCCCTTTTTGGCCAAGTGCATCATTGTGGACGTTCTGCCTCTTTTCCTATGCTTTACATGCAATTCCAGTCTACCTCCTGAAATCGCTTTCCTGCAATTCTGCCCCGCTTTCAAGTCCTCTTGGCAGCCTTTCTTCAGTATATTTTTGGACGATAGCTGTCATTTATAACTCTGCAGGTTTGTGAATGACAGTGCCCCTGAGCTCCTTTCTTCAACTCGCTTCCTTGTGAGCTGGCCGCAACACCGCAGGATTGCTTTAGTCCCTAGTGTGGTTCCTGCACGGCACGCTGAGACTTTGGTTAATTCCTCTACTGGTGGGAAATGAGAGTTAAATTTGCCCATCCAGACACCTCCAGCTAGTCTCTCATTGGTTCTCCTTATTCCTGTTCATCTTCCGCAGAAATTGCAAACTGGGCCAAACAGGAGGTTAAAGGCACTGACTCTCCAAGTCGGGAGAGTGTTAGTAAAGCGTCTGGAATGTTGCACCCGAATACCAGGGGACGAGAACGGAGACATATTTGAACACGTCTCCCGATCACACGGTTTATCATACTCTGGGTTCCACATGCATGTTTTAGCTGAAGGAAGAATCCCTTAAACCTGGAGAGTTGAGACCCGTGGAATGGGTACCATGCAATATGACTTCAAAGGGTCTTCATTTGCTCACCGAACCTCTCCAATCCTATCACTGCGGCGTTTATGTCCCTGTACACACGCTTGATTGTCTTTCGGAGACATAGCAATCCATAGGTTTTAAGATACTTACTAGTCAGGTACATTCTTAGGCGTTTAATATGGGGTGTTGAGTCCATTTCGTTGAGCAAGGAGTAGCTCTTGTCTATTCCATATTTGGCTTAAGGAACTTTTTCTGTGCTCATTTCAATCAATGGTTTTATGCAGCACCCCAACTCACCTTTCCCCTTAAGCAAGCATAAGTTGGTTTTCTAAATTTGAGACCCTGTACTGTTTTGTAATCCAGCTCCTGTGTAGCCAAGTTTACATTCCGTGTATTAGTGATATCTTATGATGTTTCTTTTTCTGTGTGACTTCTTTCAGTTAGAATCATCATACCTGAATCCACTCATTATGTTGCTACGGGCCTGATGACATAGATGTCATTGCTGAGTGACATTGCATTGTACATAAGTACCACAACTTCTTCATCCATTTGTCACTTTCTGTGATATTGAACAGGTACCGTAAACGAGGTTCTTGTAAACAGAGCCGTCCCAAACTTTGGGGTGGCTGTGTCTTTCTGATTTTCATTTCCCTAAGCTATAGGACCATAAGTGGAAGTACCCTAGGCTCTGTTGCTTTGTATTTTAGATGTTTCAGGAAACACCATACACTTCTCCGGAGTGGCTGTTGGCAATTTACATCCCGCCCATCAGCATAACAAGGCTCCTAGTTCTCCATGGCCTGTCATGCCTTTCTGGATTTTACACTTTTTTCAGATGGCCCTTTTGACCGGGGGGGAAGTGAGACTTCATTGTAGTGCAGATTTCCTTTGCAAGCTTGCTTGATTGGCCAAAAAGGGCGTATGCGTTTTCTCCTGAATATATTCAGGAAAAAAGGAATACGCCCTTTATGGCCAAGTGCATCATTGTGGACGTTCTGCCTCTTTTCCTCTGCTTTAAATGCAATTCCTGTCTACCTCCTGAAATCGGTTTCCTGCAATTCTGCCCCGATTTCAAGTCCTCTTGGCAGCCTTACTTCAGTATATTTTTGGACGATAGCTGTCATTTATAACTCTGCAGGTTTGTGAATTACAGTGCCCCTGAGCTCCTTTCTTCAACTCACTTTCTTGTGAGCTGGCCGCAACACCGAAGGATTGCTTCAGGCTCTAATCTGGTTCCGGCATGGCACGCTGAGCGTTTGGTTAATTCCTCTTCCTGGTGGGAAATGAGAGTTAAATTTGCCCGTCCAGACACCTCCAGCTAGTCTCTCATTGGTTCTCCCTATTCCTGTTCATCTTCCGCAGAATTGCAAACTGGGCCAAACAGGAGGTTAAAGGCACTGACTCTCCAAGTCGGGAGAGTGTTAGTAAAGCGTCTGGAATGTTGCACCCGAGTACCAGGGGACGAGAACGGAGACATATTTGAAGACGTCTCCCGATCACACGGTTGATCATACTCTGGGTTCCACATGCATGTTTTAGCTGAAGGAAGAATCCCTTAAACCTGGAGAGTTGAGACCCGTGGAATGGGTACCATGCAATATGACTTCAAAGGGTCTTCATTTGCTCAGCGAACCTCTCCAATCCTATCACTGCTGCGTTTATGCCCCTGTACACACGCTTGATTCTCTTTCGGAGACATAGCAATCCATAGGTTTTAAGATACTTACTAGTCAGGTACATTCTTAGGCGTTTAATATGGGGTGTTGAGTCCATTTCGTTGAGCAACGAGTAGCTCTTGTCTATTCCATATTTGGCTTAAGGAACTTTATCTGTGCTCACTTCAATCTCTGGTTTTATGCAGCCCCCCAACTCACCTTTCCCCTTAAGCAAGCATAAGTTGGTTTTCTAAATTTGAGACCCTGTTCTGTTTTGTAATCCAGTTCCTGTGTAGCCAAGTTTACATTCCGTGTATTAGTGATATCTTATGATGTTTCTTTTTCTGTGTGACTTATTTCAGTTAGAATCATCATACCTGAATCCACTCATTATGATGCTACGGACCTGATGACATAGATGTCATTGCTGAGTGATATTGCATTGTACGTAAGTACCACAACTTCTTCATCCATTTTATACTTTCTGCGATATTGAACTTGTACCGTAAACGAGGTTCTTGTAAACAGAGCCGTCCCAAACTTTGGGGTGGCTGTGTCTTTTTGATTTTCATTTCCCTAAGCTATAGGACCATAAGTGGAAGTTCCCTAGGCTCTGTTGCTTTGTTTTTTAGATGTTTCAGGAAACACCATACACTTCTCCCGAGTGGCTGTTGGCAATTTACATCCCGCCCATCAGCATAACAAGGCTCCCAGTTCTCCATGGCCTGTCCTGCCTTTCTGGATTTTACACTTTTTTCAGATGGCCCTTTTGACCGGGGGGAAGTGATACTTCATTGTAGTGCAGATTTCCTTTGCAAGCTTGCTTGGTTGGCCAAAAAGGGCGTATGCGTTTTTTCCTGAATATATTCAGGAAAAAACGCATACGCCCTTTTTGGCCAAGTGCATCATTGTGGACATTCTGCCTCTTTTCCTATGCTTTACATGCAATTCCTGTCTACCTCCTGAAATTGGTTTCCTGCAATTCTGCCCCGCTTTCAAGTCCTCTTGGCAGCCTTACTTCAGTATATTTTTGGACGATAGCTGTCATTTATAACTCTGCAGGTTTGTGAATGACAGTGCCCCTGAGCTCCTTTCTTCAACTCGCTTTCTTGTGAGCTGGCCGCAACACCGCAGGATTGCTTCAGGCCCTAATCTTGTTCCGGGACGGCACGCTGAGCCTTTGGTTAATTCCTCTTCCTGGTGGGAAATGAGAGTTAAATTTGCCCGTCCAGACACCTCCAGCTAGTCTCTCATTGGTTCTCCCTATTCCTGTTCATCTTCCGCAGAAATTGCAAACTGGGCCAAACAGGAGGTTAAAGGCACTGATTCTCCAAGTCGGGAGAGTGTTAGTAAAGCGTCTGGAATGTTGCACCTGAGTACCAGGGGACAAGAACGGAGACATATTTGAACACGTCTCCCGATCACACGGTTGATCATACTCTGGGTTCCACATGCATGTTTTAGCTGAAGGAAGAATCCCTTAAACCTGGAGAGTTGAGACCCGTGGAATGGGTACCATGCAATATGACTTCAAAGGGTCTTCATTTGCTCAGCGAACCTCTCCAATCCTATCACTGCTGCGTTTATGCCCCTGTACACACGCTTGATTCTCTTTCGGAGACATAGCAATCCATAGGTTTTAAGATACTTACTAGTCAGGTACATTCTTAGGCGTTTAATATGGGGTGTTGAGTCCATTTCGTTGAGCAAGGAGTAGCCCTTGTCTATTACTTATTTGGCTTAAGGAACTTACTCTGTGCTCATTTCAATCTCTGGTTTTATGCAGCACCCCAACTCACCTTTCCCCTTAAGCAAGCATAATTTGGTTTTCTAAATTTGAGACCCTGTTCTGTTTTGTAATCCAGTTCCTGTGTAGCCAAGTTTACATTCCGTGTATTAGGGATATCTTATGATGTTTCTTTTTCTGTGTGACTTATTTCAGTTAGAATCATCATACCTGAATCCACTCATTATGCTGCTACGGGCCTGATGACATAGATGTCATTGCTGAGTGATATTGCATTGTACATAAGTACCACATCTTCTTCATCCATTTTTCACTTTCTGCGATATTGAACTTGTACCGTAAACGAGGTTCTTGTAAACAGAGCCGTCCCAAACTTTGGGGTGGCTGTGTCTTTTTGATTTTCATTTCCCTAAGCTATAGGACCATAAGTGGAAGTGCCCTAGGCTCTGTTGTTTTGTTTTTTAGATGTTTCAGGAAACACCATACACTTCTCCAGAGTGGCTGTTGGCAATTTACATCCCGCCCATCAGCATAACAAGGCTCCCAGTTCTCCATGGCCTGTCCTGCCTTTCTGGATTTTACACTTTTTTCAGATGGCCCTTTTGACCAGGGGGCAGTGAGACTTCATTGTAGTGCAGATTTCCTTTGCAAGCTTGCTTGGTTGGCCAAAAAGGGCGTATGCGTTTTTTCCTGAATATATTCAGGAAAAAACGCATACGCCCTTTTTGGCCAAGTCCATCATTGTGGACGTTCTGCCTCTTTTCCTATGCTTTAAATGCAATTCCAGTCTACCTCCTGAAATCGGTTTCCTGCAATTCTGCCCCGCTTTCAAGTCCTCTTGTCAGCCTTACTTCAGTATATTTTTGGACGATAGCTGTCATTTATAACTCTGCAGGTTTGTGAATTACAGTGCCCCTGAGCTCCTTTCTTCAACTCGCTTTCTTGTGAGCTGGCCGCAACACCGCAGGATTGCTTCAGGCCCTAGTGTGGTTCCGGCATGGCACGCTGAGCCTTTGGTTAATTCCTCTTCCTGTTGGGAAATGAGAGTTAAATTTGCCCGTCCAGACACCTCCAGTTAGTCTCTCATTGGTTCTCCCTATTCCTGTTCATCTTCCGCAGAAATTGCAAACTGGGCCAAACAGGAGGTTAAAGGCACTGACTCTCCAAGTGGGGAGAGTGTTAGTAAAGCGTCTGGAATGTTGCACCCGAGTACCAGGGGATGAGAACGGAGACATATTTGAACACGTCTCCCGATCACACGGTTGATCATACTCTGGGTTCCACATGCATGTTTTAGCTGAAGGAAGAATCCCTTAAACCTGGAGAGTTGAGACCCGTGGAATGGGTACCATGCAATATGACTTCAAAGGGTCTTCATTTGCTCAGCGAACCTCTCCAATCCTATCACTGCTGCGTTTATGCCCCTGTACACACGCTTGATTCTCTTTCAGAGACATAGCAATCCATAGGTTTTAAGATACTTACTAGTCAGGTACATTCTTAGGCTTTTAATATGTGGTGTTGAGTCCATTTCGTTGAGCAAGGAGTAGCCCTTGTCTATTACTTATTTGGCTTAAGGAACTTACTCTGTGCTCATTTCCATCTCTGGTTTTATGTAGCACCCCAACTCACCTTTCCCCTTAAGCAAGCATAATTTGGTTTTCTAAATTTGAGACCCTGTTCTGTTTTGTAATCCAGTTCCTGTGTAGCCAAGTTTACATTCCATGTTTTAGTGATTTCTTATGATGTTTCTTTTTCTGTGTGACTTATTTCAGTTAGAATCATCATACCTGAATCCACTCATTATGCTGCTGCGGGCCTGATGACATAGATGTCATTGCTGAGTGATATTGAATTGTACGTAAGTACCACAACTTCTTCATCCATTTTTCACTTTCTGCGATATTGAACTTGTTCCGTAAACGAGGTTCTTGTAAACAGAGCCGTCCCAAACTTTGGGGTGGCTGTGTCTTTTTGAATTTCATTTCCCTATGCTATAGGACCATAAGTGGAAGTTCCCTAGGCTCTGTTGCTTTGTTTCTTAGATGATTCAGGAAACACCATACACTTCTCCCGAGTGGCTGTTGGCAATTTACATCCCGCCCATCAGCATAACAAGGCTCCCAGTTCTCCATGGCCTGTCCTGCCTTTCTGGATTTTACACTTTTTTCAGATGGCCCTTTTGACCAGGGGGCAGTGAGACTTCATTGTAGTGCAGATTTCCTTTGCAAGCTTGCTTGATTGGCCAAAAAAGGGGGTATGCGTTTTCTCCTGAATATATTCAGGAAAAAACGCATACGCCTTTTATGGCCAAGTGCATCATTGTGGACGTTCTGCCTCTTTTCCTCTGCTTTAAATGCAATTCCAGTCTACCTCCTGAAATCGGTTTCCTGCAATTCTGCTCGCTTTCAAGTCCTCTTGGCAGCCTTACTTCAGTATATTTTTGGACGATAGCTGTCATTTATAACTCTGCAGGTTTCTGAATTACAGTGCCCCTGAGCTCCTTTCTTCAACTCGCTTTCTTGTGAGCTGGCCGCAACACCGCAGGATTGCTTCAGGCCCTAATCTGGTTCCGGCACGGCACGCTGAGCCTTTGGTTAATTCCTCTTCCTGGTGGGAAATGAGAGTTAAATTTGCCCGTCCAGACACCTCCAGCTAGTCTCTCATTGGTTCTCCCTATTCCTGTTCATCTTCCACAGAATTTGCAAACTCGGCCAAACAGGAGGTTAAAGGCACTGACTCTCCAAGTCGGGAGAGTGTTAGTACAGCATCTGGAATGTTGCACCCGAGTACCAGGGGACGAAAACGGAGACATATTTGAACACGTCTCCCGATCACACGGTTGATCATACTCTGGGTTCCACATGCATGTTTTAGCTGAAGGAAGAATCCCTTAAACCTGGAGACTTGAGACCCGTGGAATGGGTACCATGCAATATGACTTCAAAGGGTCTTCATTTGCTCAGCGAACCTCTCCAATCCTATCACTGCTGCGTTTATGCCCCTGTACACACGCTTGATTCTCTTTCAGAGACATAGCAATCCATAGGTTTTAAGATACTTACTAGTCAGGTACATTCTTAGGCTTTAAATATGGGGTGTTGAGTCCATTTCGTTGAGCAAGGAGTAGCCCTTGTCTATTACTTATTTGGCTTAAGGAACTTACTCTGTGCTCATTTCAATCTCTGGTTTTATGTAGCACCCCAACTCACCTTTCCCCTTAAGCAAGCATAATTTGGTTTTCTAAATTTGAGACCCTGTTTTGTTTTGTAATCCAGTTCCTGTGTAGCCAAGATTACATTCCGTGTCTTAGAGATATTTTATGATGTTTCTTTTTCTGTGTGACTTCTTTCAGTTAGAATCATCATACCTGAATCCACTCATTATGCTGCTACAGGCCTGATGACATAGATGTCATTGCTGAGTGATATTGCATTGTACGTAAGTACCACAACTTCTTCATCCATTTTTCACTTTCTGCGATATTGAACTTGTACCGTAAACGAGGTTCTTGTAAACAGAGCCGTCCCAAACTTTGGGGTGGCTGTGTCTTGTTGACTTTCATTTTCCTAAGCTATAGGACCATAAGTGGAAGTGCCCTAGGCTCTGTTGCTTTGTGTTTTAGATGTTTCAGGAAACACCATACACTTCTCCAGAGTGGCTGTTGGCAATTTACATCCCGCCCATCAGCATAACAAGGCTCCCAGTTCTCCATGGCCTGTCCTGCCTTTCTGGATTTTACACTTTTTTCAGATGGCTCTTTTGACCGGGGGGAAGTGAGACTTCATTGTAGTGCAGATTTCCTTTGCAAGCTTGCTTGGTTGGCCAAAAAGTGCGTATGCGTTTTTTCCTGAATATATTCAGGAAAAAACGCATACGCCCTTTTTGGCCAAGTGCATCATTGTGGACGTTCTGTCTCTTTTCCTATGCTTTAAATGCAATTCCAGTCTACCTCCTGAAATCGGTTTCCTGCAATTCTGCCCCGCTTTCAAGTCCTCTTGGCAGCCTTACTTCAGTATATTTTTGGACGATAGCTGTCATTTATAACTCTGCAGGTTTGTGAATTACAGTGCCCCTGAGCTCCTTTCTTCAACTCGCTTTCTTAAGAGCTGGCCTCAACACCGCAGGATTGCTTCAGGCCCTAATCTCGTTCCGGCACGGCACACTGAGCCTTTGGTTAATTCCTCTTCCTGGTGGGAAAAGAGAGTTAAATGTGCCCGTCCAGACACCTCCAGCTAGTCTCTCATTGGTTCTCCCTATTCCTGTTCATCTTCCGCAGAAATTGCAAACTGGGCCAAACAGGAGGTTAAAGGCAATGACTCTCCAAGTCGGGAGGGTGTTAGTAAAGCGTCTGGAATGTTGCACCCGAGTACCAGGGGACGAGAACGGAGACATATTTGAACACGTCTCCCAATCACACGGTTGATCATACTCTGGGTTCCACATGCATGTTTTAGCTGAAGGAAGAATCCCTTAAACCTGGAGACTTGAGACCCGTTGAATGGGTACCATGCAATATGACTTCAAAGGGTCTTCATTTGCTCAGCGAACCTCTCCAATCCTATCACTGCTGCGTTTATGCCCCTGTACACACGCATGATTCTCTTTCAGAGACATAGCAATCCATAGGTTTTAAGATACTTACTAGTCAGGTATATTCTTAGGCGTTTAATATGGGGTGTTGAGTCCATTTCGTTGAGCAAGGAGTAGCTCTTGTCTATTACGTATTTGGCTTAAGGAAACTTATCTGTGCTCATTTCAATCTCTGGTTTTATGCAGCACCCCAACTCACCTTTCCCCTTAAGCAAGCATAAGTTGGTTTTCTAAATTTGAGACCCTGTTCTGTTTTGTAATCCAGTTCCTGTGTAGCCAAGTTTACATTCCATGTTTTAGTGATTTCTTATGATGTTTCTTTTTCTGTGTGACTTATTTCAGTTAGAATCATCATACCTGAATCCACTCATTATGCTGCTGTGGGCCTGATGACATAGATGTCATTGCTGAGTGATATTGCATTGTACGTAAGTACCACAACTTCTTCATCCATTTTTCACTTTCTGCGATATTGAACTTGTACCGTAAACGAGGTTCTTGTAAACAGAGCCGTCCCAAACTTTGGGGTGGCTGTGTCTTTTTGATTTTAATTTCCCTAAGCTATAGGACCATAAGTGGAAGTGCCCTAGGCTCTGTTGCTTTGTTTTTTAGATGTTTCAGGAAACACCATACACTTCTCCAGAGTGGCTGTTGGCAATTTACATCCCGCCCATCAGCATAACAAGGCTCCCAGTTCTCCATGGCCTGTCCTGCCTTTCTGAATTTTACACCTTTTTCAGATGGCCCTTTTGACCGGGGGGAAGTGAGACTTCATTGTAGTGCAGATTTCCTTTACAAGCTTGCTTGGTTGGCCAAAAAGGGCGTATGCGTTTTTTCCTGAATATATTCAGGAAAAAACGCATACGCCCTTTTTGGCCAAGTGCATCGTTGTGGACGTTCTGCCTCTTTTCCTATGCTTTAAATGCAATTCCAGTCTACCTCCTGAAATCGGTTTCCTGCAATTCTGCCCCGCTTTCAAGTCCTCTTGGCAGCCTTACTTCAGTATATTTTTGGACGATAGCTGTCATTTATAACTCTGCAGGTTTGTGAATTACAGTGCCCCTGAGCTCCTTTCTTCAACTCGCTTTCTTGTGAGCTGGCCGCAACACCGCAGGATTGCTTCAGGCCCTAATCTGGTTCCGGCACGGCACGCTGAGCCTTTGGTTAATTCCTCTTCCTGGTGGGAAATGAGAGTTAAATTTGCCCGTCCAGACACCTCCAGCTAGTCTCTCATTGGTTCTCCCTATTCCTGTTCATCTTCCGCAGAATTTGCAAACTGGGCCAAACAGGAGGTTAAAGGCACTGACTCTCCAAGTCGGGAGAGTGTTAGTAAAGCGTCTGGAATGTTGCACCCGAGTACCAGGGGACGAAAACGGAGACATATTTGAACACGTCTCCCGATCACACGGTTGATCATACTCTGGGTTCCACATGCATGTTTTAGCTGAAGGAAGAATCCCTTAAACCTGGAGAGTTGAGGCCCGTGGAATGGGTACCATGCAATATGACTTCAAAGGATCTTCATTTGCTCACCGAACCTCTCCAATCCTATCACTGCTGCGTTTATGCCCCTGTACACATGCTTGATTCTCTTTCGGAGACATAGCAATCCATAGGTTTTAAGATACTTACTAGACAGGTACATTCTTAGGCGTTTAATATGGGGTGTTGAGTCCATTTCATTGAGCAAGGAGTAGCTCTTGTCTATTCCATATTTGGCTTAAGGAACTTTATCTGTGCTCATTTCAATCTCTGGTTTTATGCAGCACCCCAACTCACCTTTCCCCTTAAGCAAGCATAAGTTGGTTTTCTAAATTTGAGACCCTGTTCTGTTTTTGTAATCCAGTTCCTGTGTAGCCAAGTTTACATTCCGTGTATTAGTGATATCTTATGATGTTTCTTTTTCTGTGTGACTTATTTCAGTTAGAATCATCATACCTGAATCCACTCATTATGCTGCTGCGGGCCTGATGACATAGATGTCATTGCTGAGTGATATTGCATTGTACGTAAGTACCACAACTACTTCATCCATTTTTCACTTTCTGCGATATTGAACTTGTACCGTAAACGAGGTTCTTGTAAACAGAGCCGTCCCAAACTTTGGGGTGGCTGTGTCTTTTTGATTTTCATTGCCCTAAGCTATAGGACCATAAGTGGAAGTGCCCTGGGCTCTGTTGCTTTGTTTTTTAGATGTTTCAGGAAACACCATACACTTCTCCTGAGTGGCTGTTGGCAATTTACATCCCGCCCATCAGCATAACAAGGCTCCCAGTTCTCCATGGCCTGTCCTGCCTTTCTGGATTTTACACTTTTTTCAGATGGCCCTTTTGACCGGGGGGCAGTGAGACTTCATTGTAGTGCAGATTTCCTTTTGCAAGCTTGCTTGGTTGACCAAAAAGGGCGTATGCGTTTTTTCCTGAATATATTCAGGAAAAAACGCATACGCCCTTTTTGGCCAAGTGCATCATTGTGGACGGTCTGCCTCTTTTCCTATGCTTTACATGCAATTCCAGTCTACCTCCTGAAATCGGTTTCCTGCAATTCTGCCTTGCTTTCAATGCCTCTTCATAGCCTTACCTCAATATATTTTTTGAAAATAGTTGGCCTTTATAACTCTGCAGGTTTTTGAATTGCAGTGGCCCTTAGCTCCATTTTTCAGCTCTTATTTTTGTGATCTTGCCTCATAACCACAGGATTCCTTCAGGCCCTATTCTTCTTCTGGGACACCTGCTGTGCCTTTGGTTTATTCTTCTTACTGATGTGAAATTAGAGTGACATGTGCCCATTGAAACCGCTACAGCTAGTTTCTCACTGGTTCCCCCTATTCCCATTCATCCTCCGCACTAACTGCAGACTGTGTGATACCAGAACTTAAAGGCATTGACTCTCCATGTGGGGATGTTGTTAGTAAAGCGGCTGGAATGTTGATCCGGAGCCCCAGGAGAGGAAAAATGAGGTGCATTTTAGAAACCTTTCCCGATCATATGGTATACCAGTCGCTGGGTTTCCCAAGCATGGTGTAGCTGTAGGAAGATTCCCTTCAACCTGGAGTGTTGGGACCCTTGGAATGAGTAGCATGAAGTATTGCATTAAACTTTTGGCAGTTGCTCACCAAAGCTCACCAATCCTCTCAGTCCCAAGTGTCCAGCCTTATGCCTTATCCAGCTGTGGGTTTATATGTGGTCAATCCAGGTTGCATCACAGCCCCTGAACAAATTTTGTAAGAATTTTTCTCTCTTTCATTGTTTCTGCGTTTTGTTTTTAAAATTTATTTCTATAATGGGGTTTAGCTCATTTCCACTGCTGTGTTTGTGCCGCTCTGCACACACTTGATTCCCTTATGGAGATATATCAATACATGGGTTTTAAGATTCTTATTACTCAGATATATTTCTCTGCGGTGTATAGGGTGTGTTGAGGCCAGTTCATTGTGCAAGGTGTAGATCTTGTCTAATATCTATTTGGTTTATTGAACGGTATCTGTGCTAATTTCAAACTCTTGTTTTATGCATCACCCCACCTCTCCTTTCCCCTTAAGCTGACATAAGTGTGTTTTCTAAATGTGAGACACTGTTCTGTTCTGTAATTCATTTCTTGTGCAGCCATATTTACCCTCCCTCTATAAGTGATATCTTATGATATGTTTCTTTTTCTGTTTGACTTATTTCAAGTAGTATTATCGGACCTAAATCCACTCTTTATCCTTCTACTAGCCTTATTACATTGATTTCATGGTGAAGAGATATTCCATTGTACATAAGTACCACATCTTCTTTATCCATTGTTCTCTTTCCTGGGATATTTAAGGTGTACTGAAGTTGAGGTTCTTGTAAACAGAGTAGCCCTAAACTGTGGTGTGCTTGTGTCTTGTTGATTTTTAGACTTCCCTAGATATACTCCCATGATTGGAAGTGTCCTATGCTCTGTAGCTCTGTTTTTTAGATGATTTAGGAACCACCATACACTTCTCCAGAGTGGCTCTCGGCAGTTCACACACTGCCCATCAGCGTATAAAGGCTCCCTGTTCTCCATGGCCTGTCCTGCATTTCTGGTTTTACAATTTTTTAGGATGGCCCTTTTGACCGGTGGTAAATGAGACTTCTTTGTTGTGCACATTTGCATTGCTTGCTTGCTTCGTTGCCCATAAAGTGCGTATGCGTTTTTTCCTGGATATAATCAGGAAAAAACGCACACGCCCTTTTGGGCCAACTGCATCATTGTCGAAATTCTGCCGCTTTTCATGTGCTTTAAAGACGAGTCCAATCTATCTCTTGAAATCTGTTTCTTGCAATTCTGTCTTGCATTCAGATCCTCTTCTTTGCCTTACCTCAACATATTTTTGGACGTTAGTTTTCATTTATAACTCTGCAGGTTTGTGAATTGCAGTGACCCTGAGCTCCATTTTTTAAGTTGCTCTTTTGTGAGCTGGCCTCAAAGCCGCAGGATTGCTTCAGGCCCTATTTTGGCTCCGGCGAGGTGGGCTGAGCCTTTTTTCAATTCTTATTCTTAATGGGAAATTAGAGTGATATGTGCCCGTCCAAACCCCTACAACTATTCTCTCATTGGTTCCCCCTCTTCCCGTTCATCCTCCTCACAATTTGCAAAATGTGTGAAACAGAAGTTGAAATGTGCTGATTCTTCAAGTGGGGAGATTCTAAGTAACGTGGCTGGAATGGTGAACAGGAGCACCAGGAGAGGATAAATGAGCTGCATTTTAGACACATCTCCCGATCACATGGTGTACAGTCCTCTGGGTTTTCCATGCATGTTTTAGCTGTAGGAAGATCCCTTGAACCTGCAGATTTGGGACCCATTGAATGGGTACCAGGTAGTATTACTTTAAAGGGTGTGCATTTCCTCACCCAACCTCACATTTCTCTTAGTGCAAACAGTTTCCAGCCTTATGTCTCATCCTGCTGTGGGTCTAGATGTGTTCAATCCATGTTGCATCACCGTCCCTGAGGAAAAGTTGTAAGAGGTTTTCTCTGTCTCTCTGTCGTTTATTTTTTTCAATTTATTACTATATTGGTTACAGCTGATTTTCAAAGCTCTGTTTCTTGCTGCTGTACATTCACTTGATTCACGTACAGAGAGACATCAGTAAATTCTTTTTCAGATTCTTACCAGTCGTATATATTCTTTTCCGGTGACCTGAGTGTGCTGAGTGCAGTTCTTTCAGCTACCGTGTAGGCCTTGTTGATTATCAGTTTGGTATTTGGAATGGTATCTTTGCTAATTTCAACCTCCTGGATGATGCCTCACCCCTCCCCACCTTTCCCGTTTAGCAGCCTTGTGCGTGTTTTCTACATATTTGACTATGTTTTTGTTTTGTAATTTATTTCATGTGTAGCCATTTTGGATTCCACCTTTAAGTGATATCTTATGATATGTGTCTTTTTCTTTTTGAATTATGTCACTTAGAATGATCATACGTAACTCCTCCGGAGTTGTTACAACTGGCCATATTTCATTGATTTCCAGGCTGAATAATATTCCACTCTACCTAAGTACCACATCTCTATCCATTTTTTCTCTCCAGAGACATTTAAGTTATATCCTAGTCGAGGATCTTTTAAACAGAGAGGGGGTAAACATTGGGGTGCCTGTGTCCTCTCGATTTTTGTTTTTCCCAAGATATACACCCATGAGTGCAAGTGCCCTATGCTCTGTAGCTCATTTTTTAGATGCTTTAGTAAACACAATACACTTCTCCAGAATGGCCGTTGGCAATATACATTTCCACTATAAGTCTCACAGGGCTCCCTCTTCTCCTTGCCCTGTCCTGCATTTCTGTTGTTTACGCTTTATGAGGATGGCTCTTCTGACTGATGCGAAGTGATATCTTTTGTAGTATTGACTTCCAGTGCCCACCTGTTTGGTTGGCTAAAAAAGTGTATGCCCTTTTCTTGAATATATACAGAAAAAAACGCATACACCCTTTTTGGCCAACTGCAATGTTGGCAATGTTCAGCTCCTTTTCTTGTGCTTAATGGCGAGTCCTTTCTACCTCCTCAGATCCCTTTCCTGCCATTCTCCCTTGCTTACAAGTCCTTTTCTCTGACTTTCCTCAAGACATTTTTCAGTGATGGATATTTTCAACTCTGCAGTTTCGTGAATTTTACTGCCCCTGAGTTCCATTGTTCAGCTTGTGTTTATGGGAACTGGCCACAAAGCAGCGGGATTTCCTCAAGCCCTATACTGTTTCCATGGGCAACCCTAGCCTTTGGTCAATTCGTCTTCCTGATTGGAAATTAGAGTGACATGTGCCTGTCTGAACACCTAGGACTTGTCTCTCTTTGTTCCTCATCCTTCCGCTTCATCCTCTGGACAAATTCCAAACTGTACGCAACAGGATGTTGACAGTGCTGACATCTCCAAGTGGGGAGACTGTTAGTAAAGACACTGGAGGGGTGAACCCGAGCACCAGGAGATGAGGAGATGAGATGCCTTTTCCAAACTCTTCCCGATCAGACGGTATACCATCCTCTGGGTGTGACAGACATGTTTTAGCAGTAGGAAGAGTCCCATTCATGTAAGGAGAACACCAGGGCTTTTTCAAAATCAGTGTCTCCCCGAAACCCAAACTGGGGAATTTTTTAAGCTACGGCTACACATATGTTCATTAAGGGCCTTGTGAAGTAGGCAGAGTCCAAACTTTAGATGATTGAAGTCTTCAGGGTCAGAAGCACTCACCACCAGCTTCCCTTAGGTTACACTTTAACTGTCATTGATAGATGATGTCAATAAAAATATCTATTCTTTTTCAGATTATTTCCCCTTATTGCAAAATGTTGAGTGTAGTTCCCTGTGCTATACAGTAGTTCCTTGTTGATGATCTATTTTATACATAGCAGTGTGTATGTGTTAATCCCAAACTGTTAATTTATCCCTCCTCCCACCTTTCCCCTTTGGTAATAATAAATTATAAGATTTTATACTTCTCAGAAATGGGGGAGCTGAAAGAGAGGTATCATTTTCAATGGAAAAGCATTTAAAACAAGATTGAAGCTTTAACCAAGATTATTAGATGTACATCCTTGGAAAGAAATCACTTCGTTTCTCTAATATTGACCTGACAAATAAGACAAACCTTTTCACTGAACTTGCTTATAATAAAGTGATGGAAATATCAAATGGAAGTGTTAGAAACATCTTATTTTACCCGAGCCTTATACACTGTTCTATGTTAACTACAGTTTGGCTCACACATCTGTTCATTGAGGTTACAATAGTCTCAATTTCTGTTACTGATCCTCCAGAGTGGACCCCAACAAGTGTCCCCCTGCCCAGTGTCATTGGGGCCAACAGATCAAGACTGAGTTTGGTTCACAAGCAAAGGAAACTTTATATTTTGATCAGAGAATGGAGAGGTGAGAGCATGCACTACCCCGTGGGCTGTGGGCTGGGCTGCTGTGTAGAGATCCTGTCAGAGTCAGTGGGAGGGAGGGGGCGGAGCTCTCGAGGGCCGGGTTGGCTGCAGCTCAGGCTCTATATCGCGGAGTCTGCACTGGGCCCCAGGAGCTGAGGTGTCGTCCCAGCCATTCTGCACTAGGAAATCTGGTCTGAAGTGCCGGGTGTGGAACCTCTGCATGCGGGACCCTAGGAGCACATGAAATTAGACAAAGCACAAAGGATAAAAAAGGTTAGACTTGACTTTATTGCCCAGATTCTATTTTTATCTCCCAGGGATTTTTAATGGGCTTTGCTGGGGACAAACCCCTCCTCTGCCTTTTGTCCCGTTCCTCATTCTTGGAGTGCTGAGGGTGCAGACCCTTCTTCTGTAACTGCTGAGTGCTGAGTTGGGAGCCCTCATACCTGGGGGCGAGGGTCAGAGCTTCTCCCCAGCAGCCTCCAGGTGACGTTGATTGTCCCCAGGCCCCCTGCCTCCCTGCTCGTCCACCTGAGCACCAGCATTGGAAGTGCTATAGATTCTAATGACCTTTAAGGGTCCAGGAAAGAGATGTGCAGAGACGCTGTGGGGGCCGGTTTCACCCCGCCCCACATTTGTTCGGCCACCTTAGGCTGACCGTTTCTGCCAGCCTAGATGCTCTGACCAGTAGTCTGCGCTTTCTTCAATTAGGCCCCTGAATTAATGTACAAACAGCACCAGGTGTCAGAGCCCTGCCCGCTCCACTCCCAGACAGTCCAGGGTCAGTAGTGATCAAGGACCATGATGGCCACTGAGTCAACAGCCTTTTGAAGTAAACAGGAGTCCAGCCGGTCTTATTGGCCACCATCAGCACAGTGTCTGTAGGCTTTTCTATGGTGACAGTGTGATATACGGTTCCCCCGCCAAGATTATTAGCTCCCCTCTGGGTGCAGTAAGTCCTGCAAGCAGTAGTCTACTCTTTTGGGACACACTCTTGTTGTTTTATGAGAGAAACTCCAGGTCAAGTGATGTTCACACGAGTCGTCATGGTGCCCTGTTGCCCCTGGTTATCTCTCTGGATGTTGGAGTTGGAGGGCCTCCTCACTCGAGGTTGGTGTGCCCACGGAGCGAACCCTGCAACTTCAGGGCATGGTTGGTGGTTAGGATCACCACGTGGGGTCCTTTTCCCTTAGGAAGGAGGTGGCCTTTTGGGCTGTTGATTTCCAGGTTTTTAGATACCGCCAGTATCTTGGCCAGATGTGGCAGTGGGCCAAGCCCCTTGGTGACCGTAGTTTATCCTACCTGGATGGCATTCTTGCATTGTTCCATTTCAAGTGGTCCCAGTTTTTGCACTAATTCTCCAATGGCGATTCACCTTTCACCGGGAATGTAAAGGTCAAAGGGTTTAGCTAAATTAGGGAGTTCCAGGGCAAGGGTCTGAATTGACTGCTCTTTCCATTCTTGAAAGGCCACTTCTGGATTCTATTCAAAAGGATCATCATCTTTTCCTTTCAGTGTTTCATATAGAGGCCCAGCTAGTAGACTGTAGTTAGGGATCCAGAAGCAGGAAACCCTGGCCTCCCCAGGAACCCCTAAGCTGTCTTCTAGTTTTAGAAAGGGGTAAGGCTGAAAATGGTTTCTTCCCTTTCCTGGGATGGGCTTCTCCGACCTTCTGTGAGAATGAAGCCCAGGCAGGTCACCGCAGTCTGTGATATTTGAGCTTTTTCTTGGACAACTTCTATCCTTTATTGGCTTGGTAGTTCAGAGGCCTCCTTAGTAGGGCTGGCGATCAGAATGTCGTCTGCATACTGAAGGAGGATTTCCTTTTCCAGAGGTAGAACTTTTAGGTCTTTAGCTAAGCTTTCCCCAAAGATGGTGTGGGAATTTTTGCACCCTTGGGGCAAGACGGCCCGGAAGTATTGTTTTAGTTGTATGTTGAGTCCTGCCACTCACAAGCCAAAATTTCTTGTGACTCTGGGACTAATGGAATGCAAAAGAAGGCATCATTGAAGACTAATACAGAATACCATGTCCTGGTGGTTGGTAGAATGACCAGCAGGGTGTAGGAATTAGGAGCAACTGGAGGTATATCCTCGGTGGCTTCACTGACTGTCCTGACATCCTTTACCAGGTCCCCAGCAGCCCATGGGGCTCTCGTGGTCAGACCAATCCCAGAATATGGAGCTCACCTGGGCAGGTACCTCACCCCCACCCCAGCCCACGGGGCTCTCGTGGTCAGGCCCCTCCCAGGATACAGAGCTACCCTTGCAGGTACCGTGGCAGGGCTGGGCACACAGGAATTGTGCGCATAGCCCTCATTGCAGAGCACCCCCAGCTCACCTGTCGCTCAGAGCTGACACAGAGCACCTCAGAGCAGGACTTGAACTAACAAACAGCAGCTGTGACAGGTCTGTGACCCTGGGCATCACTCTGTGCGGTCTCCCTCCACCTGGTCTTCCAGAGACTTCCACTGCACCTGGGGCACCAGGCCTCTGTCTCCAACCACCACCCACCCCTCCTCTCCCTGACTCCTGGTTTCCTCTCATTAGGAGAGGGTTTTCTTGAAGTTGTCTCCCACTCATGGGCCAGATAAAATGATTAGAAAACAAGCCAAAGCTGCAGCCCCTTGTCTATCCTGACTCTCAGGAGCCCACACCTGTTCCTTGGACCTGGCCGGTTCAGCAAGTTCCATTTTCTGCAACTGTGAGCCCCTGAGGGGTGATGATTGGCTGAGCTGGGCAGCCTTACCGTGCAGGCCAGCCCTCCCCAGGTGTGCCTGGGTTGAGATCAATATAAATACCACT
Organism: Grampus griseus; assembly: GCF_964374135.1. Classification (NCBI taxonomy): domain Eukaryota; kingdom Metazoa; phylum Chordata; class Mammalia; order Artiodactyla; family Delphinidae; genus Grampus; species Grampus griseus. Next base: position 455,375 of record NW_028133251.1, on the reverse strand, counting down.
CCAGGCAGCAAGAGCCCCTGCAGCCGTGCCTGACGCCATTTTCTCTGCCCTGTCAGCAGTCTCGGGGCTGGGCTGGTGGGAGGGAGTGAGAGGCCACAGGTTTGTGGGTGGCCCAGTGTGAGTGGGGCTCTGCTGGACTTTCTGCAGCAGTTGCCAGGCTGCCACCTGCTAAAGAAGAGGATGTGTCACCCATACCTGCTGCTGGAATTTCTCCCTGGGCAGAGGTGAGGAAGGAAAAAAGCAGTGGGGGCAGGGACAGGACGGGTATCTCAGGCAGGGAAATGGAAATCTTCCAGAAGAGCACCCAGGGCCAGGACCATCCTGGTTGGCCTGCAGGCACCAAGTCGGCCGGCATGCTGTCACTCGTGTGGCTCTATGGCCCTTCCTCTAGGCTTTCAAGTCCTTGTATATATTCAGGTGTTTTACCTGGGACGAGTGGGAATAGTTCAGCAGCAACTGGCCTGGGGCTCAGCTCACGTTTACTCACAGATGCCTCGGCACGGTGCCCCAGCTTTGCAATGAGGACGCTTGTTGCGTGGGGGCTGCTGGCTGAATGGGAGACGATTCCCCACCACTGACCAACTTCAGAATTGTTTACAACTGGAGCAAGTGCCCTGATATGGTTTTCCTCTGTGGAACTGGTGGGTTCTGTGTTTTTTTTCTCTTTTTCGTTTTTGGTTCAAGGTAGATTTTATTCCTCTTTTTTGTATTTACAGATATAAGCATGGAAATAATTTATTCATATAAATACATGTATGTGAAGGGAATAATTGTTTTTTCTGTTTTATTTTTTAAATTTTATTTCTTTTTAATTTTGAATTTTATTTTATATTTTTATACAGCAGGTTCTTATTGGTTATCTATTTTATACATATAAATGTATACATGCCAATCCCAGTCTCTCAACTCCTCCCACCACCACCCCCCCAACAGCTTTCCCCCCTTGTTGTCCATACATTTGTTGTCTACATCTGTTGCTCTATTTATGCCTTGCAAAATGGTTAATCTGTACAGTTTTTCTAGGTTCCACATATATGCATGAATATACAAGATTTGTTTTTCTCTTTCTGACTTACTTCACTCTGTATGACAGTCTCTAGATCCATCGACGTCTCTACAAATGACCCAATTTCATTCCTTTTCATGGCTTAGTAATATTCCATTTTAAATATGTACCACAGCTTTATGCATTCGTCTGTCTGTGGGCATTTAGGTTGCTTCCATTACCTCGATATTGTAAATAGTGATGCAATGAACATTGCGGTGAATGTCTCTTTTTTTGATTTATGGTTTTGTCTGGGTATATGTCCAGTACTGGGATTGCTGTATCATATGGTAATTCTATTGTTAGTTTCTTAAGAAACTCCATATTGTTCTCCATAGTGACTGTATCAATTTACATTGCCAACAATAGTGGAAGAGGGTTCCTTTTCTCCACACCCTTTCCAGCATTTTTGTTTGTAGATTTTCTGATGATGCCCATTCTGTCAGGTGTGAGGTGATACCTCATTGTTGAGTCCATTTTGTTGAGCAAGGGGTAGGTCTTGTCTATTACATATTTGGCTTATGGAACGGTATCTGTGCTAATTTCAAACTCTGGTTTTATGCAGCACCCCAACTCACCTTCCCCCTAAAGGAAACATAAGTTGGTTTTCTAAACTTGAGACCCTGTTCTGTTTTGTAACTCAGTTCATGTGTAGCCAAGTACACATTCCGTGTATTAGTGATACCTTATGATGTTTCTTTTTCTGTGTGACTTCTTTCAGTTAGAATCATCATACCTGAATCCACTCATTATGCTGCTACGGGCCTGATGACATAGATTTCAGGGCTGAGTGATATTGCATTGTACGTAAGTACCACAACTTCTTCATCCATTTTTCACTTTCTGCGATATTGAACTTGTACCGTAAACGAGGTTCTTGTAAACAGAGCCGTCCCAAACTTTGGGGTGGCTGTGTCTTTTTGATTTTCATTGCCCTAAGCTATAGGACCATAAGTGGAAGTGCCCTGGGCTCTGTTGCTTTGTTTTTTAGATGTTTCAGGAAACACCATACACTTCTCCTGAGTGGCTGTTGGCAATTTACATCCCGCCCATCAGCATAACAAGGCTGCCAGTTCTCCATGGCCTGTCCTGCCTTTCTGGATTTTACACTTTTTTCAGATGGCCCTTTTGACCGGGGGGCAGTGAGACTTCATTGTAGTGCAGATTTCCTTTTGCAAGCTTGCTTGGTTGACCAAAAAGGGCGTATGCGTTTTTTCTTGAATATATTCAGGAAAAAACGCATACGCCCTTTTTGGCCAAGTGCATCATTGTGGACGTTCTGCCTCTTTTCCTATGCTTTACATGCAATTCCAGTCTACCTCCTGAAATCGGTTTCCTGCAATTCCGCCCGCTTTCAAGTCCTCTTGGCAGCCTTACTTCAGTATATTTTTGGACGATAGCTGTCATTTATAACTCTGCAGGTTTTTGAATTACAGTGCCCCTGAGCTCCTTTCTTCAACTCGCTTTCTTGTGAGCTGGCCGCAACACCGCAGGATTGCTTCAGGCCCTAATCTGGTTACGGCACGGCACGCTGAGCCTTTGGTTAATTCCTCTTCCTGGTGGGAAATGAGAGTTAAATTTGCCCGTCCAGACACCTCCAGCTAGTCTCTCATTGGTTCTCCCTATTCCTGTTCATCTTCCGCAGAAATTGCAAACTGGGCCAAACAGGAGGTTAAAGGCACTGACTCTCCAAGTAGGGAGAGTGTTAGTAAAGCGTCTGGAATGTTGCACCCGAGTACCAAAGGACGAGAACGGAGACATATTTGAACACGTCTCCGGATCACACGGTTGATCATACTCTGGGTTCCACATGCATGTTTTAGCTGAAGGAAGAATCCCTTAAACCTGGAGAGTTGAGACACGTGGAATGGGTACCATGCAATATGCCTTCAAAGGGTCTTCATTTGCTCACCGAACCTCTCCAATCCTATCACTGCTGCGTTTATGCCCCTGTACACACGCTTGATTCTCTTTCGGAGACATAGCAATCCATAGGTTTTAAGATACTTACTAGTCAGGTACATTCTTAAGCGTTTAATATGGGGTGTTGAGTCCATTTCGTTGAGCAAGGAGTAGCTCTTGTCTATTCCATATTTGGCTTAAGGAACTTTATCTGTGCTCATTTCAATCCCTGGTTTTATGCAGCACCCCAACGCACCTTTCCCCTTAAGCAAGCATAAGTTGGTTTTCTAAATTTGAGACCCTGTTCTGTTTTGTAATCCAGTTCCTGTGTAGCCAAGTTTACATTCCGTGTATTAGTGATACCTTATGATGTTTCTTTTTCTGTGTGACTTATTTCAGTTAGAATCATCATACCTGAATCCACTCATTATGCTGCTGTGGGCCTGATGACATAGATGTCATTGCTGAGTGATATTGCATTGTACGTAAGTACCACAACTACTTCATCCATTTTTCACTTTCTGCGATATTGAACTTGTACCGTAAACGAGGTTCTTGTAAACAGAGCCGTCCCAAACTTTGGGGTGGCTGTGTCTTTTTGATTTTCATTGCCCTAAGCTATAGGACCATAAGTGGAAGTGCCCTGGGCTCTGTTGCTTTGTTTTTTAGATGTTTCAGGAAACACCATACACTTCTCCTGAGTGGCTGTTGGCAATTTACATCCCGCCCATCAGCATAACAAGGCTGCCAGTTCTCCATGGCCTGTCCTGCCTTTCTGGATTTTACACTTTTTTCAGATGGCCCTTTTGACCGGGGGGCAGTGAGACTTCATTGTAGTGCAGATTTCCTTTTGCAAGCTTGCTTGGTTGACCAAAAAGGGCGTATGCGTTTTTTCCTGAATATATTCAGGAAAAAACGCATACGCCCTTTTTGGCCAAGTGCATCATTGTGGACGTTCTGCCTCTTTTCCTATGCTTTACATGCAATTCCAGTCTACCTCCTGAAATCGGTTTCCTGCAATTCCGCCCGCTTTCAAGTCCTCTTGGCAGCCTTACTTCAGTATATTTTTGGACGATAGCTGTCATTTATAACTCTGCAGGTTTTTGAATGACAGTGCCCCTGAGCTCCTTTCTTCAACTCGCTTTCTTGTGAGCTGGCCGCAACACCGCAGGATTGCTTCAGGCCCTAATCTGGTTACGGCACGGCACGCTGAGCCTTTGGTTAATTCCTCTTCCTGGTGGGAAATGAGAGTTAAATTTGCCCGTCCAGACACCTCCAGCTAGTCTCTCATTGGTTCTCCCTATTCCTGTTCATCTTCCGCAGAAATTGCAAACTGGGCCAAACAGGAGGTTAAAGGCACTGACTCTCCAAGTAGGGAGAGTGTTAGTAAAGCGTCTGGAATGTTGCACCCGAGTACCAAAGGACGAGAACGGAGACATATTTGAACACGTCTCCGGATCACACGGTTGATCATACTCTGGGTTCCACATGCATGTTTTAGCTGAAGGAAGAATCCCTTAAACCTGGAGAGTTGAGACACGTGGAATGGGTACCATGCAATATGCCTTCAAAGGGTCTTCATTTGCTCACCGAACCTCTCCAATCCTATCACTGCTGGGTTTATGCCCCTGTACACACGCTTGATTCTCTTTCGGAGACATAGCAATCCATAGGTTTTAAGATACTTACTAGTCAGGTACATTCTTAAGCGTTTAATATGGGGTGTTGAGTCCATTTCGTTGAGCAAGGAGTAGCTCTTGTCTATTCCATATTTGGCTTAAGGAACTTTATCTGTGCTCATTTCAATCCCTGGTTTTATGCAGCACCTCAACGCACCTTTCCCCTTAAGCAAGCATAAGTTGGTTTTCTAAATTTGAGACCCTGTTCTGTTTTGTAATCCAGTTCCTGTGTAGCCAAGTTTACATTCCGTGTATTAGTGATATCTTATGATGTTTCTTTTTCTGTGTGACTTATTTCAGTTAGAATCATCATACCTGAATCCACTCATTATGCTGCTGTGGGCCTGATGACATAGATGTCATTGCTGAGTGATATTGCATTGTACGTAAGTACCACAACTACTTCATCCATTTTTCACTTTCTGCGATATTGAACTTGTACCGTAAACGAGGTTCTTGTAAACAGAGCCGTCCCAAACTTTGGGGTGGCTGTGTCTTTTTGATTTTCATTGCCCTAAGCTATAGGACCATAAGTGGAAGTGCCCTGGGCTCTGTTGCTTTGTTTTTTAGATGTTTCAGGAAACACCATACACTTCTCCTGAGTGGCTGTTGGCAATTTACATCCCGCCCATCAGCATAACAAGGCTGCCAGTTCTCCATGGCCTGTCCTGCCTTTCTGGATTTTACACTTTTTTCAGATGGCCCTTTTGACCGGGGGGCAGTGAGACTTCATTGTAGTGCAGATTTCCTTTTGCAAGCTTGCTTGGTTGACCAAAAAGGGCGTATGCGTTTTTTCCTGAATATATTCAGGAAAAAACGCATACGCCCTTTTTGGCCAAGTGCATCATTGTGGACGTTCTGCCTCTTTTCCTATGCTTTACATGCAATTCCAGTCTACCTCCTGAAATCGGTTTCCTGCAATTCCGCCCGCTTTCAAGTCCTCTTGGCAGCCTTACTTCAGTATATTTTTGGACGATAGCTGTCATTTATAACTCTGCAGGTTTTTGAATGACAGTGCCCCTGAGCTCCTTTCTTCAACTCGCTTTCTTGTGAGCTGGCCGCAACACCGCAGGATTGCTTCAGGCCCTAATCTGGTTACGGCACGGCACGCTGAGCCTTTGGTTAATTCCTCTTCCTGGTGGGAAATGAGAGTTAAATTTGCCCGTCCAGACACCTCCAGCTAGTCTCTCATTGGTTCTCCCTATTCCTGTTCATCTTCCGCAGAAATTGCAAACTGGGCCAAACAGGAGGTTAAAGGCACTGACTCTCCAAGTAGGGAGAGTGTTAGTAAAGCGTCTGGAATGTTGCACCCGAGTACCAAAGGACGAGAACGGAGACATATTTGAACACGTCTCCGGATCACACGGTTGATCATACTCTGGGTTCCACATGCATGTTTTAGCTGAAGGAAGAATCCCTTAAACCTGGAGAGTTGAGACACGTGGAATGGGTACCATGCAATATGCCTTCAAAGGGTCTTCATTTGCTCACCGAACCTCTCCAATCCTATCACTGCTGCGTTTATGCCCCTGTACACACGCTTGATTCTCTTTCGGAGACATAGCAATCCATAGGTTTTAAGATACTTACTAGTCAGGTACATTCTTAAGCGTTTAATATGGGGTGTTGAGTCCATTTCGTTGAGCAAGGAGTAGCTCTTGTCTATTCCATATTTGGCTTAAGGAACTTTATCTGTGCTCATTTCAATCCCTGGTTTTATGCAGCACCCCAACGCACCTTTCCCCTTAAGCAAGCATAAGTTGGTTTTCTAAATTTGAGACCCTGTTCTGTTTTGTAATCCAGTTCCTGTGTAACCAAGTTTACATTCCGTGTATTAGTGATATCTTATGATGTTTCTTTTTCTGTGTGACTTATTTCAGTTAGAATCATCATACCTGAATCCACTCATTATGCTGCTGTGGGCCTGATGACATAGATGTCATTGCTGAGTGATATTGCATTGTACGTAAGTACCACAACTACTTCATCCATTTTTCACTTTCTGCGATATTGAACTTGTACCGTAAACGAGGTTCTTGTAAACAGAGCCGTCCCAAACTTTGGGGTGGCTGTGTCTTTTTGATTTTCATTGCCCTAAGCTATAGGACCATAAGTGGAAGTGCCCTGGGCTCTGTTGCTTTGTTTTTTAGATGTTTCAGGAAACACCATACACTTCTCCTGAGTGGCTGTTGGCAATTTACATCCCGCCCATCAGCATAACAAGGCTGCCAGTTCTCCATGGCCTGTCCTGCCTTTCTGGATTTTACACTTTTTTCAGATGGCCCTTTTGACCGGGGGGCAGTGAGACTTCATTGTAGTGCAGATTTCCTTTTGCAAGCTTGCTTGGTTGACCAAAAAGGGCGTATGCGTTTTTTCCTGAATATATTCAGGAAAAAACGCATACGCCCTTTTTGGCCAAGTGCATCATTGTGGACGGTCTGCCTCTTTTCCTATGCTTTACATGCAATTCCAGTCTACCTCCTGAAATCGGTTTCCTGCAATTCTGCCTTGCTTTCAATGCCTCTTCATAGCCTTACCTCAATATATTTTTTGAAAATAGTTGGCCTTTATAACTCTGCAGGTTTTTGAATTGCAGTGGCCCTTAGCTCCATTTTTCAGCTCTTATTTTTGTGATCTTGCCTCATAACCACAGGATTCCTTTAGGCCCTATTCTTCTTCTGGGACACCTGCTGTGCCTTTAGTTTATTCTTCTTACTGATGTGAAATTAGAGTGACATGTGCCCATTGAAACCGCTACAGCTAGTTTCTCACTGGTTCCCCCTATTCCCATTCATCCTCCGCACTAACTGCAGACTGTGTGATACCAGAACTTAAAGGCATTGACTCTCCATGTGGGGATGTTGTTAGTAAAGCGGCTGGAATGTCGATCCGGAGCCCCAGGAGAGGAAAAATGAGGTGCATTTTAGAAACCTTTCCCGATCATATGGTATACCAGTCGCTGGGTTTCCCAAGCATGGTGTAGCTGTAGGAAGATTCCCTTCAACCTGGAGTGTTGGGACCCTTGGAATGAGTAGCATGAAGTATTGCATTAAACTTTTGGCAGTTGCTCACCAAAGCTCACCAATCCTCTCAGTCCCAAGTGTCCAGCCTTATGCCTTATCCAGCTGTGGGTTTATATGTGGTCAATCCAGGTTGCATCACAGCCCCTGAACAAATTTTGTAAGAATTTTTCTCTCTTTCATTGTTTCTGCGTTTTGTTTTTAAAATTTATTTCTATAATGGGGTTTAGCTCATTTTCACTGCTGTGTTTGTGCCGCTCTGCACACACTTGATTCCCTTATGGAGATATATCAATACATGGGTTTTAAGATTCTTATTACTCAGATATATTTCTCTGCGGTGTATAGGGTGTGTTGAGGCCAGTTCATTGTGCAAGGTGTAGATCTTGTCTAATATCTATTTGGTTTATTGAACGGTATCTGTGCTAATTTCAAACTCTTGTTTTATGCATCACCCCACCTCTCCTTTCCCCTTAAGCTGACATAAGTGTGTTTTCTAAATGTGAGACACTGTTCTGTTCTGTAATTCATTTCTTGTGCAGCCATATTTACCCTCCCTCTATAAGTGATATCTTATGATATGTTTCTTTTTCTGTTTGACTTATTTCAAGTAGTATTATCGGACCTAAATCCACTCTTTATCCTTCTACTAGCCTTATTACATTGATTTCATGGTGAAGAGATATTCCATTGTACATAAGTACCACATCTTCTTTATCCATTGTTCTCTTTCCTGGGATATTTAAGGTGTACTGAAGTTGAGGTTCTTGTAAACAGAGTAGCCCTAAACTGTGGTGTGCTTGTGTCTTGTTGATTTTTAGACTTCCCTAGATATACTCCCATGATTGGAAGTGTCCTATGCTCTGTAGCTCTGTTTTTTAGATGATTTAGGAACCACCATACACTTCTCCAGAGTGGCTCTCGGCAGTTCACACACTGCCCATCAGCGTATAAAGGCTCCCTGTTCTCCATGGCCTGTCCTGCATTTCTGGTTTTACAATTTTTTAGGATGGCCCTTTTGACCGGTGGTAAATGAGACTTCTTTGTTGTGCACATTTGCATTGCTTGCTTGCTTCGTTGCCCATAAAGTGCGTATGCGTTTTTTCCTGGATATAATCAGGAAAAAACGCACACGCCCTTTTGGGCCAACTGCATCATTGTCGAAATTCTGCCGCTTTTCATGTGCTTTAAAGACGAGTCCAATCTATCTCTTGAAATCTGTTTCTTGCAATTCTGTCTTGCATTCAGATCCTCTTCTTTGCCTTACCTCAACATATTTTTGGACGTTAGTTTTCATTTATAACTCTGCAGGTTTGTGAATTGCAGTGACCCTGAGCTCCATTTTTTAAGTTGCTCTTTTGTGAGCTGGCCTCAAAGCCGCAGGATTGCTTCAGGCCCTATTTTGGCTCCGGCGAGGTGGGCTGAGCCTTTTTTCAATTCTTATTCTTAATGGGAAATTAGAGTGATATGTGCCCGTCCAAACCCCTACAACTATTCTCTCATTGGTTCCCCCTCTTCCCGTTCATCCTCCTCACAATTTGCAAAATGTGTGAAACAGAAGTTGAAATGTGCTGATTCTTCAAGTGGGGAGATTCTAAGTAACGTGGCTGGAATGGTGAACAGGAGCACCAGGAGAGGATAAATGAGCTGCATTTTAGACACATCTCCCGATCACATGGTGTACAGTCCTCTGGGTTTTCCATGCATGTTTTAGCTGTAGGAAGATCCCTTGAACCTGCAGATTTGGGACCCATTGAATGGGTACCAGGTAGTATTACTTTAAAGGGTGTGCATTTCCTCACCCAACCTCACATTTCTCTTAGTGCAAACAGTTTCCAGCCTTATGTCTCATCCTGCTGTGGGTCTAGATGTGTTCAATCCATGTTGCATCACCGTCCCTGAGGAAAAGTTGTAAGAGGTTTTCTCTGTCTCTCTGTCGTTTATTTTTTTCAATTTATTACTATATTGGTTACAGCTGATTTTCAAAGCTCTGTTTCTTGCTGCTGTACATTCACTTGATTCACGTACAGAGAGACATCAGTAAATTCTTTTTCAGATTCTTACCAGTCGTATATATTCTTTTCCGGTGACCTGAGTGTGCTGAGTGCAGTTCTTTCAGCTACCGTGTAGGCCTTGTTGATTATCAGTTTGGTATTTGGAATGGTATCTTTGCTAATTTCAACCTCCTGGATGATGTCTCACCCCTCCCCACCTTTCCCGTTTAGCAGCCTTGTGCATGTTTTCTACATATTTGACTATGTTTTTGTTTTGTAATTTATTTCATGTGTAGCCATTTTGGATTCCACCTTTAAGTGATATCTTATGATATGTGTCTTTTTCTTTTTGAATTATGTCACTTAGAATGATCATACGTAACTCCTCCGGAGTTGTTACAACTGGCCATATTTCATTGATTTCCAGGCTGAATAATATTCCACTCTACCTAAGTACCACATCTCTATCCATTTTTTCTCTCCAGAGACATTTAAGTTATATCCTAGTCGAGGATCTTTTAAACAGAGAGGGGGTAAACATTGGGGTGCCTGTGTCCTCTCGATTTTTGTTTTTCCCAAGATATACACCCATGAGTGCAAGTGCCCTATGCTCTGTAGCTCATTTTTTAGATGCTTTAGTAAACACAATACACTTCTCCAGAATGGCCGTTGGCAATATACATTTCCACTATAAGTCTCACAGGGCTCCCTCTTCTCCTTGCCCTGTCCTGCATTTCTGTTGTTTACGCTTTATGAGGATGGCTCTTCTGACTGATGCGAAGTGATATCTTTTGTAGTATTGACTTCCAGTGCCCACCTGTTTGGTTGGCTAAAAAAGTGTATGCCCTTTTCTTGAATATATACAGAAAAAAACGCATACACCCTTTTTGGCCAACTGCAATGTTGGCAATGTTCAGCTCCTTTTCTTGTGCTTAATGGCGAGTCCTTTCTACCTCCTCAGATCCCTTTCCTGCCATTCTCCCTTGCTTACAAGTCCTTTTCTCTGACTTTCCTCAAGACATTTTTCAGTGATGGATATTTTCAACTCTGCAGTTTCGTGAATTTTACTGCCCCTGAGTTCCATTGTTCAGCTTGTGTTTATGGGAACTGGCCACAAAGCAGCGGGATTTCCTCAAGCCCTATACTGTTTCCATGGGCAACCCTAGCCTTTGGTCAATTCGTCTTCCTGATTGGAAATTAGAGTGACATGTGCCTGTCTGAACACCTAGGACTTGTCTCTCTTTGTTCCTCATCCTTCCGCTTCATCCTCTGGACAAATTCCAAACTGTACGCAACAGGATGTTGACAGTGCTGACATCTCCAAGTGGGGAGACTGTTAGTAAAGACACTGGAGGGGTGAACCCGAGCACCAGGAGATGAGGAGATGAGATGCCTTTTCCAAACTCTTCCCGATCAGACGGTATACCATCCTCTGGGTGTGACAGACATGTTTTAGCAGTAGGAAGAGTCCCATTCATGTAAGGAGAACACCAGGGCTTTTTCAAAATCAGTGTCTCCCCGAAACCCAAACTGGGGAATTTTTTAAGCTACGGCTACACATATGTTCATTAAGGGCCTTGTGAAGTAGGCAGAGTCCAAACTTTAGATGATTGAAGTCTTCAGGGTCAGAAGCACTCACCACCAGCTTCCCTTAGGTTACACTTTAACTGTCATTGATAGATGATGTCAATAAAAATATCTATTCTTTTTCAGATTATTTCCCCTTATAGGTTATTGCAAAATGTTGAGTGTAGTTCCCTGTGCTATACAGTAGTTCCTTGTTGATGATCTATTTTATACATAGCAGTGTGTATGTGTTAATCCCAAACTGTTAATTTATCCCTCCTCCCACCTTTCCCCTTTGGTAATAATAAATTATAAGATTTTATACTTCTCAGAAATGGGGGAGCTGAAAGAGAGGTATCATTTTCAATGGAAAAGCATTTAAAACAAGATTGAAGCTTTAACCAAGATTATTAGATGTACATCCTTGGAAAGAAATCACTTCGTTTCTCTAATATTGACCTGACAAATAAGACAAACCTTTTCACTGAACTTGCTTATAATAAAGTGATGGAAATATCAAATGGAAGTGTTAGAAACATCTTATTTTACCCGAGCCTTATACACTGTTCTATGTTAACTACAGTTTGGCTCACACATCTGTTCATTGAGGTTACAATAGTCTCAATTTCTGTTACTGATCCTCCAGAGTGGACCCCAACAAGTGTCCCCCTGCCCAGTGTCATTGGGGCCAACAGATCGAGACTGAGTTTGGTTCACAAGCAAAGGAAACTTTATATTTTGATCAGAGAATGGAGAGGTGAGAGCATGCACTACCCCGTGGGCTGTGGGCTGGGCTGCTGTGTAGAGATCCTGTCAGAGTCAGTGGGAGGGAGGGGGCGGAGCTCTCGAGGGCCGGGTTGGCTGCAGCTCAGGCTCTATATCGCGGAGTCTGCACTGGGCCCCAGGAGCTGAGGTGTCGTCCCAGCCATTCTGCACTAGGAAATCTGGTCTGAAGTGCCGGGTGTGGAACCTCTGCATGCGGGACCCTAGGAGCACATGAAATTAGACAAAGCACAAAGGATAAAAAAGGTTAGACTTGACTTTATTGCCCAGATTCTATTTTTATCTCCCAGGGATTTTTAATGGGCTTTGCTGGGGACAAACCCCTCCTCTGCCTTTTGTCCCGTTCCTCATTCTTGGAGTGCTGAGGGTGCAGACCCTTCTTCTGTAACTGCTGAGTGCTGAGTTGGGAGCCCTCATACCTGGGGGCGAGGGTCAGAGCTTCTCCCCAGCAGCCTCCAGGTGACGTTGATTGTCCCCAGGCCCCCTGCCTCCCTGCTCGTCCACCTGAGCACCAGCATTGGAAGTGCTATAGATTCTAATGACCTTTAAGGGTCCAGGAAAGAGATGTGCAGAGACGCTGTGGGGGCCGGTTTCACCCCGCCCCACATTTGTTCGGCCACCTTAGGCTGACCGTTTCTGCCAGCCTAGATGCTCTGACCAGTAGTCTGCGCTTTCTTCAATTAGGCCCCTGAATTAATGTACAAACAGCACCAGGTGTCAGAGCCCTGCCCGCTCCACTCCCAGACAGTCCAGGGTCAGTAGTGATCAAGGACCATGATGGCCACTGAGTCAACAGCCTTTTGAAGTAAACAGGAGTCCAGCCGGTCTTATTGGCCACCATCAGCACAGTGTCTGTAGGCTTTTCTATGGTGACAGTGTGATATACGGTTCCCCCGCCAAGATTATTAGCTCCCCTCTGGGTGCAGTAAGTCCTGCAAGCAGTAGTCTACTCTTTTGGGACACACTCTTGTTGTTTTATGAGAGAAACTCCAGGTCAAGTGATGTTCACACGAGTCGTCATGGTGCCCTGTTGCCCCTGGTTATCTCTCTGGATGTTGGAGTTGGAGGGCCTCCTCACTCGAGGTTGGTGTGCCCACGGAGCGAACCCTGCAACTTCAGGGCATGGTTGGTGGTTAGGATCACCACGTGGGGTCCTTTTCCCTTAGGAAGGAGGTGGCCTTTTGGGCTGTTGATTTCCAGGTTTTTAGATACCGCCAGTATCTTGGCCAGATGTGGCAGTGGGCCAAGCCCCTTGGTGACCGTAGTTTATCCTACCTGGATGGCATTCTTGCATTGTTCCATTTCAAGTGGTCCCAGTTTTTGCACTAATTCTCCAATGGCGATTCACCTTTCACCGGGAATGTAAAGGTCAAAGGGTTTAGCTAAATTAGGGAGTTCCAGGGCAAGGGTCTGAATTGACTGCTCTTTCCATTCTTGAAAGGCCACTTCTGGATTCTATTCAAAAGGATCATCATCTTTTCCTTTCAGTGTTTCATATAGAGGCCCAGCTAGTAGACTGTAGTTAGGGATCCAGAAGCAGGAAACCCTGGCCTCCCCAGGAACCCCTAAGCTGTCTTCTAGTTTTAGAAAGGGGTAAGGCTGAAAATGGTTTCTTCCCTTTCCTGGGATGGGCTTCTCCGACCTTCTGTGAGAATGAAGCCCAGGCAGGTCACCGCAGTCTGTGATATTTGAGCTTTTTCTTGGACAACTTCTATCCTTTATTGGCTTGGTAGTTCAGAGGCCTCCTTAGTAGGGCTGGCGATCAGAATGTCGTCTGCATACTGAAGGAGGATTTCCTTTTCCAGAGGTAGAACTTTTAGGTCTTTAGCTAAGCTTTCCCCAAAGATGGTGTGGGAATTTTTGCACCCTTGGGGCAAGACGGCCCGGAAGTATTGTTTTAGTTGTATGTTGAGTCCTGCCACTCACAAGCCAAAATTTCTTGTGACTCTGGGACTAATGGAATGCAAAAGAAGGCATCATTGAAGACTAATACAGAATACCATGTCCTGGTGGTTGGTAGAATGACCAGCAGGGTGTAGGAATTAGGAGCAACTGGAGGTATATCCTCGGTGGCTTCACTGACTGTCCTGACATCCTTTACCAGGTCCCCAGCAGCCCATGGGGCTCTCGTGGTCAGACCAATCCCAGAATATGGAGCTCACCTGGGCAGGTACCTCACCCCCACCCCAGCCCACGGGGCTCTCGTGGTCAGGCCCCTCCCAGGATACAGAGCTACCCTTGCAGGTACCGTGGCAGGGCTGGGCACACAGGAATTGTGCGCATAGCCCTCATTGCAGAGCACCCCCAGCTCACCTGTCGCTCAGAGCTGACACAGAGCACCTCAGAGCAGGACTTGAACTAACAAACAGCAGCTGTGACAGGTCTGTGACCCTGGGCATCACTCTGTGCGGTCTCCCTCCACCTGGTCTTCCAGAGACTTCCACTGCACCCGGGGCACCAGGCCTCTGTCTCCAACCACCACCCACCCCTCCTCTCCCTGACTCCTGGTTTCCTCTCATTAGGAGAGGGTTTTCTTGAAGTTGTCTCCCACTCATGGGCCAGATAAAATGATTAGAAAACAAGCCAAAGCTGCAGCCCCTTGTCTATCCTGACTCTCAGGAGCCCACACCTGTTCCTTGGACCTGGCCGGTTCAGCAAGTTCCATTTTCTGCAACTGTGAGCCCCTGAGGGGTGATGATTGGCTGAGCTGGGCAGCCTTACCGTGCAGGCCAGCCCTCCCCAGGTGTGCCTGGGTTGAGATCAATATAAATACCACTCCAGGCAGCAAGAGCCCCTGCAGCCGTGCCTGACGCCATTTTCTCTGCCCTGTCAGCAGTCTCGGGGCTGGGCTGGTGGGAGGGAGTGAGAGGCCACAGGTTTGTGGGTGGCCCAGTGTGAGTGGGGCTCTGCTGGACTTTCTGCAGCAGTTGCCAGGCTGCCACCTGCTAAAGAAGAGGATGTGTCACCCATACCTGCTGCTGGAATTTCTCCCTGGGCAGAGGTGAGGAAGGAAAAAAGCAGTGGGGGCAGGGACAGGACGGGTATCTCAGGCAGGGAAATGGAAATCTTCCAGAAGAGCACCCAGGGCCAGGACCATCCTGGTTGGCCTGCAGGCACCAAGTCGGCCGGCATGCTGTCACTCGTGTGGCTCTATGGCCCTTCCTCTAGGCTTTCAAGTCCTTGTATATATTCAGGTGTTTTACCTGGGACGAGTGGGAATAGTTCAGCAGCAACTGGCCTGGGGCTCAGCTCACGTTTACTCACAGATGCCTCGGCACGGTGCCCCAGCTTTGCAATGAGGACGCTTGTTGCGTGGGGGCTGCTGGCTGAATGGGAGACGATTCCCCACCACTGACCAACTTCAGAATTGTTTACAACTGGAGCAAGTGCCCTGATATGGTTTTCCTCTGTGGAACTGGTGGGTTCTGTGTTTTTTTTCTCTTTTTCGTTTTTGGTTCAAGGTAGATTTTATTCCTCTTTTTTGTATTTACAGATATAAGCATGGAAATAATTTATTCATATAAATACATGTATGTGAAGGGAATAATTGTTTTTTCTGTTTTATTTTTTAAATTTTATTTCTTTTTAATTTTGAATTTTATTTTATATTTTTATACAGCAGGTTCTTATTGGTTATCTATTTTATACATATAAATGTATACATGCCAATCCCAGTCTCTCAACTCCTCCCACCACCACCCCCCCCAACAGCTTTCCCCCCTTGTTGTCCATACATTTGTTGTCTACATCTGTTGCTCTATTTATGCCTTGCAAAATGGTTAATCTGTACAGTTTTTCTAGGTTCCACATATATGCATGAATATACAAGATTTGTTTTTCTCTTTCTGACTTACTTCACTCTGTATGACAGTCTCTAGATCCATCGACGTCTCTACAAATGACCCAATTTCATTCCTTTTCATGGCTTAGTAATATTCCATTTTAAATATGTACCACAGCTTTATGCATTCGTCTGTCTGTGGGCATTTAGGTTGCTTCCATTACCTCGATATTGTAAATAGTGATGCAATGAACATTGCGGTGAATGTCTCTTTTTTTGATTTATGGTTTTGTCTGGGTATATGTCCAGTACTGGGATTGCTGTATCATATGGTAATTCTATTGTTAGTTTCTTAAGAAACTCCATATTGTTCTCCATAGTGACTGTATCAATTTACATTGCCAACAATAGTGGAAGAGGGTTCCTTTTCTCCACACCCTTTCCAGCATTTTTGTTTGTAGATTTTCTGATGATGCCCATTCTGTCAGGTGTGAGGTGATACCTCATTGTTGAGTCCATTTTGTTGAGCAAGGGGTAGGTCTTGTCTATTACATATTTGGCTTATGGAACGGTATCTGTGCTAATTTCAAACTCTGGTTTTATGCAGCACCCCAACTCACCTTCCCCCTAAAGGAAACATAAGTTGGTTTTCTAAACTTGAGACCCTGTTCTGTTTTGTAACTCAGTTCATGTGTAGCCAAGTACACATTCCGTGTATTAGTGATACCTTATGATGTTTCTTTTTCTGTGTGACTTCTTTCAGTTAGAATCATCATACCTGAATCCACTCATTATGCTGCTACGGGCCTGATGACATAGATTTCAGGGCTGAGTGATATTGCATTGTACGTAAGTACCACAACTTCTTCATCCATTTTTCACTTTCTGCGATATTGAACTTGTACCGTAAACGAGGTTCTTGTAAACAGAGCCGTCCCAAACTTTGGGGTGGCTGTGTCTTTTTGATTTTCATTGCCCTAAGCTATAGGACCATAAGTGGAAGTGCCCTGGGCTCTGTTGCTTTGTTTTTTAGATGTTTCAGGAAACACCATACACTTCTCCTGAGTGGCTGTTGGCAATTTACATCCCGCCCATCAGCATAACAAGGCTGCCAGTTCTCCATGGCCTGTCCTGCCTTTCTGGATTTTACACTTTTTTCAGATGGCCCTTTTGACCGGGGGGCAGTGAGACTTCATTGTAGTGCAGATTTCCTTTTGCAAGCTTGCTTGGTTGACCAAAAAGGGCGTATGCGTTTTTTCTTGAATATATTCAGGAAAAAACGCATACGCCCTTTTTGGCCAAGTGCATCATTGTGGACGTTCTGCCTCTTTTCCTATGCTTTACATGCAATTCCAGTCTACCTCCTGAAATCGGTTTCCTGCAATTCCGCCCGCTTTCAAGTCCTCTTGGCAGCCTTACTTCAGTATATTTTTGGACGATAGCTGTCATTTATAACTCTGCAGGTTTTTGAATTACAGTGCCCCTGAGCTCCTTTCTTCAACTCGCTTTCTTGTGAGCTGGCCGCAACACCGCAGGATTGCTTCAGGCCCTAATCTGGTTACGGCACGGCACGCTGAGCCTTTGGTTAATTCCTCTTCCTGGTGGGAAATGAGAGTTAAATTTGCCTGTCCAGACACCTCCAGCTAGTCTCTCATTGGTTCTCCCTATTCCTGTTCATCTTCCGCAGAAATTGCAAACTGGGCCAAACAGGAGGTTAAAGGCACTGACTCTCCAAGTAGGGAGAGTGTTAGTAAAGCGTCTGGAATGTTGCACCCGAGTACCAGGGGACGAAAACTTTGACACCTTTGAACATGTTTCCCAATCACACGGTGGATCATACTCTGGGTTCCACATGCATGTTTTAGCTGAAGGAAGAATCCCTTAAACCTGGAGAGTTGAGACCCATGGAATGTGTACCATGCAATATGACTTCAAAGTGTCTGCATTTGCTCACCGAACCTCACCAATCCTATCACTGCTGCGTTTATGCTGCTGTACACACGCTTGATTCTCTTTCGGAGACATATAAATCCATAGGTTTTAAGATTCTTACTAGTCAGGTATATTCTTAGGCGTTTAATATGGTGTGGTGAGTCCACTTCGTTGAGCAAGGAGTAGCTGTTTTCTATTAGATATTTGTCTTATGGAACGGTATCTGTGCAAATTTCAATCTCTGGTTTTATGCAGCACCCCAACTCACCTTTCCCCTTAAGCAAGCATAAGTTGGTTTTCTAATTTGAGACCCTGTTCTGTTTTGTAATTCAGTTCCTGTGTAGCCAAGTTTACATTCCGTGTAGTACTGATATCTTATGATGTTTCTTGTTCTCTGTGACTTATTTCACTTACAATCATCGTACCTGAATCCACTCATTATGCTGCTACGGGCCTGATGACATAGATTTCATTGCTGAGTGATATTGCATTGTACGTAAGTACCACAAGTTCTTTATCCATTTTTCGCTTTCTGCGATATTGAACTTGTACTGTAAACGAGGTTCTTGTAAACAGAGCCGTCCCAAACTTTGGGGTGGCTGTGTCTTTTTGATTTTAATTTCCCTAAGCTATTGGACCATAAGTGGAAGTGCCCTAGGCTCTGTTGCTTTGTTTTTTAGATGTTTCAGGAAACACCATACATTTCTCCAGAGTGGCTGTTGGCAATTTACATCCCGCCCATCAGCATAACAAGGCTTCCAGTTCTCCATGGCCTGTCCTGCCTTTCTGGATTTTACACGTTTTTCAGATGGCCCTTTTGACCGGGGGGCAGTGAGACTTCATTGTAGTGCAGATTTCCTTTGCAAGCTTGCTTGGTTGGCCAAAAAGGGCGTATGCGTTTTTTCCTGAATATATTCAGGAAAAAACGCATACGCCCTTTTTGGCCAAGTGCATCATTGTGGACGTTCTGCCTCTTTTCCTATGCTTTACATGCAATTCCAGTCTACCTCCTGAAATCGGTTTCCTGCAATTCTGCTCGCTTTCAAGTCCTCTTGGCAGCCTTACTTCAGTATATTTTTGGACGATAGCTGTCATTTATAACTCTGCAGGTTTCTGAATTACAGTGCCCCTGAGCTCCTTTCTTCAACTCGCTTTCTTGTGAGCTGGCCGCAACACCGCAGGATTGCTTCAGGCCCTAATCTGGTTCCGGCACGGCACGCTGAGCCTTTGGTTAATTCCTCTTCCTGGTGGGAAATGAGAGTTAAATTTGCCCGTCCAGACACCTCCAGCTAGTCTCTCATTGGTTCTCCCTATTCCTGTTCATCTTCCGCAGAATTTGCAAACTGGGCCAAACAGGAGGTTAAAGGCACTGACTCTCCAAGTCGGGAGAGTGTTAGTAAAGCGTCTGGAATGTTGCACCCGAGTACCAGGGGACGAGAACGGAGACATATTTGAACACGTCTCCCGATCACACGGTTGATCATACTCTGGGTTTCACATGCATGTTTTAGCTGAAGGAAGAATCCCTTAAACCTGGAGAGTTGAGACCCGTGGAATGGGTACCATGCAATATGACTTCAAAGGGTCTTCATTTGCTCAGCGAACCTCTCCAATCCTATCACTGCTGCGTTTATGCCCCTGTACACACGCTTGATTCTCTTTCAGAGACATAGCAATCCATAGGTTTTAAGATACTTACTAGTCAGGTACATTCTTAGGCTTTAAATATGGGGTGTTGAGTCCAGTTCGTTGAGCAAGGAGTAGCCCTTGTCTATTACTTATTTGGCTTAAGGAACTTACTCTGTGCTCATTTCAATCTCTGGTTTTATGTAGCACCCCAACTCACCTTTCCCCTTAAGCAAGCATAATTTGGTTTTCTAAATTTGAGACCCTGTTTTGTTTTGTAATCCAGTTCCTGTGTAGCCAAGATTACATTCTGTGTCTTAGAGATATCTTATGATGTTTCTTTTTCTGTGTGACTTCTTTCAGTTAGAATCATCATACCTGAATCCACTCATTATGCTGCTACGGGCCTGATGACATAGATGTCATTGCTGAGTGATATTGCATTGTACGTAAGTACCACAACTTCTTCATCCATTTTTCACTTTCTGCGATATTGAACTTGTACCGTAAACGAGGTTCTTGTAAACAGAGCCGTCCCAAACTTTGGGGTGGCTGTGTCTTGTTGACTTTCATTTTCCTAAGCTATAGGACCATAAGTGGAAGTGCCCTAGGCTCTGTTGCTTTGTGTTTTAGATGTTTCAGGAAACACCATACACTTCTCCAGAGTGGCTGTTGGCAATTTACATCCCGCCCATCAGCATAACAAGGCTCCCAGTTCTCCATGGCCTGTCCTGCCTTTCTGGATTTTACACATTTTTCAGATGGCTCTTTTGACCGGGGGGAAGTGAGACTTCATTGTAGTGCAGATTTCCTTTGCAAGCTTGCTTGGTTGGCCAAAAAGTGCGTATGCGTTTTTTCCTGAATATATTCAGGAAAAAACGCATACGCCCTTTTTGGCCAAGTGCATCATTGTGGACGTTCTGTCTCTTTTCCTATGCTTTAAATGCAATTCCAGTCTACCTCCTGAAATCGGTTTCCTGCAATTCTGCCCCGCTTTCAAGTCCTCTTGTCAGCCTTACTTCAGTATATTTTTGGACGATAGCTGTCATTTATAACTCTGCAGGTTTGTGAATTACAGTGCCCCTGAGCTCCTTTCTTCAACTCGCTTTCTTGAGAGCTGGCCGCAACACCGCAGGATTGCTTCAGGCCCTAATCTCGTTCCGGCACGGCACACTGAGCCTTTGGTTAATTCCTCTTCCTGGTGGGAAAAGAGAGTTAAATTTGCCCGTCCAGACACCTCCAGCTAGTCTCTCATTGGTTCTCCCTATTCCTGTTCATCTTCCGCAGAAATTGCAAACTGGGCCAAACAGGAGGTTAAAGGCAATGACTCTCCAAGTCGGGAGGGTGTTAGTAAAGCGTCTGGAATGTTGCACTCGAGTACCAGGGGACGAGAACGGAGACATATTTGAACACGTCTCCCAATCACACGGTTGATCATACTCTGGGTTCCACATGCATGTTTTAGCTGAAGGAAGAATCCCTTAAACCTTGAGACTTGAGACCCGTTGAATGGGTACCATGCAATATGACTTCAAAGGGTCTTCATTTGCTCAGCGAACCTCTCCAATCCTATCACTGCTGCGTTTATGCCCCTGTACACACGCATGATTCTCTTTCAGAGACATAGCAATCCATAGGTTTTAAGATACTTACTAGTCAGGTACATTCTTAGGCGTTTAATATGGGGTGTTGTGTCCATTTCGTTGAGCAAGGAGTAGCCCTTGTCTATTACTTATTTGGCTTAAGGAACTTAGTCTGTGCTCATTTCAATCTCTGGTTTTATGCAGCACCCCAACTCACCTTTCCCCTTAAGCAAGCATAATTTGGTTTTCTAAATTTGAGACCCTGTTCTGTTTTGTAATCCAGTTCCTGTGTAGCCAAGTTTACATTCCGTGTATTAGTGATATCTTATGATGTTTCTTTTTCTGTGTGACTTATTTCAGTTAGAATCATCATACCTGAATGCACTCATTATGCTGCTACGGGCCTGATGACATAGATGTCATTGCTGAGTGATATTGTATTGTACGTAAGTACCACAACTTCTTTATCCATTTTTCACTTTCTGCGATATTGAACTTGTACCGTAAACGAGGTTCTTGTAAACAGAGCCGTCCCAAACTTTGGGGTGGCTGTGTCTTTTTGAATTTCATTTCCCTAAGCTATAGGACCATAAGTGGAAGTTCCCTAGGCTCTGTTGCTTTGTTTTTTAGATGTTTCAGGAAACACCATACACTTCTCCCGAGTGGCTGTTGGCAATTTACATCCCACCCATAAGCATAACAAGGCTCCCAGTTCTCCATGGCCTGTCCTGCCTTTCTGGATTTTACACTTTTTTCAGATGGCCCTTTTGACCGGGGGGCAGTGAGACTTCATTGTAGTGCAGATTTCCTTTGCAAGCTTGCTTGATTGGCCAAAAAGGGCGTATGCGTTTTCTCCTGAATATATTCAGGAAAAAACGCATACGCCTTTTATGGCCAAGTGCATCATTGTGGACGTTCTGCCTCTTTTCCTCTGCTTTAAATGCAATTCCAGTCTACCTCCTGAAATCGGTTTCCTGCAATTCTGCTCGCTTTCAAGTCCTCTTGGCAGCCTTACTTCAGTATATTTTTGGACGATACCTGTCATTTATAACTCTGCAGGTTTCTGAATTACAGTGCCCCTGAGCTCCTTTCTTCAACTCGCTTTCTTGTGAGCTGGCCGCAACACCGCAGGATTGCTTCAGGCCCTAATCTGGTTCCGGCACGGCATGCTGAGCCTTTGGTTAATTCCTCTTCCTGGTGGGAAATGAGAGTTAAATTTGCCCGTCCAGACACCTCCAGCTAGTCTCTCATTGGTTCTCCCTATTCCTGTTCATCTTCCACAGAATTTGCAAACTGGGCCAAACAGGAGGTTAAAGGCACTGACTCTCCAAGTCGGGAGAGTGTTAGTAAAGCATCTGGAATGTTGCACCCGAGTACCAGGGGACGAAAACGGAGACATATTTGAACACGTCTCCCGATCACACGGTTGATCATACTCTGGGTTCCACATGCATGTTTTAGCTGAAGGAAGAATCCCTTAAACCTGGAGACTTGAGACCCGTGGAATGGGTACCATGCAATATGACTTCAAAGGGTCTTCATTTGCTCAGCGAACCTCTCCAATCCTATCACTGCTGCGTTTATGCCCCTGTACACACGCTTGATTCTCTTTCAGAGACATAGCAATCCATAGGTTTTAAGATACTTACTAGTCAGGTACATTCTTAGGCTTTAAATATGGGGTGTTGAGTCCATTTCGTTGAGCAAGGAGTAGCCCTTGTCTATTACTTATTTGGCTTAAGGAACTTACTCTGTGCTCATTTCAATCTCTGGTTTTATGTAGCACCCCAACTCACCTTTCCCCTTAAGCAAGCATAATTTGGTTTTCTAAATTTGAGACCCTGTTTTGTTTTGTAATCCAGTTCCTGTGTAGCCAAGATTACATTCCGTGTCTTAGAGATATCTTATGATGTTTCTTTTTCTGTGTGACTTCTTTCAGTTAGAATCATCATACCTGAATCCACTCATTATGCTGCTACGGGCCTGATGACATAGATGTTATTGCTGAGTGATATTGCATTGTACGTAAGTACCACAACTTCTTCATCCATTTTTCACTTTCTGCGATATTGAACTTGTACCGTAAACGAGGTTCTTGTAAACAGAGCCGTCCCAAACTTTGGGGTGGCTGTGTCTTGTTGACTTTCATTTTCCTAAGCTATAGGACCATAAGTGGAAGTGCCCTAGGCTCTGTTGCTTTGTGTTTTAGATGTTTCAGGAAACACCATACACTTCTCCAGAGTGGCTGTTGGCAATTTACATCCCGCCCATCAGCATAACAAGGCTCCCAGTTCTCCATGGCCTGTCCTGCCTTTCTGGATTTTACACTTTTTTCAGATGGCTCTTTTGACCGGGGGGAAGTGAGACTTCATTGTAGTGCAGATTTCCTTTGCAAGCTTGCTTGGTTGGCCAAAAAGTGCGTATGCGTTTTTTCCTGAATATATTCAGGAAAAAACGCATACGCCCTTTTTGGCCAAGTGCATCATTGTGGACGTTCTGTCTCTTTTCCTATGCTTTAAATGCAATTCCAGTCTACCTCCTGAAATCGGTTTCCTGCAATTCTGCCCCGCTTTCAAGTCCTCTTGGCAGCCTTACTTCAGTATATTTTTGGACGATAGCTGTCATTTATAACTCTGCAGGTTTGTGAATTACAGTGCCCCTGAGCTCCTTTCTTCAACTCGCTTTCTTAAGAGCTGGCCGCAACACCGCAGGATTGCTTCAGGCCCTAATCTCGTTCC
This sequence comes from Grampus griseus, assembly GCF_964374135.1. Taxonomy (NCBI): domain Eukaryota; kingdom Metazoa; phylum Chordata; class Mammalia; order Artiodactyla; family Delphinidae; genus Grampus; species Grampus griseus. The sequence goes on along the minus strand of NW_028133251.1, from coordinate 431,726 downwards.
GGCACGGCACACTGAGCCTTTGGTTAATTCCTCTTCCTGGTGGGAAAAGAGAGTTAAATTTGCCCGTCCAGACACCTCCAGCTAGTCTCTCATTGGTTCTCCCTATTCCTGTTCATCTTCCGCAGAAATTGCAAACTGGGCCAAACAGGAGGTTAAAGGCAATGACTCTCCAAGTCGGGAGGGTGTTAGTAAAGCGTCTGGAATGTTGCACCCGAGTACCAGGGGACGAGAACGGAGACATATTTGAACACGTCTCCCAATCACACGGTTGATCATACTCTGGGTTCCACATGCATGTTTTAGCTGAAGGAAGAATCCCTTAAACCTGGAGACTTGAGACCCGTTGAATGGGTACCATGCAATATGACTTCAAAGGGTCTTCATTTGCTCAGCGAACCTCTCCAATCCTATCACTGCTGCGTTTATGCCCCTGTACACACGCATGATTCTCTTTCAGAGACATAGCAATCCATAGGTTTTAAGATACTTACTAGTCAGGTACATTCTTAGGCGTTTAATATGGGGTGTTGAGTCCATTTCGTTGAGCAAGGAGTAGCCCTTGTCTATTACTTATTTGGCTTAAGGAACTTACTCTGTGCTCATTTCAATCTCTGGTTTTATGCAGCACCCCAACTCACCTTTCCCCTTAAGCAAGCATAATTTGGTTTTCTAAATTTGAGACCCTGTTCTGTTTTGTAATCCAGTTCCTGTGTAGCCAAGTTTACATTCCGTGTATTAGTGATATCTTATGATGTTTCTTTTTCTGTGTGACTTATTTCAGTTAGAATCATCATACCTGAATGCACTCATTATGCTGCTACGGGCCTGATGACATAGATGTCATTGCTGAGTGATATTGTATTGTACGTAAGTACCAAAACTTCTTTATCCATTTTTCACTTTCTGCGATATTGAACTTGTACCGTAAACGAGGTTCTTGTAAACAGAGCCGTCCCAAACTTTGGGGTGGCTGTGTCTTTTTGAATTTCATTTCGCTAAGCTATAGGACCATAAGTGGAAGTTCCCTAGGCTCTGTTGCTTTGTTTTTTAGATGTTTCAGGAAACACCATACACTTCTCCCGAGTGGCTGTTGGCAATTTACATCCCGCCCATAAGCATAACAAGGCTCCCAGTTCTCCATGGCCTGTCTTGCCTTTCTGGATTTTACACTTTTTTCAGATGGCCCTTTTGACCGGGGGGCAGTGAGACTTCATTGTAGTGCAGATTTCCTTTGCAAGCTTGCTTGATTGGCCAAAAAGGGCGTATGCGTTTTCTCCTGAATATATTCAGGAAAAAACGCATACGCCTTTTATGGCCAAGTGCATCATTGTGGACGTTCTGCCTCTTTTCCTCTGCTTTAAATGCAATTCCAGTCTACCTCCTGAAATCGGTTTCCTGCAATTCTGCTCGCTTTCAAGTCCTCTTGGCAGCCTTACTTCAGTATATTTTTGGACGATAGCTGTCATTTATAACTCTGCAGGTTTCTGAATTACAGTGCCCCTGAGCTCCTTTCTTCAACTCGCTTTCTTGTGAGCTGGCCGCAACACCGCAGGATTGCTTCAGGCCCTAATCTGGTTCCGGCACGGCATGCTGAGCCTTTGGTTAATTCCTCTTCCTGGTGGGAAATGAGAGTTAAATTTGCCCGTCTAGACACCTCCAGCTAGTCTCTCATTGATTCTCCCTATTCCTGTTCATCTTTGCAGAATTTGCAAACTGGGCCAAACAGGAGGTTAAAGGCACTGACTCTCCAAGTCGGGAGAGTGTTAGTAAAGCATCTGGAATGTTGCACCCGAGTACCAGGGGACGAAAACGGAGACATATTTGAACACGTCTCCCGATCACACGGTTGATCATACTCTGGGTTCCACATGCATGTTTTAGCTGAAGGAAGAATCCCTTAAACCTGGAGAGTTGAGACCCGTGGAATGGGTACCATGCAATATGACTTCAAAGGGTCTTCATTTGCTAACCGAACCTCTCCAATCCTATCACTGCTGCGTTTATGCCCCTGTACACACGCTTGGTTCTCTTTCGGAGACATAGCAATCCATAGGTTTTAAGATACTTACTAGTCAGGTATATTCTTAGGCGTTTAATATGGGGTGTTGAGTCCATTTCGTTGAGCAAGGAGTAGCTCTTGTCTATTACGTATTTGGCTTAAGGAAACTTATCTGTGCTCATTTCAATCTCTGGTTTTATGCAGCACCCCAACTCACCTTTCCCCTTAAGCAAGCATAAGTTGGTTTTCTAAATTTGAGACCCTGTTCTGTTTTGTAATCCAGTTCCTGTGTAACCAAGTTTACATTCCATGTTTTAGTGATTTCTTATGATGTTTCTTTTTCTGTGTGACTTATTTCAGTTAGAATCATCATACCTGAATCCACTCATTATGCTGCTGTGGGCCTGATGACATAGATGTCATTGCTGAGTGATATTGCATTGTACGTAAGTACCACAACTTCTTCATCCATTTTTCACTTTCTGCGATATTGAACTTGTACCGTAAACGAGGTTCTTGTAAACAGAGCCGTCCCAAACTTTGGGGTGGCTGTGTCTTTTTGATTTTAATTTCCCTAAGCTATAGGACCATAAGTGGAAGTGCCCTAGGCTCTGTTGCTTTGTTTTTTAGATGTTTCAGGAAACACCATACACTTCTCCAGAGTGGCTGTTGGCAATTTACATCCCGCCCATCAGCATAACAAGGCTCCCAGTTCTCCATGGCCTGTCCTGCCTTTCTGAATTTTACACCTTTTTCAGATGGCCCTTTTGTCCGGGGGGAAGTGAGACTTCATTGTAGTGCAGATTTCCTTTACAAGCTTGCTTGGTTGGCCAAAAAGGGCGTATGCGTTTTTTCCTGAATATATTCAGGAAAAAACGCATACGCCCTTTTTGGCCAAGTGCATCGTTGTGGACGTTCTGCCTCTTTTCCTATGCTTTAAATGCAATTCCAGTCTACCTCCTGAAATCGGTTTCCTGCAATTCTGCCCCGCTTTCAAGTCCTCTTGGCAGCCTTACTTCAGTATATTTTTGGACGATAGCTGTCATTTATAACTCTGCAGGTTTGTGAATTACAGTGCCCCTGAGCTCCTTTCTTCAACTCGCTTTCTTGTGAGCTGGCCGCAACACCACAGGATTGCTTCAGGCCCTAATCTGGTTCCGGCACGGCACGCTGAGCCTTTGGTTAATTCCTCTTCCTGGTGGGAAATGAGAGTTAAATTTGCCCGTCCAGACACCTCCAGCTAGTCTCTCATTGGTTCTCCCTATTCCTGTTCATCTTCCGCAGAATTTGCAAACTGGGCCAAACAGGAGGTTAAAGGCACTGACTCTCCAAGTCGGGAGAGTGTTAGTAAAGCGTCTGGAATGTTGCACCCGAGTACCAGGGGACGAAAACGGAGACATATTTGAACACGTCTCCCGATCACACGGTTGATCATACTCTGGGTTCCACATGCATGTTTTAGCTGAAGGAAGAATCCCTTAAACCTGGAGAGTTGAGGCCCGTGGAATGGGTACCATGCAATATGACTTCAAAGGATCTTCATTTGCTCACCGAACCTCTCCAATCCTATCACTGCTGCGTTTATGCCCCTGTACACATGCTTGATTCTCTTTCGGAGACATAGCAATCCATAGGTTTTAAGATACTTACTAGACAGGTACATTCTTAGGCGTTTAATATGGGGTGTTGAGTCCATTTCGTTGAGCAAGGAGTAGCTCTTGTCTATTCCATATTTGGCTTAAGGAACTTTATCTGTGCTCATTTCAATCTCTGGTTTTATGCAGCACCCCAACTCACCTTTCCCCTTAAGCAAGCATAAGTTGGTTTTCTAAATTTGAGACCCTGTTCTGTTTTCGTAATCCAGTTCCTGTGTAGCCAAGTTTACATTCCGTGTATTAGTGATATCTTATGATGTTTCTTTTTCTGTGTGACTTATTTCAGTTAGAATCATCATACCTGAATCCACTCATTATGCTGCTGCGGGCCTGATGACATAGATGTCATTGCTGAGTGATATTGCATTGTACGTAAGTACCACAACTACTTCATCCATTTTTCACTTTCTGCGATATTGAACTTGTACCGTAAACGAGGTTCTTGTAAACAGAGCCGTCCCAAACTTTGGGGTGGCTGTGTCTTTTTGATTTTCATTGCCCTAAGCTATAGGACCATAAGTGGAAGTGCCCTGGGCTCTGTTGCTTTGTTTTTTAGATGTTTCAGGAAACACCATACACTTCTCCTGAGTGGCTGTTGGCAATTTACATCCCGCCCATCAGCATAACAAGGCTCCCAGTTCTCCATGGCCTGTCCTGCCTTTCTGGATTTTACACTTTTTTCAGATGGCCCTTTTGACCGGGGGGCAGTGAGACTTCATTGTAGTGCAGATTTCCTTTTGCAAGCTTGCTTGGTTGACCAAAAAGGGCGTATGCGTTTTTTCCTGAATATATTCAGGAAAAAACGCATACGCCCTTTTTGGCCAAGTGCATCATTGTGGACGGTCTGCCTCTTTTCCTATGCTTTACATGCAATTCCAGTCTACCTCCTGAAATCGGTTTCCTGCAATTCTGCCTTGCTTTCAATGCCTCTTCATAGCCTTACCTCAATATATTTTTTGAAAATAGTTGGCCTTTATAACTCTGCAGGTTTTTGAATTGCAGTGGCCCTTAGCTCCATTTTTCAGCTCTTATTTTTGTGATCTTGCCTCATAACCACAGGATTCCTTCAGGCCCTATTCTTCTTCTGGGACACCTGCTGTGCCTTTGGTTTATTCTTCTTACTGATGTGAAATTAGAGTGACATGTGCCCATTGAAACCGCTACAGCTAGTTTCTCACTGGTTCCCCCTATTCCCATTCATCCTCCGCACTAACTGCAGACTGTGTGATACCAGAACTTAAAGGCATTGACTCTCCATGTGGGGATGTTGTTAGTAAAGCGGCTGGAATGTTGATCCGGAGCCCCAGGAGAGGAAAAATGAGGTGCATTTTAGAAACCTTTCCCGATCATATGGTATACCAGTCGCTGGGTTTCCCAAGCATGGTGTAGCTGTAGGAAGATTCCCTTCAACCTGGAGTGTTGGGACCCTTGGAATGAGTAGCATGAAGTATTGCATTAAACTTTTGGCAGTTGCTCACCAAAGCTCACCAATCCTCTCAGTCCCAAGTGTCCAGCCTTATGCCTTATCCAGCTGTGGGTTTATATGTGGTCAATCCAGGTTGCATCACAGCCCCTGAACAAATTTTGTAAGAATTTTTCTCTCTTTCATTGTTTCTGCGTTTTGTTTTTAAAATTTATTTCTATAATGGGGTTTAGCTCATTTTCACTGCTGTGTTTGTGCCGCTCTGCACACACTTGATTCCCTTATGGAGATATATCAATACATGGGTTTTAAGATTCTTATTACTCAGATATATTTCTCTGCGGTGTATAGGGTGTGTTGAGGCCAGTTCATTGTGCAAGGTGTAGATCTTGTCTAATATCTATTTGGTTTATTGAACGGTATCTGTGCTAATTTCAAACTCTTGTTTTATGCATCACCCCACCTCTCCTTTCCCCTTAAGCTGACATAAGTGTGTTTTCTAAATGTGAGACACTGTTCTGTTCTGTAATTCATTTCTTGTGCAGCCATATTTACCCTCCCTCTATAAGTGATATCTTATGATATGTTTCTTTTTCTGTTTGACTTATTTCAAGTAGTATTATCGGACCTAAATCCACTCTTTATCCTTCTACTAGCCTTATTACATTGATTTCATGGTGAAGAGATATTCCATTGTACATAAGTACCACATCTTCTTTATCCATTGTTCTCTTTCCTGGGATATTTAAGGTGTACTGAAGTTGAGGTTCTTGTAAACAGAGTAGCCCTAAACTGTGGTGTGCTTGTGTCTTGTTGATTTTTAGACTTCCCTAGATATACTCCCATGATTGGAAGTGTCCTATGCTCTGTAGCTCTGTTTTTTAGATGATTTAGGAACCACCATACACTTCTCCAGAGTGGCTCTCGGCAGTTCACACACTGCCCATCAGCGTATAAAGGCTCCCTGTTCTCCATGGCCTGTCCTGCATTTCTGGTTTTACAATTTTTTAGGATGGCCCTTTTGACCGGTGGTAAATGAGACTTCTTTGTTGTGCACATTTGCATTGCTTGCTTGCTTCGTTGCCCATAAAGTGCGTATGCGTTTTTTCCTGGATATAATCAGGAAAAAACGCACACGCCCTTTTGGGCCAACTGCATCATTGTCGAAATTCTGCCGCTTTTCATGTGCTTTAAAGACGAGTCCAATCTATCTCTTGAAATCTGTTTCTTGCAATTCTGTCTTGCATTCAGATCCTCTTCTTTGCCTTACCTCAACATATTTTTGGACGTTAGTTTTCATTTATAACTCTGCAGGTTTGTGAATTGCAGTGACCCTGAGCTCCATTTTTTAAGTTGCTCTTTTGTGAGCTGGCCTCAAAGCCGCAGGATTGCTTCAGGCCCTATTTTGGCTCCGGCGAGGTGGGCTGAGCCTTTTTTCAATTCTTATTCTTAATGGGAAATTAGAGTGATATGTGCCCGTCCAAACCCCTACAACTATTCTCTCATTGGTTCCCCCTCTTCCCGTTCATCCTCCTCACAATTTGCAAAATGTGTGAAACAGAAGTTGAAATGTGCTGATTCTTCAAGTGGGGAGATTCTAAGTAACGTGGCTGGAATGGTGAACAGGAGCACCAGGAGAGGATAAATGAGCTGCATTTTAGACACATCTCCCGATCACATGGTGTACAGTCCTCTGGGTTTTCCATGCATGTTTTAGCTGTAGGAAGATCCCTTGAATCTGCAGATTTGGGACCCATTGAATGGGTACCAGGTAGTATTACTTTAAAGGGTGTGCATTTCCTCACCCAACCTCACATTTCTCTTAGTGCAAACAGTTTCCAGCCTTATGTCTCATCCTGCTGTGGGTCTAGATGTGTTCAATCCATGTTGCATCACCGTCCCTGAGGAAAAGTTGTAAGAGGTTTTCTCTGTCTCTCTGTCGTTTATTTTTTTCAATTTATTACTATATTGGTTACAGCTGATTTTCAAAGCTCTGTTTCTTGCTGCTGTACATTCACTTGATTCACGTACAGAGAGACATCAGTAAATTCTTTTTCAGATTCTTACCAGTCGTATATATTCTTTTCCGGTGACCTGAGTGTGCTGAGTGCAGTTCTTTCAGCTACCGTGTAGGCCTTGTTGATTATCAGTTTGGTATTTGGAATGGTATCTTTGCTAATTTCAACCTCCTGGATGATGCCTCACCCCTCCCCACCTTTCCCGTTTAGCAGCCTTGTGCGTGTTTTCTACATATTTGACTATGTTTTTGTTTTGTAATTTATTTCATGTGTAGCCATTTTGGATTCCACCTTTAAGTGATATCTTATGATATGTGTCTTTTTCTTTTTGAATTATGTCACTTAGAATGATCATACGTAACTCCTCCGGAGTTGTTACAACTGGCCATATTTCATTGATTTCCAGGCTGAATAATATTCCACTCTACCTAAGTACCACATCTCTATCCATTTTTTCTCTCCAGAGACATTTAAGTTATATCCTAGTCGAGGATCTTTTAAACAGAGAGGGGGTAAACATTGGGGTGCCTGTGTCCTCTCGATTTTTGTTTTTCCCAAGATATACACCCATGAGTGCAAGTGCCCTATGCTCTGTAGCTCATTTTTTAGATGCTTTAGTAAACACAATACACTTCTCCAGAATGGCCGTTGGCAATATACATTTCCACTATAAGTCTCACAGGGCTCCCTCTTCTCCTTGCCCTGTCCTGCATTTCTGTTGTTTACGCTTTATGAGGATGGCTCTTCTGACTGATGCGAAGTGATATCTTTTGTAGTATTGACTTCCAGTGCCCACCTGTTTGGTTGGCTAAAAAAGTGTATGCCCTTTTCTTGAATATATACAGAAAAAAACGCATACACCCTTTTTGGCCAACTGCAATGTTGGCAATGTTCAGCTCCTTTTCTTGTGCTTAATGGCGAGTCCTTTCTACCTCCTCAGATCCCTTTCCTGCCATTCTCCCTTGCTTACAAGTCCTTTTCTCTGACTTTCCTCAAGACATTTTTCAGTGATGGATATTTTCAACTCTGCAGTTTCGTGAATTTTACTGCCCCTGAGTTCCATTGTTCAGCTTGTGTTTATGGGAACTGGCCACAAAGCAGCGGGATTTCCTCAAGCCCTATACTGTTTCCATGGGCAACCCTAGCCTTTGGTCAATTCGTCTTCCTGATTGGAAATTAGAGTGACATGTGCCTGTCTGAACACCTAGGACTTGTCTCTCTTTGTTCCTCATCCTTCCGCTTCATCCTCTGGACAAATTCCAAACTGTACGCAACAGGATGTTGACAGTGCTGACATCTCCAAGTGGGGAGACTGTTAGTAAAGACACTGGAGGGGTGAACCCGAGCACCAGGAGATGAGGAGATGAGATGCCTTTTCCAAACTCTTCCCGATCAGACGGTATACCATCCTCTGGGTGTGACAGACATGTTTTAGCAGTAGGAAGAGTCCCATTCATGTAAGGAGAACACCAGGGCTTTTTCAAAATCAGTGTCTCCCCGAAACCCAAACTGGGGAATTTTTTAAGCTACGGCTACACATATGTTCATTAAGGGCCTTGTGAAGTAGGCAGAGTCCAAACTTTAGATGATTGAAGTCTTCAGGGTCAGAAGCACTCACCACCAGCTTCCCTTAGGTTACACTTTAACTGTCATTGATAGATGATGTCAATAAAAATATCTATTCTTTTTCAGATTATTTCCCCTTATAGGTTATTGCAAAATGTTGAGTGTAGTTCCCTGTGCTATACAGTAGTTCCTTGTTGATGATCTATTTTATACATAGCAGTGTGTATGTGTTAATCCCAAACTGTTAATTTATCCCTCCTCCCACCTTTCCCCTTTGGTAATAATAAATTATAAGATTTTATACTTCTCAGAAATGGGGGAGCTGAAAGAGAGGTATCATTTTCAATGGAAAAGCATTTAAAACAAGATTGAAGCTTTAACCAAGATTATTAGATGTACATCCTTGGAAAGAAATCACTTCGTTTCTCTAATATTGACCTGACAAATAAGACAAACCTTTTCACTGAACTTGCTTATAATAAAGTGATGGAAATATCAAATGGAAGTGTTAGAAACATCTTATTTTACCCGAGCCTTATACACTGTTCTATGTTAACTACAGTTTGGCTCACACATCTGTTCATTGAGGTTACAATAGTCTCAATTTCTGTTACTGATCCTCCAGAGTGGACCCCAACAAGTGTCCCCCTGCCCAGTGTCATTGGGGCCAACAGATCAAGACTGAGTTTGGTTCACAAGCAAAGGAAACTTTATATTTTGATCAGAGAATGGAGAGGTGAGAGCATGCACTACCCCGTGGGCTGTGGGCTGGGCTGCTGTGTAGAGATCCTGTCAGAGTCAGTGGGAGGGAGGGGGCGGAGCTCTCGAGGGCCGGGTTGGCTGCAGCTCAGGCTCTATATCGCGGAGTCTGCACTGGGCCCCAGGAGCTGAGGTGTCGTCCCAGCCATTCTGCACTAGGAAATCTGGTCTGAAGTGCCGGGTGTGGAACCTCTGCATGCGGGACCCTAGGAGCACATGAAATTAGACAAAGCACAAAGGATAAAAAAGGTTAGACTTGACTTTATTGCCCAGATTCTATTTTTATCTCCCAGGGATTTTTAATGGGCTTTGCTGGGGACAAACCCCTCCTCTGCCTTTTGTCCCGTTCCTCATTCTTGGAGTGCTGAGGGTGCAGACCCTTCTTCTGTAACTGCTGAGTGCTGAGTTGGGAGCCCTCATACCTGGGGGCGAGGGTCAGAGCTTCTCCCCAGCAGCCTCCAGGTGACGTTGATTGTCCCCAGGCCCCCTGCCTCCCTGCTCGTCCACCTGAGCACCAGCATTGGAAGTGCTATAGATTCTAATGACCTTTAAGGGTCCAGGAAAGAGATGTGCAGAGACGCTGTGGGGGCCGGTTTCACCCCGCCCCACATTTGTTCGGCCACCTTAGGCTGACCGTTTCTGCCAGCCTAGATGCTCTGACCAGTAGTCTGCGCTTTCTTCAATTAGGCCCCTGAATTAATGTACAAACAGCACCAGGTGTCAGAGCCCTGCCCGCTCCACTCCCAGACAGTCCAGGGTCAGTAGTGATCAAGGACCATGATGGCCACTGAGTCAACAGCCTTTTGAAGTAAACAGGAGTCCAGCCGGTCTTATTGGCCACCATCAGCACAGTGTCTGTAGGCTTTTCTATGGTGACAGTGTGATATACGGTTCCCCCGCCAAGATTATTAGCTCCCCTCTGGGTGCAGTAAGTCCTGCAAGCAGTAGTCTACTCTTTTGGGACACACTCTTGTTGTTTTATGAGAGAAACTCCAGGTCAAGTGATGTTCACACGAGTCGTCATGGTGCCCTGTTGCCCCTGGTTATCTCTCTGGATGTTGGAGTTGGAGGGCCTCCTCACTCGAGGTTGGTGTGCCCACGGAGCGAACCCTGCAACTTCAGGGCATGGTTGGTGGTTAGGATCACCACGTGGGGTCCTTTTCCCTTAGGAAGGAGGTGGCCTTTTGGGCTGTTGATTTCCAGGTTTTTAGATACCGCCAGTATCTTGGCCAGATGTGGCAGTGGGCCAAGCCCCTTGGTGACCGTAGTTTATCCTACCTGGATGGCATTCTTGCATTGTTCCATTTCAAGTGGTCCCAGTTTTTGCACTAATTCTCCAATGGCGATTCACCTTTCACCGGGAATGTAAAGGTCAAAGGGTTTAGCTAAATTAGGGAGTTCCAGGGCAAGGGTCTGAATTGACTGCTCTTTCCATTCTTGAAAGGCCACTTCTGGATTCTATTCAAAAGGATCATCATCTTTTCCTTTCAGTGTTTCATATAGAGGCCCAGCTAGTAGACTGTAGTTAGGGATCCAGAAGCAGCAAACCCTGGCCTCCCCAGGAACCCCTAAGCTGTCTTCTAGTTTTAGAAAGGGGTAAGGCTGAAAATGGTTTCTTCCCTTTCCTGGGATGGGCTTCTCCGACCTTCTGTGAGAATGAAGCCCAGGCAGGTCACCGCAGTCTGTGATATTTGAGCTTTTTCTTGGACAACTTCTATCCTTTATTGGCTTGGTAGTTCAGAGGCCTCCTTAGTAGGGCTGGCGATCAGAATGTCGTCTGCATACTGAAGGAGGATTTCCTTTTCCAGAGGTAGAACTTTTAGGTCTTTAGCTAAGCTTTCCCCAAAGATGGTGTGGGAATTTTTGCACCCTTGGGGCAAGACGGCCCGGAAGTATTGTTTTAGTTGTATGTTGTGTCCTGCCACTCACAAGCCAAAATTTCTTGTGACTCTGGGACTAATGGAATGCAAAAGAAGGCATCATTGAAGACTAATACAGAATACCATGTCCTGGTGGTTGGTAGAATGACCAGCAGGGTGTAGGAATTAGGAGCAACTGGAGGTATATCCTCGGTGGCTTCACTGACTGTCCTGACATCCTTTACCAGGTCCCCAGCAGCCCATGGGGCTCTCGTGGTCAGACCAATCCCAGAATATGGAGCTCACCTGGGCAGGTACCTCACCCCCACCCCAGCCCACGGGGCTCTCGTGGTCAGGCCCCTCCCAGGATACAGAGCTACCCTTGCAGGTACCGTGGCAGGGCTGGGCACACAGGAATTGTGCGCATAGCCCTCATTGCAGAGCACCCCCAGCTCACCTGTCGCTCAGAGCTGACACAGAGCACCTCAGAGCAGGACTTGAACTAACAAACAGCAGCTGTGACAGGTCTGTGACCCTGGGCATCACTCTGTGCGGTCTCCCTCCACCTGGTCTTCCAGAGACTTCCACTGCACCTGGGGCACCAGGCCTCTGTCTCCAACCACCACCCACCCCTCCTCTCCCTGACTCCTGGTTTCCTCTCATTAGGAGAGGGTTTTCTTGAAGTTGTCTCCCACTCATGGGCCAGATAAAATGATTAGAAAACAAGCCAAAGCTGCAGCCCCTTGTCTATCCTGACTCTCAGGAGCCCACACCTGTTCCTTGGACCTGGCCGGTTCAGCAAGTTCCATTTTCTGCAACTGTGAGCCCCTGAGGGGTGATGATTGGCTGAGCTGGGCAGCCTTACCGTGCAGGCCAGCCCTCCCCAGGTGTGCCTGGGTTGAGATCAATATAAATACCACTCCAGGCAGCAAGAGCCCCTGCAGCCGTGCCTGACGCCATTTTCTCTGCCCTGTCAGCAGTCTCGGGGCTGGGCTGGTGGGAGGGAGTGAGAGGCCACAGGTTTGTGGGTGGCCCAGTGTGAGTGGGGCTCTGCTGGACTTTCTGCAGCAGTTGCCAGGCTGCCACCTGCTAAAGAAGAGGATGTGTCACCCATACCTGCTGCTGGAATTTCTCCCTGGGCAGAGGTGAGGAAGGAAAAAAGCAGTGGGGGCAGGGACAGGACGGGTATCTCAGGCAGGGAAATGGAAATCTTCCAGAAGAGCACCCAGGGCCAGGACCATCCTGGTTGGCCTGCAGGCACCAAGTCGGCCGGCATGCTGTCACTCGTGTGGCTCTATGGCCCTTCCTCTAGGCTTTCAAGTCCTTGTATATATTCAGGTGTTTTACCTGGGACGAGTGGGAATAGTTCAGCAGCAACTGGCCTGGGGCTCAGCTCACGTTTACTCACAGATGCCTCGGCACGGTGCCCCAGCTTTGCAATGAGGACGCTTGTTGCGTGGGGGCTGCTGGCTGAATGGGAGACGATTCCCCACCACTGACCAACTTCAGAATTGTTTACAACTGGAGCAAGTGCCCTGATATGGTTTTCCTCTGTGGAACTGGTGGGTTCTGTGTTTTTTTTCTCTTTTTCGTTTTTGGTTCAAGGTAGATTTTATTCCTCTTTTTTGTATTTACAGATATAAGCATGGAAATAATTTATTCATATAAATACATGTATGTGAAGGGAATAATTGTTTTTTCTGTTTTATTTTTTAAATTTTATTTCTTTTTAATTTTGAATTTTATTTTATATTTTTATACAGCAGGTTCTTATTGGTTATCTATTTTATACATATAAATGTATACATGCCAATCCCAGTCTCTCAACTCCTCCCACCACCACCCCCCCAACAGCTTTCCCCCCTTGTTGTCCATACATTTGTTGTCTACATCTGTTGCTCTATTTATGCCTTGCAAAATGGTTAATCTGTACAGTTTTTCTAGGTTCCACATATATGCATGAATATACAAGATTTGTTTTTCTCTTTCTGACTTACTTCACTCTGTATGACAGTCTCTAGATCCATCGACGTCTCTACAAATGACCCAATTTCATTCCTTTTCATGGCTTAGTAATATTCCATTTTAAATATGTACCACAGCTTTATGCATTCGTCTGTCTGTGGGCATTTAGGTTGCTTCCATTACCTCGATATTGTAAATAGTGATGCAATGAACATTGCGGTGAATGTCTCTTTTTTTGATTTATGGTTTTGTCTGGGTATATGTCCAGTACTGGGATTGCTGTATCATATGGTAATTCTATTGTTAGTTTCTTAAGAAACTCCATATTGTTCTCCATAGTGACTGTATCAATTTACATTGCCAACAATAGTGGAAGAGGGTTCCTTTTCTCCACACCCTTTCCAGCATTTTTGTTTGTAGATTTTCTGATGATGCCCATTCTGTCAGGTGTGAAGTGATACCTCATTGTTGAGTCCATTTTGTTGAGCAAGGGGTAGGTCTTGTCTATTACATATTTGGCTTATGGAACGGTATCTGTGCTAATTTCAAACTCTGGTTTTATGCAGCACCCCAACTCACCTTCCCCCTAAAGGAAACATAAGTTGGTTTTCTAAACTTGAGACCCTGTTCTGTTTTGTAACTCAGTTCATGTGTAGCCAAGTACACATTCCGTGTATTAGTGATACCTTATGATGTTTCTTTTTCTGTGTGACTTCTTTCAGTTAGAATCATCATACCTGAATCCACTCATTATGCTGCTACGGGCCTGATGACATAGATTTCAGGGCTGAGTGATATTGCATTGTACGTAAGTACCACAACTTCTTCATCCATTTTTCACTTTCTGCGATATTGAACTTGTACCGTAAACGAGGTTCTTGTAAACAGAGCCGTCCCAAACTTTGGGGTGGCTGTGTCTTTTTGATTTTCATTGCCCTAAGCTATAGGACCATAAGTGGAAGTGCCCTGGGCTCTGTTGCTTTGTTTTTTAGATGTTTCAGGAAACACCATACACTTCTCCTGAGTGGCTGTTGGCAATTTACATCCCGCCCATCAGCATAACAAGGCTGCCAGTTCTCCATGGCCTGTCCTGCCTTTCTGGATTTTACACTTTTTTCAGATGGCCCTTTTGACCGGGGGGCAGTGAGACTTCATTGTAGTGCAGATTTCCTTTTGCAAGCTTGCTTGGTTGACCAAAAAGGGCGTATGCGTTTTTTCTTGAATATATTCAGGAAAAAACGCATACGCCCTTTTTGGCCAAGTGCATCATTGTGGACGTTCTGCCTCTTTTCCTATGCTTTACATGCAATTCCAGTCTACCTCCTGAAATCGGTTTCCTGCAATTCCGCCCGCTTTCAAGTCCTCTTGGCAGCCTTACTTCAGTATATTTTTGGACGATAGCTGTCATTTATAACTCTGCAGGTTTTTGAATTACAGTGCCCCTGAGCTCCTTTCTTCAACTCGCTTTCTTGTGAGCTGGCCGCAACACCGCAGGATTGCTTCAGGCCCTAATCTGGTTACGGCACGGCACGCTGAGCCTTTGGTTAATTCCTCTTCCTGGTGGGAAATGAGAGTTAAATTTGCCTGTCCAGACACCTCCAGCTAGTCTCTCATTGGTTCTCCCTATTCCTGTTCATCTTCCGCAGAAATTGCAAACTGGGCCAAACAGGAGGTTAAAGGCACTGACTCTCCAAGTAGGGAGAGTGTTAGTAAAGCGTCTGGAATGTTGCACCCGAGTACCAAAGGACGAGAACGGAGACATATTTGAACACGTCTCCGGATCACACGGTTGATCATACTCTGGGTTCCACATGCATGTTTTAGCTGAAGGAAGAATCCCTTAAACCTGGAGAGTTGAGACACGTGGAATGGGTACCATGCAATATGCCTTCAAAGGGTCTTCATTTGCTCACCGAACCTCTCCAATCCTATCACTGCTGCGTTTATGCCCCTGTACACACGCTTGATTCTCTTTCGGAGACATAGCAATCCATAGGTTTTAAGATACTTACTAGTCAGGTACATTCTTAAGCGTTTAATATGGGGTGTTGAGTCCATTTCGTTGAGCAAGGAGTAGCTCTTGTCTATTCCATATTTGGCTTAAGGAACTTTATCTGTGCTCATTTCAATCCCTGGTTTTATGCAGCACCCCAACGCACCTTTCCCCTTAAGCAAGCATAAGTTGGTTTTCTAAATTTGAGACCCTGTTCTGTTTTGTAATCCAGTTCCTGTGTAGCCAAGTTTACATTCCGTGTATTAGTGATATCTTATGATGTTTCTTTTTCTGTGTGACTTATTTCAGTTAGAATCATCATACCTGAATCCACTCATTATGCTGCTGTGGGCCTGATGACATAGATGTCATTGCTGAGTGATATTGCATTGTACGTAAGTACCACAACTACTTCATCCATTTTTCACTTTCTGCGATATTGAACTTGTACCGTAAACGAGGTTCTTGTAAACAGAGCCGTCCCAAACTTTGGGGTGGCTGTGTCTTTTTGATTTTCATTGCCCTAAGCTATAGGACCATAAGTGGAAGTGCCCTGGGCTCTGTTGCTTTGTTTTTTAGATGTTTCAGGAAACACCATACACTTCTCCTGAGTGGCTGTTGGCAATTTACATCCCGCCCATCAGCATAACAAGGCTGCCAGTTCTCCATGGCCTGTCCTGCCTTTCTGGATTTTACACTTTTTTCAGATGGCCCTTTTGACCGGGGGGCAGTGAGACTTCATTGTAGTGCAGATTTCCTTTTGCAAGCTTGCTTGGTTGACCAAAAAGGGCGTATGCGTTTTTTCCTGAATATATTCAGGAAAAAACGCATACGCCCTTTTTGGCCAAGTGCATCATTGTGGACGTTCTGCCTCTTTTCCTATGCTTTACATGCAATTCCAGTCTACCTCCTGAAATCGGTTTCCTGCAATTCCGCCCGCTTTCAAGTCCTCTTGGCAGCCTTACTTCAGTATATTTTTGGACGATAGCTGTCATTTATAACTCTGCAGGTTTTTGAATGACAGTGCCCCTGAGCTCCTTTCTTCAACTCGCTTTCTTGTGAGCTGGCCGCAACACCGCAGGATTGCTTCAGGCCCTAATCTGGTTACGGCACGGCACGCTGAGCCTTTGGTTAATTCCTCTTCCTGGTGGGAAATGAGAGTTAAATTTGCCCGTCCAGACACCTCCAGCTAGTCTCTCATTGGTTCTCCCTATTCCTGTTCATCTTCCGCAGAAATTGCAAACTGGGCCAAACAGGAGGTTAAAGGCACTGACTCTCCAAGTAGGGAGAGTGTTAGTAAAGCGTCTGGAATGTTGCACCCGAGTACCAAAGGACGAGAACGGAGACATATTTGAACACGTCTCCGGATCACACGGTTGATCATACTCTGGGTTCCACATGCATGTTTTAGCTGAAGGAAGAATCCCTTAAACCTGGAGAGTTGAGACACGTGGAATGGGTACCATGCAATATGCCTTCAAAGGGTCTTCATTTGCTCACCGAACCTCTCCAATCCTATCACTGCTGCGTTTATGCCCCTGTACACACGCTTGATTCTCTTTCAGAGACATAGCAATCCATAGGTTTTAAGATACTTACTAGTCAGGTACATTCTTAAGCGTTTAATATGGGGTGTTGAGTCCATTTCGTTGAGCAAGGAGTAGCTCTTGTCTATTCCATATTTGGCTTAAGGAACTTTATCTGTGCTCATTTCAATCCCTGGTTTTATGCAGCACCCCAACGCACCTTTCCCCTTAAGCAAGCATAAGTTGGTTTTCTAAATTTGAGACCCTGTTCTGTTTTGTAATCCAGTTCCTGTGTAGCCAAGTTTACATTCCGTGTATTAGTGATATCTTATGATGTTTCTTTTTCTGTGTGACTTATTTCAGTTAGAATCATCATACCTGAATCCACTCATTATGCTGCTGTGGGCCTGATGACATAGATGTCATTGCTGAGTGATATTGCATTGTACGTAAGTACCACAACTACTTCATCCATTTTTCACTTTCTGCGATATTGAACTTGTACCGTAAACGAGGTTCTTGTAAACAGAGCCGTCCCAAACTTTGGGGTGGCTGTGTCTTTTTGATTTTCATTGCCCTAAGCTATAGGACCATAAGTGGAAGTGCCCTGGGCTCTGTTGCTTTGTTTTTTAGATGTTTCAGGAAACACCATACACTTCTCCTGAGTGGCTGTTGGCAATTTACATCCCGCCCATCAGCATAACAAGGCTGCCAGTTCTCCATGGCCTGTCCTGCCTTTCTGGATTTTACACTTTTTTCAGATGGCCCTTTTGACCGGGGGGCAGTGAGACTTCATTGTAGTGCAGATTTCCTTTTGCAAGCTTGCTTGGTTGACCAAAAAGGGCGTATGCGTTTTTTCCTGAATATATTCAGGAAAAAACGCATACGCCCTTTTTGGCCAAGTGCATCATTGTGGACGGTCTGCCTCTTTTCCTATGCTTTACATGCAATTCCAGTCTACCTCCTGAAATCGGTTTCCTGCAATTCTGCCTTGCTTTCAATGCCTCTTCATAGCCTTACCTCAATATATTT
The DNA here is from genome assembly GCF_964374135.1 of Grampus griseus. Taxonomy (NCBI): domain Eukaryota; kingdom Metazoa; phylum Chordata; class Mammalia; order Artiodactyla; family Delphinidae; genus Grampus; species Grampus griseus. The sequence continues at coordinate 413,931 of NW_028133251.1, read as the reverse complement.
TTTGAAAATAGTTGGCCTTTATAACTCTGCAGGTTTTTGAATTGCAGTGGCCCTTAGCTCCATTTTTCAGCTCTTATTTTTGTGATCTTGCCTCATAACCACAGGATTCCTTCAGGCCCTATTCTTCTTCTGGGACACCTGCTGTGCCTTTGGTTTATTCTTCTTACTGATGTGAAATTAGAGTGACATGTGCCCATTGAAACCGCTACAGCTAGTTTCTCACTGGTTCCCCCTATTCCCATTCATCCTCCGCACTAACTGCAGACTGTGTGATACCAGAACTTAAAGGCATTGACTCTCCATGTGGGGATGTTGTTAGTAAAGCGGCTGGAATGTCGATCCGGAGCCCCAGGAGAGGAAAAATGAGGTGCATTTTAGAAACCTTTCCCGATCATATGGTATACCAGTCGCTGGGTTTCCCAAGCATGGTGTAGCTGTAGGAAGATTCCCTTCAACCTGGAGTGTTGGGACCCTTGGAATGAGTAGCATGAAGTATTGCATTAAACTTTTGGCAGTTGCTCACCAAAGCTCACCAATCCTCTCAGTCCCAAGTGTCCAGCCTTATGCCTTATCCAGCTGTGGGTTTATATGTGGTCAATCCAGGTTGCATCACAGCCCCTGAACAAATTTTGTAAGAATTTTTCTCTCTTTCATTGTTTCTGCGTTTTGTTTTTAAAATTTATTTCTATAATGGGGTTTAGCTCATTTTCACTGCTGTGTTTGTGCCGCTCTGCACACACTTGATTCCCTTATGGAGATATATCAATACATGGGTTTTAAGATTCTTATTACTCAGATATATTTCTCTGCGGTGTATAGGGTGTGTTGAGGCCAGTTCATTGTGCAAGGTGTAGATCTTGTCTAATATCTATTTGGTTTATTGAACGGTATCTGTGCTAATTTCAAACTCTTGTTTTATGCATCACCCCACCTCTCCTTTCCCCTTAAGCTGACATAAGTGTGTTTTCTAAATGTGAGACACTGTTCTGTTCTGTAATTCATTTCTTGTGCAGCCATATTTACCCTCCCTCTATAAGTGATATCTTATGATATGTTTCTTTTTCTGTTTGACTTATTTCAAGTAGTATTATCGGACCTAAATCCACTCTTTATCCTTCTACTAGCCTTATTACATTGATTTCATGGTGAAGAGATATTCCATTGTACATAAGTACCACATCTTCTTTATCCATTGTTCTCTTTCCTGGGATATTTAAGGTGTACTGAAGTTGAGGTTCTTGTAAACAGAGTAGCCCTAAACTGTGGTGTGCTTGTGTCTTGTTGATTTTTAGACTTCCCTAGATATACTCCCATGATTGGAAGTGTCCTATGCTCTGTAGCTCTGTTTTTTAGATGATTTAGGAACCACCATACACTTCTCCAGAGTGGCTCTCGGCAGTTCACACACTGCCCATCAGCGTATAAAGGCTCCCTGTTCTCCATGGCCTGTCCTGCATTTCTGGTTTTACAATTTTTTAGGATGGCCCTTTTGACCGGTGGTAAATGAGACTTCTTTGTTGTGCACATTTGCATTGCTTGCTTGCTTCGTTGCCCATAAAGTGCGTATGCGTTTTTTCCTGGATATAATCAGGAAAAAACGCACACGCCCTTTTGGGCCAACTGCATCATTGTCGAAATTCTGCCGCTTTTCATGTGCTTTAAAGACGAGTCCAATCTATCTCTTGAAATCTGTTTCTTGCAATTCTGTCTTGCATTCAGATCCTCTTCTTTGCCTTACCTCAACATATTTTTGGACGTTAGTTTTCATTTATAACTCTGCAGGTTTGTGAATTGCAGTGACCCTGAGCTCCATTTTTTAAGTTGCTCTTTTGTGAGCTGGCCTCAAAGCCGCAGGATTGCTTCAGGCCCTATTTTGGCTCCGGCGAGGTGGGCTGAGCCTTTTTTCAATTCTTATTCTTAATGGGAAATTAGAGTGATATGTGCCCGTCCAAACCCCTACAACTATTCTCTCATTGGTTCCCCCTCTTCCCGTTCATCCTCCTCACAATTTGCAAAATGTGTGAAACAGAAGTTGAAATGTGCTGATTCTTCAAGTGGGGAGATTCTAAGTAACGTGGCTGGAATGGTGAACAGGAGCACCAGGAGAGGATAAATGAGCTGCATTTTAGACACATCTCCCGATCACATGGTGTACAGTCCTCTGGGTTTTCCATGCATGTTTTAGCTGTAGGAAGATCCCTTGAACCTGCAGATTTGGGACCCATTGAATGGGTACCAGGTAGTATTACTTTAAAGGGTGTGCATTTCCTCACCCAACCTCACATTTCTCTTAGTGCAAACAGTTTCCAGCCTTATGTCTCATCCTGCTGTGGGTCTAGATGTGTTCAATCCATGTTGCATCACCGTCCCTGAGGAAAAGTTGTAAGAGGTTTTCTCTGTCTCTCTGTCGTTTATTTTTTTCAATTTATTACTATATTGGTTACAGCTGATTTTCAAAGCTCTGTTTCTTGCTGCTGTACATTCACTTGATTCACGTACAGAGAGACATCAGTAAATTCTTTTTCAGATTCTTACCAGTCGTATATATTCTTTTCCGGTGACCTGAGTGTGCTGAGTGCAGTTCTTTCAGCTACCGTGTAGGCCTTGTTGATTATCAGTTTGGTATTTGGAATGGTATCTTTGCTAATTTCAACCTCCTGGATGATGCCTCACCCCTCCCCACCTTTCCCGTTTAGCAGCCTTGTGCGTGTTTTCTACATATTTGACTATGTTTTTGTTTTGTAATTTATTTCATGTGTAGCCATTTTGGATTCCACCTTTAAGTGATATCTTATGATATGTGTCTTTTTCTTTTTGAATTATGTCACTTAGAATGATCATACGTAACTTCTCCGGAGTTGTTACAACTGGCCATATTTCATTGATTTCCAGGCTGAATAATATTCCACTCTACCTAAGTACCACATCTCTATCCATTTTTTCTCTCCAGAGACATTTAAGTTATATCCTAGTCGAGGATCTTTTAAACAGAGAGGGGGTAAACATTGGGGTGCCTGTGTCCTCTCGATTTTTGTTTTTCCCAAGATATACACCCATGAGTGCAAGTGCCCTATGCTCTGTAGCTCATTTTTTAGATGCTTTAGTAAACACAATACACTTCTCCAGAATGGCCGTTGGCAATATACATTTCCACTATAAGTCTCACAGGGCTCCCTCTTCTCCTTGCCCTGTCCTGCATTTCTGTTGTTTACGCTTTATGAGGATGGCTCTTCTGACTGATGCGAAGTGATATCTTTTGTAGTATTGACTTCCAGTGCCCACCTGTTTGGTTGGCTAAAAAAGTGTATGCCCTTTTCTTGAATATATACAGAAAAAAACGCATACACCCTTTTTGGCCAACTGCAATGTTGGCAATGTTCAGCTCCTTTTCTTGTGCTTAATGGCGAGTCCTTTCTACCTCCTCAGATCCCTTTCCTGCCATTCTCCCTTGCTTACAAGTCCTTTTCTCTGACTTTCCTCAAGACATTTTTCAGTGATGGATATTTTCAACTCTGCAGTTTCGTGAATTTTACTGCCCCTGAGTTCCATTGTTCAGCTTGTGTTTATGGGAACTGGCCACAAAGCAGCGGGATTTCCTCAAGCCCTATACTGTTTCCATGGGCAACCCTAGCCTTTGGTCAATTCGTCTTCCTGATTGGAAATTAGAGTGACATGTGCCTGTCTGAACACCTAGGACTTGTCTCTCTTTGTTCCTCATCCTTCCGCTTCATCCTCTGGACAAATTCCAAACTGTACGCAACAGGATGTTGACAGTGCTGACATCTCCAAGTGGGGAGACTGTTAGTAAAGACACTGGAGGGGTGAACCCGAGCACCAGGAGATGAGGAGATGAGATGCCTTTTCCAAACTCTTCCCGATCAGACGGTATACCATCCTCTGGGTGTGACAGACATGTTTTAGCAGTAGGAAGAGTCCCATTCATGTAAGGAGAACACCAGGGCTTTTTCAAAATCAGTGTCTCCCCGAAACCCAAACTGGGGAATTTTTTAAGCTACGGCTACACATATGTTCATTAAGGGCCTTGTGAAGTAGGCAGAGTCCAAACTTTAGATGATTGAAGTCTTCAGGGTCAGAAGCACTCACCACCAGCTTCCCTTAGGTTACACTTTAACTGTCATTGATAGATGATGTCAATAAAAATATCTATTCTTTTTCAGATTATTTCCCCTTATTGCAAAATGTTGAGTGTAGTTCCCTGTGCTATACAGTAGTTCCTTGTTGATGATCTATTTTATACATAGCAGTGTGTATGTGTTAATCCCAAACTGTTAATTTATCCCTCCTCCCACCTTTCCCCTTTGGTAATAATAAATTATAAGATTTTATACTTCTCAGAAATGGGGGAGCTGAAAGAGAGGTATCATTTTCAATGGAAAAGCATTTAAAACAAGATTGAAGCTTTAACCAAGATTATTAGATGTACATCCTTGGAAAGAAATCACTTCGTTTCTCTAATATTGACCTGACAAATAAGACAAACCTTTTCACTGAACTTGCTTATAATAAAGTGATGGAAATATCAAATGGAAGTGTTAGAAACATCTTATTTTACCCGAGCCTTATACACTGTTCTATGTTAACTACAGTTTGGCTCACACATCTGTTCATTGAGGTTACAATAGTCTCAATTTCTGTTACTGATCCTCCAGAGTGGACCCCAACAAGTGTCCCCCTGCCCAGTGTCATTGGGGCCAACAGATCAAGACTGAGTTTGGTTCACAAGCAAAGGAAACTTTATATTTTGATCAGAGAATGGAGAGGTGAGAGCATGCACTACCCCGTGGGCTGTGGGCTGGGCTGCTGTGTAGAGATCCTGTCAGAGTCAGTGGGAGGGAGGGGGCGGAGCTCTCGAGGGCCGGGTTGGCTGCAGCTCAGGCTCTATATCGCGGAGTCTGCACTGGGCCCCAGGAGCTGAGGTGTCGTCCCAGCCATTCTGCACTAGGAAATCTGGTCTGAAGTGCCGGGTGTGGAACCTCTGCATGCGGGACCCTAGGAGCACATGAAATTAGACAAAGCACAAAGGATAAAAAAGGTTAGACTTGACTTTATTGCCCAGATTCTATTTTTATCTCCCAGGGATTTTTAATGGGCTTTGCTGGGGACAAACCCCTCCTCTGCCTTTTGTCCCGTTCCTCATTCTTGGAGTGCTGAGGGTGCAGACCCTTCTTCTGTAACTGCTGAGTGCTGAGTTGGGAGCCCTCATACCTGGGGGCGAGGGTCAGAGCTTCTCCCCAGCAGCCTCCAGGTGACGTTGATTGTCCCCAGGCCCCCTGCCTCCCTGCTCGTCCACCTGAGCACCAGCATTGGAAGTGCTATAGATTCTAATGACCTTTAAGGGTCCAGGAAAGAGATGTGCAGAGACGCTGTGGGGGCCGGTTTCACCCCGCCCCACATTTGTTCGGCCACCTTAGGCTGACCGTTTCTGCCAGCCTAGATGCTCTGACCAGTAGTCTGCGCTTTCTTCAATTAGGCCCCTGAATTAATGTACAAACAGCACCAGGTGTCAGAGCCCTGCCCGCTCCACTCCCAGACAGTCCAGGGTCAGTAGTGATCAAGGACCATGATGGCCACTGAGTCAACAGCCTTTTGAAGTAAACAGGAGTCCAGCCGGTCTTATTGGCCACCATCAGCACAGTGTCTGTAGGCTTTTCTATGGTGAGAGTGTGATATACGGTTCCCCCGCCAAGATTATTAGCTCCCCTCTGGGTGCAGTAAGTCCTGCAAGCAGTAGTCTACTCTTTTGGGACACACTCTTGTTGTTTTATGAGAGAAACTCCAGGTCAAGTGATGTTCACACGAGTCGTCATGGTGCCCTGTTGCCCCTGGTTATCTCTCTGGATGTTGGAGTTGGAGGGCCTCCTCACTCGAGGTTGGTGTGCCCACGGAGCGAACCCTGCAACTTCAGGGCATGGTTGGTGGTTAGGATCACCACGTGGGGTCCTTTTCCCTTAGGAAGGAGGTGGCCTTTTGGGCTGTTGATTTCCAGGTTTTTAGATACCACCAGTATCTTGGCCAGATGTGGCAGTGGGCCAAGCCCCTTGGTGACCGTAGTTTATCCTACCTGGATGGCATTCTTGCATTGTTCCATTTCAAGTGGTCCCAGTTTTTGCACTAATTCTCCAATGGCGATTCACCTTTCACCGGGAATGTAAAGGTCAAAGGGTTTAGCTAAATTAGGGAGTTCCAGGGCAAGGGTCTGAATTGACTGCTCTTTCCATTCTTGAAAGGCCACTTCTGGATTCTATTCAAAAGGATCATCATCTTTTCCTTTCAGTGTTTCATATAGAGGCCCAGCTAGTAGACTGTAGTTAGGGATCCAGAAGCAGGAAACCCTGGCCTCCCCAGGAACCCCTAAGCTGTCTTCTAGTTTTAGAAAGGGGTAAGGCTGAAAATGGTTTCTTCCCTTTCCTGGGATGGGCTTCTCCGACCTTCTGTGAGAATGAAGCCCAGGCAGGTCACCGCAGTCTGTGATATTTGAGCTTTTTCTTGGACAACTTCTATCCTTTATTGGCTTGGTAGTTCAGAGGCCTCCTTAGTAGGGCTGGCGATCAGAATGTCGTCTGCATACTGAAGGAGGATTTCCTTTTCCAGAGGTAGAACTTTTAGGTCTTTAGCTAAGCTTTCCCCAAAGATGGTGTGGGAATTTTTGCACCCTTGGGGCAAGACGGCCCGGAAGTATTGTTTTAGTTGTATGTTGAGTCCTGCCACTCACAAGCCAAAATTTCTTGTGACTCTGGGACTAATGGAATGCAAAAGAAGGCATCATTGAAGACTAATACAGAATACCATGTCCTGGTGGTTGGTAGAATGACCAGCAGGGTGTAGGAATTAGGAGCAACTGGAGGTATATCCTCGGTGGCTTCACTGACTGTCCTGACATCCTTTACCAGGTCCCCAGCAGCCCATGGGGCTCTCGTGGTCAGACCAATCCCAGAATATGGAGCTCACCTGGGCAGGTACCTCACCCCCACCCCAGCCCACGGGGCTCTCGTGGTCAGGCCCCTCCCAGGATACAGAGCTACCCTTGCAGGTACCGTGGCAGGGCTGGGCACACAGGAATTGTGCGCATAGCCCTCATTGCAGAGCACCCCCAGCTCACCTGTCGCTCAGAGCTGACACAGAGCACCTCAGAGCAGGACTTGAACTAACAAACAGCAGCTGTGACAGGTCTGTGACCCTGGGCATCACTCTGTGCGGTCTCCCTCCACCTGGTCTTCCAGAGACTTCCACTGCACCCGGGGCACCAGGCCTCTGTCTCCAACCACCACCCACCCCTCCTCTCCCTGACTCCTGGTTTCCTCTCATTAGGAGAGGGTTTTCTTGAAGTTGTCTCCCACTCATGGGCCAGATAAAATGATTAGAAAACAAGCCAAAGCTGCAGCCCCTTGTCTATCCTGACTCTCAGGAGCCCACACCTGTTCCTTGGACCTGGCCGGTTCAGCAAGTTCCATTTTCTGCAACTGTGAGCCCCTGAGGGGTGATGATTGGCTGAGCTGGGCAGCCTTACCGTGCAGGCCAGCCCTCCCCAGGTGTGCCTGGGTTGAGATCAATATAAATACCACTCCAGGCAGCAAGAGCCCCTGCAGCCGTGCCTGACGCCATTTTCTCTGCCCTGTCAGCAGTCTCGGGGCTGGGCTGGTGGGAGGGAGTGAGAGGCCACAGGTTTGTGGGTGGCCCAGTGTGAGTGGGGCTCTGCTGGACTTTCTGCAGCAGTTGCCAGGCTGCCACCTGCTAAAGAAGAGGATGTGTCACCCATACCTGCTGCTGGAATTTCTCCCTGGGCAGAGGTGAGGAAGGAAAAAAGCAGTGGGGGCAGGGACAGGACGGGTATCTCAGGCAGGGAAATGGAAATCTTCCAGAAGAGCACCCAGGGCCAGGACCATCCTGGTTGGCCTGCAGGCACCAAGTCGGCCGGCATGCTGTCACTCGTGTGGCTCTATGGCCCTTCCTCTAGGCTTTCAAGTCCTTGTATATATTCAGGTGTTTTACCTGGGACGAGTGGGAATAGTTCAGCAGCAACTGGCCTGGGGCTCAGCTCACGTTTACTCACAGATGCCTCGGCACGGTGCCCCAGCTTTGCAATGAGGACGCTTGTTGCGTGGGGGCTGCTGGCTGAATGGGAGACGATTCCCCACCACTGACCAACTTCAGAATTGTTTACAACTGGAGCAAGTGCCCTGATATGGTTTTCCTCTGTGGAACTGGTGGGTTCTGTGTTTTTTTTCTCTTTTTCGTTTTTGGTTCAAGGTAGATTTTATTCCTCTTTTTTGTATTTACAGATATAAGCATGGAAATAATTTATTCATATAAATACATGTATGTGAAGGGAATAATTGTTTTTTCTGTTTTATTTTTTAAATTTTATTTCTTTTTAATTTTGAATTTTATTTTATATTTTTATACAGCAGGTTCTTATTGGTTATCTATTTTATACATATAAATGTATACATGCCAATCCCAGTCTCTCAACTCCTCCCACCACCACCCCCCCCAACAGCTTTCCCCCCTTGTTGTCCATACATTTGTTGTCTACATCTGTTGCTCTATTTATGCCTTGCAAAATGGTTAATCTGTACAGTTTTTCTAGGTTCCACATATATGCATGAATATACAAGATTTGTTTTTCTCTTTCTGACTTACTTCACTCTGTATGACAGTCTCTAGATCCATCGACGTCTCTACAAATGACCCAATTTCATTCCTTTTCATGGCTTAGTAATATTCCATTTTAAATATGTACCACAGCTTTATGCATTCGTCTGTCTGTGGGCATTTAGGTTGCTTCCATTACCTCGATATTGTAAATAGTGATGCAATGAACATTGCGGTGAATGTCTCTTTTTTTGATTTATGGTTTTGTCTGGGTATATGTCCAGTACTGGGATTGCTGTATCATATGGTAATTCTATTGTTAGTTTCTTAAGAAACTCCATATTGTTCTCCATAGTGACTGTATCAATTTACATTGCCAACAATAGTGGAAGAGGGTTCCTTTTCTCCACACCCTTTCCAGCATTTTTGTTTGTAGATTTTCTGATGATGCCCATTCTGTCAGGTGTGAGGTGATACCTCATTGTTGAGTCCATTTTGTTGAGCAAGGGGTAGGTCTTGTCTATTACATATTTGGCTTATGGAACGGTATCTGTGCTAATTTCAAACTCTGGTTTTATGCAGCACCCCAACTCACCTTCCCCCTAAAGGAAACATAAGTTGGTTTTCTAAACTTGAGACCCTGTTCTGTTTTGTAACTCAGTTCATGTGTAGCCAAGTACACATTCCGTGTATTAGTGATACCTTATGATGTTTCTTTTTCTGTGTGACTTCTTTCAGTTAGAATCATCATACCTGAATCCACTCATTATGCTGCTACGGGCCTGATGACATAGATTTCAGGGCTGAGTGATATTGCATTGTACGTAAGTACCACAACTTCTTCATCCATTTTTCACTTTCTGCGATATTGAACTTGTACCGTAAACGAGGTTCTTGTAAACAGAGCCGTCCCAAACTTTGGGGTGGCTGTGTCTTTTTGATTTTCATTGCCCTAAGCTATAGGACCATAAGTGGAAGTGCCCTGGGCTCTGTTGCTTTGTTTTTTAGATGTTTCAGGAAACACCATACACTTCTCCTGAGTGGCTGTTGGCAATTTACATCCCGCCCATCAGCATAACAAGGCTGCCAGTTCTCCATGGCCTGTCCTGCCTTTCTGGATTTTACACTTTTTTCAGATGGCCCTTTTGACCGGGGGGCAGTGAGACTTCATTGTAGTGCAGATTTCCTTTTGCAAGCTTGCTTGGTTGACCAAAAAGGGCGTATGCGTTTTTTCTTGAATATATTCAGGAAAAAACGCATACGCCCTTTTTGGCCAAGTGCATCATTGTGGACGTTCTGCCTCTTTTCCTATGCTTTACATGCAATTCCAGTCTACCTCCTGAAAACGGTTTCCTGCAATTCCGCCCGCTTTCAAGTCCTCTTGGCAGCCTTACTTCAGTATATTTTTGGACGATAGCTGTCATTTATAACTCTGCAGGTTTTTGAATTACAGTGCCCCTGAGCTCCTTTCTTCAACTCGCTTTCTTGTGAGCTGGCCGCAACACCGCAGGATTGCTTCAGGCCCTAATCTGGTTACGGCACGGCACGCTGAGCCTTTGGTTAATTCCTCTTCCTGGTGGGAAATGAGAGTTAAATTTGCCTGTCCAGACACCTCCAGCTAGTCTCTCATTGGTTCTCCCTATTCCTGTTCATCTTCCGCAGAAATTGCAAACTGGGCCAAACAGGAGGTTAAAGGCACTGACTCTCCAAGTAGGGAGAGTGTTAGTAAAGCGTCTGGAATGTTGCACCCGAGTACCAGGGGACGAAAACTTTGACACCTTTGAACATGTTTCCCAATCACATGGTGGATCATACTCTGGGTTCCACATGCATGTTTTAGCTGAAGGAAGAATCCCTTAAACCTGGAGAGTTGAGACCCATGGAATGGGTACCATGCAATATGACTTCAAAGTGTCTGCATTTGCTCACCGAACCTCACCAATCCTATCACTGCTGCGTTTATGCTGCTGTACACACGCTTGATTCTCTTTCGGAGACATATAAATCCATAGGTTTTAAGATTCTTACTAGTCAGGTATATTCTTAGGCGTTTAATATGTTGTGGTGAGTCCACTTCGTTGAGCAAGGAGTAGCTGTTTTCTATTAGATATTTGTCTTATGGAACGGTATCTGTGCAAATTTCAATCTCTGGTTTTATGCAGCACCCCAACTCACCTTTCCCCTTAAGCAAGCATAAGTTGGTTTTCTAATTTGAGACCCTGTTCTGTTTTGTAATTCAGTTCCTGTGTAGCCAAGTTTACATTCCGTGTAGTACTGATATCTTATGATGTTTCTTGTTCTCTGTGACTTATTTCACTTACAATCATCGTACCTGAATCCACTCATTATGCTGCTACGGGCCTGATGACATAGATTTCATTGCTGAGTGATATTGCATTGTACGTAAGTACCACAAGTTCTTTATCCATTTTTCGCTTTCTGCGATATTGAACTTGTACTGTAAACGAGGTTCTTGTAAACAGAGCCGTCCCAAACTTTGGGGTGGCTGTGTCTTTTTGATTTTAATTTCCCTAAGCTATTGGACCATAAGTGGAAGTGCCCTAGGCTCTGTTGCTTTGTTTTTTAGATGTTTCAGGAAACACCATACATTTCTCCAGAGTGGCTGTTGGCAATTTACATCCCGCCCATCAGCATAACAAGGCTTCCAGTTCTCCATGGCCTGTCCTGCCTTTCTGGATTTTACACGTTTTTCAGATGGCCCTTTTGACCGGGGGGCAGTGAGACTTCATTGTAGTGCAGATTTCCTTTGCAAGCTTGCTTGGTTGGCCAAAAAGGGCGTATGCGTTTTTTCCTGAATATATTCAGGAAAAAACGCATACGCCCTTTTTGGCCAAGTGCATCATTGTGGACGTTCTGCCTCTTTTCCTATGCTTTACATGCAATTCCAGTCTACCTCCTGAAATCGGTTTCCTGCAATTCTGCTCGCTTTCAAGTCCTCTTGGCAGCCTTACTTCAGTATATTTTTGGACGATAGCTGTCATTTATAACTCTGCAGTTTTCTGAATTACAGTGCCCCTGAGCTCCTTTCTTCAACTCGCTTTCTTGTGAGCTGGCCGCAACACCGCAGGATTGCTTCAGGCCCTAATCTGGTTCCGGCACGGCACGCTGAGCCTTTGGTTAATTCCTCTTCCTGGTGGGAAATGAGAGTTAAATTTGCCCGTCCAGACACCTCCAGCTAGTCTCTCATTGGTTCTCCCTATTCCTGTTCATCTTCCGCAGAATTTGCAAACTGGGCCAAACAGGAGGTTAAAGGCACTGACTCTCCAAGTCGGGAGAGTGTTAGTAAAGCGTCTGGAATGTTGCACCCGAGTACCAGGGGACGAGAACGGAGACATATTTGAACACGTCTCCCGATCACACGGTTGATCATACTCTGGGTTTCACATGCATGTTTTAGCTGAAGGAAGAATCCCTTAAACCTGGAGAGTTGAGACCCGTGGAATGGGTACCATGCAATATGACTTCAAAGGGTCTTCATTTGCTCAGCGAACCTCTCCAATCCTATCACTGCTGCGTTTATGCCCCTGTACACACGCTTGATTCTCTTTCAGAGACATAGCAATCCATAGGTTTTAAGATACTTACTAGTCAGGTACATTCTTAGGCTTTAAATATGGGGTGTTGAGTCCAGTTCGTTGAGCAAGGAGTAGCCCTTGTCTATTACTTATTTGGCTTAAGGAACTTACTCTGTGCTCATTTCAATCTCTGGTTTTATGTAGCACCCCAACTCACCTTTCCCCTTAAGCAAGCATAATTTGGTTTTCTAAATTTGAGACCCTGTTTTGTTTTGTAATCCAGTTCCTGTGTAGCCAAGATTACATTCTGTGTCTTAGAGATATCTTATGATGTTTCTTTTTCTGTGTGACTTCTTTCAGTTAGAATCATCATACCTGAATCCACTCATTATGCTGCTACGGGCCTGATGACATAGATGTCATTGCTGAGTGATATTGCATTGTACGTAAGTACCACAACTTCTTCATCCATTTTTCACTTTCTGCGATATTGAACTTGTACCGTAAACGAGGTTCTTGTAAACAGAGCCGTCCCAAACTTTGGGGTGGCTGTGTCTTGTTGACTTTCATTTTCCTAAGCTATAGGACCATAAGTGGAAGTGCCCTAGGCTCTGTTGCTTTGTGTTTTAGATGTTTCAGGAAACACCATACACTTCTCCAGAGTGGCTGTTGGCAATTTACATCCCGCCCATCAGCATAACAAGGCTCCCAGTTCTCCATGGCCTGTCCTGCCTTTCTGGATTTTACACATTTTTCAGATGGCTCTTTTGACCGGGGGGAAGTGAGACTTCATTGTAGTGCAGATTTCCTTTGCAAGCTTGCTTGGTTGGCCAAAAAGTGCGTATGCGTTTTTTCCTGAATATATTCAGGAAAAAACGCATACGCCCTTTTTGGCCAAGTGCATCATTGTGGACGTTCTGTCTCTTTTCCTATGCTTTAAATGCAATTCCAGTCTACCTCCTGAAATCGGTTTCCTGCAATTCTGCCCCGCTTTCAAGTCCTCTTGTCAGCCTTACTTCAGTATATTTTTGGACGATAGCTGTCATTTATAACTCTGCAGGTTTGTGAATTACAGTGCCCCTGAGCTCCTTTCTTCAACTCGCTTTCTTGAGAGCTGGCCGCAACACCGCAGGATTGCTTCAGGCCCTAATCTCGTTCCGGCACGGCACACTGAGCCTTTGGTTAATTCCTCTTCCTGGTGGGAAAAGAGAGTTAAATTTGCCCGTCCAGACACCTCCAGCTAGTCTCTCATTGGTTCTCCCTATTCCTGTTCATCTTCCGCAGAAATTGCAAACTGGGCCAAACAGGAGGTTAAAGGCAATGACTCTCCAAGTCGGGAGGGTGTTAGTAAAGCGTCTGGAATGTTGCACTCGAGTACCAGGGGACGAGAACGGAGACATATTTGAACACGTCTCCCAATCACACGGTTGATCATACTCTGGGTTCTACATGCATGTTTTAGCTGAAGGAAGAATCCCTTAAACCTTGAGACTTGAGACCCGTTGAATGGGTACCATGCAATATGACTTCAAAGGGTCTTCATTTGCTCAGCGAACCTCTCCAATCCTATCACTGCTGCGTTTATGCCCCTGTACACACGCATGATTCTCTTTCAGAGACATAGCAATCCATAGGTTTTAAGATACTTACTAGTCAGGTACATTCTTAGGCGTTTAATATGGGGTGTTGTGTCCATTTCGTTGAGCAAGGAGTAGCCCTTGTCTATTACTTATTTGGCTTAAGGAACTTAGTCTGTGCTCATTTCAATCTCTGGTTTTATGCAGCACCCCAACTCACCTTTCCCCTTAAGCAAGCATAATTTGGTTTTCTAAATTTGAGACCCTGTTCTGTTTTGTAATCCAGTTCCTGTGTAGCCAAGTTTACATTCCGTGTATTAGTGATATCTTATGATGTTTCTTTTTCTGTGTGACTTATTTCAGTTAGAATCATCATACCTGAATGCACTCATTATGCTGCTACGGGCCTGATGACATAGATGTCATTGCTGAGTGATATTGTATTGTACGTAAGTACCACAACTTCTTTATCCATTTTTCACTTTCTGCGATATTGAACTTGTACCGTAAACGAGGTTCTTGTAAACAGAGCCGTCCCAAACTTTGGGGTGGCTGTGTCTTTTTGAATTTCATTTCCCTAAGCTATAGGACCATAAGTGGAAGTTCCCTAGGCTCTGTTGCTTTGTTTTTTAGATGTTTCAGGAAACACCATACACTTCTCCCGAGTGGCTGTTGGCAATTTACATCCCACCCATAAGCATAACAAGGCTCCCAGTTCTCCATGGCCTGTCCTGCCTTTCTGGATTTTACACTTTTTTCAGATGGCCCTTTTGACCGGGGGGCAGTGAGACTTCATTGTAGTGCAGATTTCCTTTGCAAGCTTGCTTGATTGGCCAAAAAGGGCGTATGCGTTTTCTCCTGAATATATTCAGGAAAAAACGCATACGCCTTTTATGGCCAAGTGCATCATTGTGGACGTTCTGCCTCTTTTCCTCTGCTTTAAATGCAATTCCAGTCTACCTCCTGAAATCGGTTTCCTGCAATTCTGCTCGCTTTCAAGTCCTCTTGGCAGCCTTACTTCAGTATATTTTTGGACGATACCTGTCATTTATAACTCTGCAGGTTTCTGAATTACAGTGCCCCTGAGCTCCTTTCTTCAACTCGCTTTCTTGTGAGCTGGCCGCAACACCGCAGGATTGCTTCAGGCCCTAATCTGGTTCCGGCACGGCATGCTGAGCCTTTGGTTAATTCCTCTTCCTGGTGGGAAATGAGAGTTAAATTTGCCCGTCCAGACACCTCCAGCTAGTCTCTCATTGGTTCTCCCTATTCCTGTTCATCTTCCACAGAATTTGCAAACTGGGCCAAACAGGAGGTTAAAGGCACTGACTCTCCAAGTCGGGAGAGTGTTAGTAAAGCATCTGGAATGTTGCACCCGAGTACCAGGGGACGAAAACGGAGACATATTTGAACACGTCTCCCGATCACACGGTTGATCATACTCTGGGTTCCACATGCATGTTTTAGCTGAAGGAAGAATCCCTTAAACCTGGAGACTTGAGACCCGTGGAATGGGTACCATGCAATATGACTTCAAAGGGTCTTCATTTGCTCAGCGAACCTCTCCAATCCTATCACTGCTGCGTTTATGCCCCTGTACACACGCTTGATTCTCTTTCAGAGACATAGCAATCCATAGGTTTTAAGATACTTACTAGTCAGGTACATTCTTAGGCTTTAAATATGGGGTGTTGAGTCCATTTCGTTGAGCAAGGAGTAGCCCTTGTCTATTACTTATTTGGCTTAAGGAACTTACTCTGTGCTCATTTCAATCTCTGGTTTTATGTAGCACCCCAACTCACCTTTCCCCTTAAGCAAGCATAATTTGGTTTTCTAAATTTGAGACCCTGTTTTGTTTTGTAATCCAGTTCCTGTGTAGCCAAGATTACATTCCGTGTCTTAGAGATATCTTATGATGTTTCTTTTTCTGTGTGACTTCTTTCAGTTAGAATCATCATACCTGAATCCACTCATTATGCTGCTACGGGCCTGATGACATAGATGTTATTGCTGAGTGATATTGCATTGTACGTAAGTACCACAACTTCTTCATCCATTTTTCACTTTCTGCGATATTGAACTTGTACCGTAAACGAGGTTCTTGTAAACAGAGCCGTCCCAAACTTTGGGGTGGCTGTGTCTTGTTGACTTTCATTTTCCTAAGCTATAGGACCATAAGTGGAAGTGCCCTAGGCTCTGTTGCTTTGTGTTTTAGATGTTTCAGGAAACACCATACACTTCTCCAGAGTGGCTGTTGGCAATTTACATCCCGCCCATCAGCATAACAAGGCTCCCAGTTCTCCATGGCCTGTCCTGCCTTTCTGGATTTTACACTTTTTTCAGATGGCTCTTTTGACCGGGGGGAAGTGAGACTTCATTGTAGTGCAGATTTCCTTTGCAAGCTTGCTTGGTTGGCCAAAAAGTGCGTATGCGTTTTTTCCTGAATATATTCAGGAAAAAACGCATACGCCCTTTTTGGCCAAGTGCATCATTGTGGACGTTCTGTCTCTTTTCCTATGCTTTAAATGCAATTCCAGTCTACCTCCTGAAATCGGTTTCCTGCAATTCTGCCCCGCTTTCAAGTCCTCTTGGCAGCCTTACTTCAGTATATTTTTGGACGATAGCTGTCATTTATAACTCTGCAGGTTTGTGAATTACAGTGCCCCTGAGCTCCTTTCTTCAACTCGCTTTCTTAAGAGCTGGCCGCAACACCGCAGGATTGCTTCAGGCCCTAATCTCGTTCCGGCACGGCACACTGAGCCTTTGGTTAATTCCTCTTCCTGGTGGGAAAAGAGAGTTAAATTTGCCCGTCCAGACACCTCCAGCTAGTCTCTCATTGGTTCTCCCTATTCCTGTTCATCTTCCGCAGAAATTGCAAACTGGGCCAAACAGGAGGTTAAAGGCAATGACTCTCCAAGTCGGGAGGGTGTTAGTAAAGCGTCTGGAATGTTGCACCCGAGTACCAGGGGACGAGAACGGAGACATATTTGAACACGTCTCCCAATCACACGGTTGATCATACTCTGGGTTCCACATGCATGTTTTAGCTGAAGGAAGAATCCCTTAAACCTGGAGACTTGAGACCCGTTGAATGGGTACCATGCAATATGACTTCAAAGGGTCTTCATTTGCTCAGCGAACCTCTCCAATCCTATCACTGCTGCGTTTATGCCCCTGTACACACGCATGATTCTCTTTCAGAGACATAGCAATCCATAGGTTTTAAGATACTTACTAGTCAGGTACATTCTTAGGCGTTTAATATGGGGTGTTGAGTCCATTTCGTTGAGCAAGGAGTAGCCCTTGTCTATTACTTATTTGGCTTAAGGAACTTACTCTGTGCTCATTTCAATCTCTGGTTTTATGCAGCACCCCAACTCACCTTTCCCCTTAAGCAAGCATAATTTGGTTTTCTAAATTTGAGACCCTGTTCTGTTTTGTAATCCAGTTCCTGTGTAGCCAAGTTTACATTCCGTGTATTAGTGATATCTTATGATGTTTCTTTTTCTGTGTGACTTATTTCAGTTAGAATCATCATACCTGAATGCACTCATTATGCTGCTACGGGCCTGATGACATAGATGTCATTGCTGAGTGATATTGTATTGTACGTAAGTACCACAACTTCTTTATCCATTTTTCACTTTCTGCGATATTGAACTTGTACCGTAAACGAGGTTCTTGTAAACAGAGCCGTCCCAAACTTTGGGGTGGCTGTGTCTTTTTGAATTTCATTTCGCTAAGCTATAGGACCATAAGTGGAAGTTCCCTAGGCTCTGTTGCTTTGTTTTTTAGATGTTTCAGGAAACACCATACACTTCTCCCGAGTGGCTGTTGGCAATTTACATCCCGCCCATAAGCATAACAAGGCTCCCAGTTCTCCATGGCCTGTCTTGCCTTTCTGGATTTTACACTTTTTTCAGATGGCCCTTTTGACCGGGGGGCAGTGAGACTTCATTGTAGTGCAGATTTCCTTTGCAAGCTTGCTTGATTGGCCAAAAAGGGCGTATGCGTTTTCTCCTGAATATATTCAGGAAAAAACGCATACGCCTTTTATGGCCAAGTGCATCATTGTGGACGTTCTGCCTCTTTTCCTCTGCTTTAAATGCAATTCCAGTCTACCTCCTGAAATCGGTTTCCTGCAATTCTGCTCGCTTTCAAGTCCTCTTGGCAGCCTTACTTCAGTATATTTTTGGACGATAGCTGTCATTTATAACTCTGCAGGTTTCTGAATTACAGTGCCCCTGAGCTCCTTTCTTCAACTCGCTTTCTTGTGAGCTGGCCGCAACACCGCAGGATTGCTTCAGGCCCTAATCTGGTTCCGGCACGGCATGCTGAGCCTTTGGTTAATTCCTCTTCCTGGTGGGAAATGAGAGTTAAATTTGCCCGTCTAGACACCTCCAGCTAGTCTCTCATTGATTCTCCCTATTCCTGTTCATCTTTGCAGAATTTGCAAACTGGGCCAAACAGGAGGTTAAAGGCACTGACTCTCCAAGTCGGGAGAGTGTTAGTAAAGCATCTGGAATGTTGCACCCGAGTACCAGGGGACGAAAACGGAGACATATTTGAACACGTCTCCCGATCACACGGTTGATCATACTCTGGGTTCCACATGCATGTTTTAGCTGAAGGAAGAATCCCTTAAACCTGGAGAGTTGAGACCCGTGGAATGGGTACCATGCAATATGACTTCAAAGGGTCTTCATTTGCTAACCGAACCTCTCCAATCCTATCACTGCTGCGTTTATGCCCCTGTACACACGCTTGGTTCTCTTTCGGAGACATAGCAATCCATAGGTTTTAAGATACTTACTAGTCAGGTATATTCTTAGGCGTTTAATATGGGGTGTTGAGTCCATTTCGTTGAGCAAGGAGTAGCTCTTGTCTATTACGTATTTGGCTTAAGGAAACTTATCTGTGCTCATTTCAATCTCTGGTTTTATGCAGCACCCCAACTCACCTTTCCCCTTAAGCAAGCATAAGTTGGTTTTCTAAATTTGAGACCCTGTTCTGTTTTGTAATCCAGTTCCTGTGTAGCCAAGTTTACATTCCATGTTTTAGTGATTTCTTATGATGTTTCTTTTTCTGTGTGACTTATTTCAGTTAGAATCATCATACCTGAATCCACTCATTATGCTGCTGTGGGCCTGATGACATAGATGTCATTGCTGAGTGATATTGCATTGTACGTAAGTACCACAACTTCTTCATCCATTTTTCACTTTCTGCGATATTGAACTTGTACCGTAAACGAGGTTCTTGTAAACAGAGCCGTCCCAAACTTTGGGGTGGCTGTGTCTTTTTGATTTTAATTTCCCTAAGCTATAGGACCATAAGTGGAAGTGCCCTAGGCTCTGTTGCTTTGTTTTTTAGATGTTTCAGGAAACACCATACACTTCTCCAGAGTGGCTGTTGGCAATTTACATCCCGCCCATCAGCATAACAAGGCTCCCAGTTCTCCATGGCCTGTCCTGCCTTTCTGAATTTTACACCTTTTTCAGATGGCCCTTTTGTCCGGGGGGAAGTGAGACTTCATTGTAGTGCAGATTTCCTTTACAAGCTTGCTTGGTTGGCCAAAAAGGGTGTATGCGTTTTTTCCTGAATATATTCAGGAAAAAACGCATACGCCCTTTTTGGCCAAGTGCATCGTTGTGGACGTTCTGCCTCTTTTCCTATGCTTTAAATGCAATTCCAGTCTACCTCCTGAAATCGGTTTCCTGCAATTCTGCCCCGCTTTCAAGTCCTCTTGGCAGCCTTACTTCAGTATATTTTTGGACGATAGCTGTCATTTATAACTCTGCAGGTTTGTGAATTACAGTGCCCCTGAGCTCCTTTCTTCAACTCGCTTTCTTGTGAGCTGGCCGCAACACCACAGGATTGCTTCAGGCCCTAATCTGGTTCCGGCACGGCACGCTGAGCCTTTGGTTAATTCCTCTTCCTGGTGGGAAATGAGAGTTAAATTTGCCCGTCCAGACACCTCCAGCTAGTCTCTCATTGGTTCTCCCTATTCCTGTTCATCTTCCGCAGAATTTGCAAACTGGGCCAAACAGGAGGTTAAAGGCACTGACTCTCCAAGTCGGGAGAGTGTTAGTAAAGCGTCTGGAATGTTGCACCCGAGTACCAGGGGACGAAAACGGAGACATATTTGAACACGTCTCCCGATCACACGGTTGATCATACTCTGGGTTCCACATGCATGTTTTAGCTGAAGGAAGAATCCCTTAAACCTGGAGAGTTGAGGCCCGTGGAATGGGTACCATGCAATATGACTTCAAAGGATCTTCATTTGCTCACCGAACCTCTCCAATCCTATCACTGCTGCGTTTATGCCCCTGTACACATGCTTGATTCTCTTTCGGAGACATAGCAATCCATAGGTTTTAAGATACTTACTAGACAGGTACATTCTTAGGCGTTTAATATGGGGTGTTGAGTCCATTTCGTTGAGCAAGGAGTAGCTCTTGTCTATTCCATATTTGGCTTAAGGAACTTTATCTGTGCTCATTTCAATCTCTGGTTTTATGCAGCACCCCAACTCACCTTTCCCCTTAAGCAAGCATAAGTTGGTTTTCTAAATTTGAGACCCTGTTCTGTTTTCGTAATCCAGTTCCTGTGTAGCCAAGTTTACATTCCGTGTATTAGTGATATCTTATGATGTTTCTTTTTCTGTGTGACTTATTTCAGTTAGAATCATCATACCTGAATCCACTCATTATGCTGCTGCGGGCCTGATGACATAGATGTCATTGCTGAGTGATATTGCATTGTACGTAAGTACCACAACTACTTCATCCATTTTTCACTTTCTGCGATATTGAACTTGTACCGTAAACGAGGTTCTTGTAAACAGAGCCGTCCCAAACTTTGGGGTGGCTGTGTCTTTTTGATTTTCATTGCCCTAAGCTATAGGACCATAAGTGGAAGTGCCCTGGGCTCTGTTGCTTTGTTTTTTAGATGTTTCAGGAAACACCATACACTTCTCCTGAGTGGCTGTTGGCAATTTACATCCCGCCCATCAGCATAACAAGGCTCCCAGTTCTCCATGGCCTGTCCTGCCTTTCTGGATTTTACACTTTTTTCAGATGGCCCTTTTGACCGGGGGGCAGTGAGACTTCATTGTAGTGCAGATTTCCTTTTGCAAGCTTGCTTGGTTGACCAAAAAGGGCGTATGCGTTTTTTCCTGAATATATTCAGGAAAAAACGCATACGCCCTTTTTGGCCAAGTGCATCATTGTGGACGGTCTGCCTCTTTTCCTATGCTTTACATGCAATTCCAGTCTACCTCCTGAAATCGGTTTCCTGCAATTCTGCCTTGCTTTCAATGCCTCTTCATAGCCTTACCTCAATATATTTTTTGAAAATAGTTGGCCTTTATAACTCTGCAGGTTTTTGAATTGCAGTGGCCCTTAGCTCCATTTTTCAGCTCTTATTTTTGTGATCTTGCCTCATAACCACAGGATTCCTTCAGGCCCTATTCTTCTTCTGGGACACCTGCTGTGCCTTTGGTTTATTCTTCTTACTGATGTGAAATTAGAGTGACATGTGCCCATTGAAACCGCTACAGCTAGTTTCTCACTGGTTCCCCCTATTCCCATTCATCCTCCGCACTAACTGCAGACTGTGTGATACCAGAACTTAAAGGCATTGACTCTCCATGTGGGGATGTTGTTAGTAAAGCGGCTGGAATGTTGATCCGGAGCCCCAGGAGAGGAAAAATGAGGTGCATTTTAGAAACCTTTCCCGATCATATGGTATACCAGTCGCTGGGTTTCCCAAGCATGGTGTAGCTGTAGGAAGATTCCCTTCAACCTGGAGTGTTGGGACCCTTGGAATGAGTAGCATGAAGTATTGCATTAAACTTTTGGCAGTTGCTCACCAAAGCTCACCAATCCTCTCAGTCCCAAGTGTCCAGCCTTATGCCTTATCCAGCTGTGGGTTTATATGTGGTCAATCCAGGTTGCATCACAGCCCCTGAACAAATTTTGTAAGAATTTTTCTCTCTTTCATTGTTTCTGCGTTTTGTTTTTAAAATTTATTTCTATAATGGGGTTTAGCTCATTTTCACTGCTGTGTTTGTGCCGCTCTGCACACACTTGATTCCCTTATGGAGATATATCAATACATGGGTTTTAAGATTCTTATTACTCAGATATATTTCTCTGCGGTGTATAGGGTGTGTTGAGGCCAGTTCATTGTGCAAGGTGTAGATCTTGTCTAATATCTATTTGGTTTATTGAACGGTATCTGTGCTAATTTCAAACTCTTGTTTTATGCATCACCCCACCTCTCCTTTCCCCTTAAGCTGACATAAGTGTGTTTTCTAAATGTGAGACACTGTTCTGTTCTGTAATTCATTTCTTGTGCAGCCATATTTACCCTCCCTCTATAAGTGATATCTTATGATATGTTTCTTTTTCTGTTTGACTTATTTCAAGTAGTATTATCGGACCTAAATCCACTCTTTATCCTTCTACTAGCCTTATTACATTGATTTCATGGTGAAGAGATATTCCATTGTACATAAGTACCACATCTTCTTTATCCATTGTTCTCTTTCCTGGGATATTTAAGGTGTACTGAAGTTGAGGTTCTTGTAAACAGAGTAGCCCTAAACTGTGGTGTGCTTGTGTCTTGTTGATTTTTAGACTTCCCTAGATATACTCCCATGATTGGAAGTGTCCTATGCTCTGTAGCTCTGTTTTTTAGATGATTTAGGAACCACCATACACTTCTCCAGAGTGGCTCTCGGCAGTTCACACACTGCCCATCAGCGTATAAAGGCTCCCTGTTCTCCATGGCCTGTCCTGCATTTCTGGTTTTACAATTTTTTAGGATGGCCCTTTTGACCGGTGGTAAATGAGACTTCTTTGTTGTGCACATTTGCATTGCTTGCTTGCTTCGTTGCCCATAAAGTGCGTATGCGTTTTTTCCTGGATATAATCAGGAAAAAACGCACACGCCCTTTTGGGCCAACTGCATCATTGTCGAAATTCTGCCGCTTTTCATGTGCTTTAAAGACGAGTCCAATCTATCTCTTGAAATCTGTTTCTTGCAATTCTGTCTTGCATTCAGATCCTCTTCTTTGCCTTACCTCAACATATTTTTGGACGTTAGTTTTCATTTATAACTCTGCAGGTTTGTGAATTGCAGTGACCCTGAGCTCCATTTTTTAAGTTGCTCTTTTGTGAGCTGGCCTCAAAGCCGCAGGATTGCTTCAGGCCCTATTTTGGCTCCGGCGAGGTGGGCTGAGCCTTTTTTCAATTCTTATTCTTAATGGGAAATTAGAGTGATATGTGCCCGTCCAAACCCCTACAACTATTCTCTCATTGGTTCCCCCTCTTCCCGTTCATCCTCCTCACAATTTGCAAAATGTGTGAAACAGAAGTTGAAATGTGCTGATTCTTCAAGTGGGGAGATTCTAAGTAACGTGGCTGGAATGGTGAACAGGAGCACCAGGAGAGGATAAATGAGCTGCATTTTAGACACATCTCCCGATCACATGGTGTACAGTCCTCTGGGTTTTCCATGCATGTTTTAGCTGTAGGAAGATCCCTTGAATCTGCAGATTTGGGACCCATTGAATGGGTACCAGGTAGTATTACTTTAAAGGGTGTGCATTTCCTCACCCAACCTCACATTTCTCTTAGTGCAAACAGTTTCCAGCCTTATGTCTCATCCTGCTGTGGGTCTAGATGTGTTCAATCCATGTTGCATCACCGTCCCTGAGGAAAAGTTGTAAGAGGTTTTCTCTGTCTCTCTGTCGTTTATTTTTTTCAATTTATTACTATATTGGTTACAGCTGATTTTCAAAGCTCTGTTTCTTGCTGCTGTACATTCACTTGATTCACGTACAGAGAGACATCAGTAAATTCTTTTTCAGATTCTTACCAGTCGTATATATTCTTTTCCGGTGACCTGAGTGTGCTGAGTGCAGTTCTTTCAGCTACCGTGTAGGCCTTGTTGATTATCAGTTTGGTATTTGGAATGGTATCTTTGCTAATTTCAACCTCCTGGATGATGCCTCACCCCTCCCCACCTTTCCCGTTTAGCAGCCTTGTGCGTGTTTTCTACATATTTGACTATGTTTTTGTTTTGTAATTTATTTCATGTGTAGCCATTTTGGATTCCACCTTTAAGTGATATCTTATGATATGTGTCTTTTTCTTTTTGAATTATGTCACTTAGAATGATCATACGTAACTCCTCCGGAGTTGTTACAACTGGCCATATTTCATTGATTTCCAGGCTGAATAATATTCCACTCTACCTAAGTACCACATCTCTATCCATTTTTTCTCTCCAGAGACATTTAAGTTATATCCTAGTCGAGGATCTTTTAAACAGAGAGGGGGTAAACATTGGGGTGCCTGTGTCCTCTCGATTTTTGTTTTTCCCAAGATATACACCCATGAGTGCAAGTGCCCTATGCTCTGTAGCTCATTTTTTAGATGCTTTAGTAAACACAATACACTTCTCCAGAATGGCCGTTGGCAATATACATTTCCACTATAAGTCTCACAGGGCTCCCTCTTCTCCTTGCCCTGTCCTGCATTTCTGTTGTTTACGCTTTATGAGGATGGCTCTTCTGACTGATGCGAAGTGATATCTTTTGTAGTATTGACTTCCAGTGCCCACCTGTTTGGTTGGCTAAAAAAGTGTATGCCCTTTTCTTGAATATATACAGAAAAAAACGCATACACCCTTTTTGGCCAACTGCAATGTTGGCAATGTTCAGCTCCTTTTCTTGTGCTTAATGGCGAGTCCTTTCTACCTCCTCAGATCCCTTTCCTGCCATTCTCCCTTGCTTACAAGTCCTTTTCTCTGACTTTCCTCAAGACATTTTTCAGTGATGGATATTTTCAACTCTGCAGTTTCGTGAATTTTACTGCCCCTGAGTTCCATTGTTCAGCTTGTGTTTATGGGAACTGGCCACAAAGCAGCGGGATTTCCTCAAGCCCTATACTGTTTCCATGGGCAACCCTAGCCTTTGGTCAATTCGTCTTCCTGATTGGAAATTAGAGTGACATGTGCCTGTCTGAACACCTAGGACTTGTCTCTCTTTGTTCCTCATCCTTCCGCTTCATCCTCTGGACAAATTCCAAACTGTACGCAACAGGATGTTGACAGTGCTGACATCTCCAAGTGGGGAGACTGTTAGTAAAGACACTGGAGGGGTGAACCCGAGCACCAGGAGATGAGGAGATGAGATGCCTTTTCCAAACTCTTCCCGATCAGACGGTATACCATCCTCTGGGTGTGACAGACATGTTTTAGCAGTAGGAAGAGTCCCATTCATGTAAGGAGAACACCAGGGCTTTTTCAAAATCAGTGTCTCCCCGAAACCCAAACTGGGGAATTTTTTAAGCTACGGCTACACATATGTTCATTAAGGGCCTTGTGAAGTAGGCAGAGTCCAAACTTTAGATGATTGAAGTCTTCAGGGTCAGAAGCACTCACCACCAGCTTCCCTTAGGTTACACTTTAACTGTCATTGATAGATGATGTCAATAAAAATATCTATTCTTTTTCAGATTATTTCCCCTTATTGCAAAATGTTGAGTGTAGTTCCCTGTGCTATACAGTAGTTCCTTGTTGATGATCTATTTTATACATAGCAGTGTGTATGTGTTAATCCCAAACTGTTAATTTATCCCTCCTCCCACCTTTCCCCTTTGGTAATAATAAATTATAAGATTTTATACTTCTCAGAAATGGGGGAGCTGAAAGAGAGGTATCATTTTCAATGGAAAAGCATTTAAAACAAGATTGAAGCTTTAACCAAGATTATTAGATGTACATCCTTGGAAAGAAATCACTTCGTTTCTCTAATATTGACCTGACAAATAAGACAAACCTTTTCACTGAACTTGCTTATAATAAAGTGATGGAAATATCAAATGGAAGTGTTAGAAACATCTTATTTTACCCGAGCCTTATACACTGTTCTATGTTAACTACAGTTTGGCTCACACATCTGTTCATTGAGGTTACAATAGTCTCAATTTCTGTTACTGATCCTCCAGAGTGGACCCCAACAAGTGTCCCCCTGCCCAGTGTCATTGGGGCCAACAGATCAAGACTGAGTTTGGTTCACAAGCAAAGGAAACTTTATATTTTGATCAGAGAATGGAGAGGTGAGAGCATGCACTACCCCGTGGGCTGTGGGCTGGGCTGCTGTGTAGAGATCCTGTCAGAGTCAGTGGGAGGGAGGGGGCGGAGCTCTCGAGGGCCGGGTTGGCTGCAGCTCAGGCTCTATATCGCGGAGTCTGCACTGGGCCCCAGGAGCTGAGGTGTCGTCCCAGCCATTCTGCACTAGGAAATCTGGTCTGAAGTGCCGGGTGTGGAACCTCTGCATGCGGGACCCTAGGAGCACATGAAATTAGACAAAGCACAAAGGATAAAAAAGGTTAGACTTGACTTTATTGCCCAGATTCTATTTTTATCTCCCAGGGATTTTTAATGGGCTTTGCTGGGGACAAACCCCTCCTCTGCCTTTTGTCCCGTTCCTCATTCTTGGAGTGCTGAGGGTGCAGACCCTTCTTCTGTAACTGCTGAGTGCTGAGTTGGGAGCCCTCATACCTGGGGGCGAGGGTCAGAGCTTCTCCCCAGCAGCCTCCAGGTGACGTTGATTGTCCCCAGGCCCCCTGCCTCCCTGCTCGTCCACCTGAGCACCAGCATTGGAAGTGCTATAGATTCTAATGACCTTTAAGGGTCCAGGAAAGAGATGTGCAGAGACGCTGTGGGGGCCGGTTTCACCCCGCCCCACATTTGTTCGGCCACCTTAGGCTGACCGTTTCTGCCAGCCTAGATGCTCTGACCAGTAGTCTGCGCTTTCTTCAATTAGGCCCCTGAATTAATGTACAAACAGCACCAGGTGTCAGAGCCCTGCCCGCTCCACTCCCAGACAGTCCAGGGTCAGTAGTGATCAAGGACCATGATGGCCACTGAGTCAACAGCCTTTTGAAGTAAACAGGAGTCCAGCCGGTCTTATTGGCCACCATCAGCACAGTGTCTGTAGGCTTTTCTATGGTGAGAGTGTGATATACGGTTCCCCCGCCAAGATTATTAGCTCCCCTCTGGGTGCAGTAAGTCCTGCAAGCAGTAGTCTACTCTTTTGGGACACACTCTTGTTGTTTTATGAGAGAAACTCCAGGTCAAGTGATGTTCACACGAGTCGTCATGGTGCCCTGTTGCCCCTGGTTATCTCTCTGGATGTTGGAGTTGGAGGGCCTCCTCACTCGAGGTTGGTGTGCCCACGGAGCGAACCCTGCAACTTCAGGGCATGGTTGGTGGTTAGGATCACCACGTGGGGTCCTTTTCCCTTAGGAAGGAGGTGGCCTTTTGGGCTGTTGATTTCCAGGTTTTTAGATACCGCCAGTATCTTGGCCAGATGTGGCAGTGGGCCAAGCCCCTTGGTGACCGTAGTTTATCCTACCTGGATGGCATTCTTGCATTGTTCCATTTCAAGTGGTCCCAGTTTTTGCACTAATTCTCCAATGGCGATTCACCTTTCACCGGGAATGTAAAGGTCAAAGGGTTTAGCTAAATTAGGGAGTTCCAGGGCAAGGGTCTGAATTGACTGCTCTTTCCATTCTTGAAAGGCCACTTCTGGATTCTATTCAAAAGGATCATCATCTTTTCCTTTCAGTGTTTCATATAGAGGCCCAGCTAGTAGACTGTAGTTAGGGATCCAGAAGCAGCAAACCCTGGCCTCCCCAGGAACCCCTAAGCTGTCTTCTAGTTTTAGAAAGGGGTAAGGCTGAAAATGGTTTCTTCCCTTTCCTGGGATGGGCTTCTCCGACCTTCTGTGAGAATGAAGCCCAGGCAGGTCACCGCAGTCTGTGATATTTGAGCTTTTTCTTGGACAACTTCTATCCTTTATTGGCTTGGTAGTTCAGAGGCCTCCTTAGTAGGGCTGGCGATCAGAATGTCGTCTGCATACTGAAGGAGGATTTCCTTTTCCAGAGGTAGAACTTTTAGGTCTTTAGCTAAGCTTTCCCCAAAGATGGTGTGGGAATTTTTGCACCCTTGGGGCAAGACGGCCCGGAAGTATTGTTTTAGTTGTATGTTGTGTCCTGCCACTCACAAGCCAAAATTTCTTGTGACTCTGGGACTAATGGAATGCAAAAGAAGGCATCATTGAAGACTAATACAGAATACCATGTCCTGGTGGTTGGTAGAATGACCAGCAGGGTGTAGGAATTAGGAGCAACTGGAGGTATATCCTCGGTGGCTTCACTGACTGTCCTGACATCCTTTACCAGGTCCCCAGCAGCCCATGGGGCTCTCGTGGTCAGACCAATCCCAGAATATGGAGCTCACCTGGGCAGGTACCTCACCCCCACCCCAGCCCACGGGGCTCTCGTGGTCAGGCCCCTCCCAGGATACAGAGCTACCCTTGCAGGTACCGTGGCAGGGCTGGGCACACAGGAATTGTGCGCATAGCCCTCATTGCAGAGCACCCCCAGCTCACCTGTCGCTCAGAGCTGACACAGAGCACCTCAGAGCAGGACTTGAACTAACAAACAGCAGCTGTGACAGGTCTGTGACCCTGGGCATCACTCTGTGCGGTCTCCCTCCACCTGGTCTTCCAGAGACTTCCACTGCACCTGGGGCACCAGGCCTCTGTCTCCAACCACCACCCACCCCTCCTCTCCCTGACTCCTGGTTTCCTCTCATTAGGAGAGGGTTTTCTTGAAGTTGTCTCCCACTCATGGGCCAGATAAAATGATTAGAAAACAAGCCAAAGCTGCAGCCCCTTGTCTATCCTGACTCTCAGGAGCCCACACCTGTTCCTTGGACCTGGCCGGTTCAGCAAGTTCCATTTTCTGCAACTGTGAGCCCCTGAGGGGTGATGATTGGCTGAGCTGGGCAGCCTTACCGTGCAGGCCAGCCCTCCCCAGGTGTGCCTGGGTTGAGATCAATATAAATACCACTCCAGGCAGCAAGAGCCCCTGCAGCCGTGCCTGACGCCATTTTCTCTGCCCTGTCAGCAGTCTCGGGGCTGGGCTGGTGGGAGGGAGTGAGAGGCCACAGGTTTGTGGGTGGCCCAGTGTGAGTGGGGCTCTGCTGGACTTTCTGCAGCAGTTGCCAGGCTGCCACCTGCTAAAGAAGAGGATGTGTCACCCATACCTGCTGCTGGAATTTCTCCCTGGGCAGAGGTGAGGAAGGAAAAAAGCAGTGGGGGCAGGGACAGGACGGGTATCTCAGGCAGGGAAATGGAAATCTTCCAGAAGAGCACCCAGGGCCAGGACCATCCTGGTTGGCCTGCAGGCACCAAGTCGGCCGGCATGCTGTCACTCGTGTGGCTCTATGGCCCTTCCTCTAGGCTTTCAAGTCCTTGTATATATTCAGGTGTTTTACCTGGGACGAGTGGGAATAGTTCAGCAGCAACTGGCCTGGGGCTCAGCTCACGTTTACTCACAGATGCCTCGGCACGGTGCCCCAGCTTTGCAATGAGGACGCTTGTTGCGTGGGGGCTGCTGGCTGAATGGGAGACGATTCCCCACCACTGACCAACTTCAGAATTGTTTACAACTGGAGCAAGTGCCCTGATATGGTTTTCCTCTGTGGAACTGGTGGGTTCTGTGTTTTTTTTCTCTTTTTCGTTTTTGGTTCAAGGTAGATTTTATTCCTCTTTTTTGTATTTACAGATATAAGCATGGAAATAATTTATTCATATAAATACATGTATGTGAAGGGAATAATTGTTTTTTCTGTTTTATTTTTTAAATTTTATTTCTTTTTAATTTTGAATTTTATTTTATATTTTTATACAGCAGGTTCTTATTGGTTATCTATTTTATACATATAAATGTATACATGCCAATCCCAGTCTCTCAACTCCTCCCACCACCACCCCCCCAACAGCTTTCCCCCCTTGTTGTCCATACATTTGTTGTCTACATCTGTTGCTCTATTTATGCCTTGCAAAATGGTTAATCTGTACAGTTTTTCTAGGTTCCACATATATGCATGAATATACAAGATTTGTTTTTCTCTTTCTGACTTACTTCACTCTGTATGACAGTCTCTAGATCCATCGACGTCTCTACAAATGACCCAATTTCATTCCTTTTCATGGCTTAGTAATATTCCATTTTAAATATGTACCACAGCTTTATGCATTCGTCTGTCTGTGGGCATTTAGGTTGCTTCCATTACCTCGATATTGTAAATAGTGATGCAATGAACATTGCGGTGAATGTCTCTTTTTTTGATTTATGGTTTTGTCTGGGTATATGTCCAGTACTGGGATTGCTGTATCATATGGTAATTCTATTGTTAGTTTCTTAAGAAACTCCATATTGTTCTCCATAGTGACTGTATCAATTTACATTGCCAACAATAGTGGAAGAGGGTTCCTTTTCTCCACACCCTTTCCAGCATTTTTGTTTGTAGATTTTCTGATGATGCCCATTCTGTCAGGTGTGAGGTGATACCTCATTGTTGAGTCCATTTTGTTGAGCAAGGGGTAGGTCTTGTCTATTACATATTTGGCTTATGGAACGGTATCTGTGCTAATTTCAAACTCTGGTTTTATGCAGCACCCCAACTCACCTTCCCCCTAAAGGAAACATAAGTTGGTTTTCTAAACTTGAGACCCTGTTCTGTTTTGTAACTCAGTTCATGTGTAGCCAAGTACACATTCCGTGTATTAGTGATACCTTATGATGTTTCTTTTTCTGTGTGACTTCTTTCAGTTAGAATCATCATACCTGAATCCACTCATTATGCTGCTACGGGCCTGATGACATAGATTTCAGGGCTGAGTGATATTGCATTGTACGTAAGTACCACAACTTCTTCATCCATTTTTCACTTTCTGCGATATTGAACTTGTACCGTAAACGAGGTTCTTGTAAACAGAGCCGTCCCAAACTTTGGGGTGGCTGTGTCTTTTTGATTTTCATTGCCCTAAGCTATAGGACCATAAGTGGAAGTGCCCTGGGCTCTGTTGCTTTGTTTTTTAGATGTTTCAGGAAACACCATACACTTCTCCTGAGTGGCTGTTGGCAATTTACATCCCGCCCATCAGCATAACAAGGCTGCCAGTTCTCCATGGCCTGTCCTGCCTTTCTGGATTTTACACTTTTTTCAGATGGCCCTTTTGACCGGGGGGCAGTGAGACTTCATTGTAGTGCAGATTTCCTTTTGCAAGCTTGCTTGGTTGACCAAAAAGGGCGTATGCGTTTTTTCTTGAATATATTCAGGAAAAAACGCATACGCCCTTTTTGGCCAAGTGCATCATTGTGGACGTTCTGCCTCTTTTCCTATGCTTTACATGCAATTCCAGTCTACCTCCTGAAATCGGTTTCCTGCAATTCCGCCCGCTTTCAAGTCCTCTTGGCAGCCTTACTTCAGTATATTTTTGGACGATAGCTGTCATTTATAACTCTGCAGGTTTTTGAATTACAGTGCCCCTGAGCTCCTTTCTTCAACTCGCTTTCTTGTGAGCTGGCCGCAACACCGCAGGATTGCTTCAGGCCCTAATCTGGTTACGGCACGGCACGCTGAGCCTTTGGTTAATTCCTCTTCCTGGTGGGAAATGAGAGTTAAATTTGCCTGTCCAGACACCTCCAGCTAGTCTCTCATTGGTTCTCCCTATTCCTGTTCATCTTCCGCAGAAATTGCAAACTGGGCCAAACAGGAGGTTAAAGGCACTGACTCTCCAAGTAGGGAGAGTGTTAGTAAAGCGTCTGGAATGTTGCACCCGAGTACCAAAGGACGAGAACGGAGACATATTTGAACACGTCTCCGGATCACACGGTTGATCATACTCTGGGTTCCACATGCATGTTTTAGCTGAAGGAAGAATCCCTTAAACCTGGAGAGTTGAGACACGTGGAATGGGTACCATGCAATATGCCTTCAAAGGGTCTTCATTTGCTCACCGAACCTCTCCAATCCTATCACTGCTGCGTTTATGCCCCTGTACACACGCTTGATTCTCTTTCGGAGACATAGCAATCCATAGGTTTTAAGATACTTACTAGTCAGGTACATTCTTAAGCGTTTAATATGGGGTGTTGAGTCCATTTCGTTGAGCAAGGAGTAGCTCTTGTCTATTCCATATTTGGCTTAAGGAACTTTATCTGTGCTCATTTCAATCCCTGGTTTTATGCAGCACCCCAACGCACCTTTCCCCTTAAGCAAGCATAAGTTGGTTTTCTAAATTTGAGACCCTGTTCTGTTTTGTAATCCAGTTCCTGTGTAGCCAAGTTTACATTCCGTGTATTAGTGATATCTTATGATGTTTCTTTTTCTGTGTGACTTATTTCAGTTAGAATCATCATACCTGAATCCACTCATTATGCTGCTGTGGGCCTGATGACATAGATGTCATTGCTGAGTGATATTGCATTGTACGTAAGTACCACAACTACTTCATCCATTTTTCACTTTCTGCGATATTGAACTTGTACCGTAAACGAGGTTCTTGTAAACAGAGCCGTCCCAAACTTTGGGGTGGCTGTGTCTTTTTGATTTTCATTGCCCTAAGCTATAGGACCATAAGTGGAAGTGCCCTGGGCTCTGTTGCTTTGTTTTTTAGATGTTTCAGGAAACACCATACACTTCTCCTGAGTGGCTGTTGGCAATTTACATCCCGCCCATCAGCATAACAAGGCTGCCAGTTCTCCATGGCCTGTCCTGCCTTTCTGGATTTTACACTTTTTTCAGATGGCCCTTTTGACCGGGGGGCAGTGAGACTTCATTGTAGTGCAGATTTCCTTTTGCAAGCTTGCTTGGTTGACCAAAAAGGGCGTATGCGTTTTTTCCTGAATATATTCAGGAAAAAACGCATACGCCCTTTTTGGCCAAGTGCATCATTGTGGACGTTCTGCCTCTTTTCCTATGCTTTACATGCAATTCCAGTCTACCTCCTGAAATCGGTTTCCTGCAATTCCGCCCGCTTTCAAGTCCTCTTGGCAGCCTTACTTCAGTATATTTTTGGACGATAGCTGTCATTTATAACTCTGCAGGTTTTTGAATGACAGTGCCCCTGAGCTCCTTTCTTCAACTCGCTTTCTTGTGAGCTGGCCGCAACACCGCAGGATTGCTTCAGGCCCTAATCTGGTTACGGCACGGCACGCTGAGCCTTTGGTTAATTCCTCTTCCTGGTGGGAAATGAGAGTTAAATTTGCCCGTCCAGACACCTCCAGCTAGTCTCTCATTGGTTCTCCCTATTCCTGTTCATCTTCCGCAGAAATTGCAAACTGGGCCAAACAGGAGGTTAAAGGCACTGACTCTCCAAGTAGGGAGAGTGTTAGTAAAGCGTCTGGAATGTTGCACCCGAGTACCAAAGGACGAGAACGGAGACATATTTGAACACGTCTCCGGATCACACGGTTGATCATACTCTGGGTTCCACATGCATGTTTTAGCTGAAGGAAGAATCCCTTAAACCTGGAGAGTTGAGACACGTGGAATGGGTACCATGCAATATGCCTTCAAAGGGTCTTCATTTGCTCACCGAACCTCTCCAATCCTATCACTGCTGCGTTTATGCCCCTGTACACACGCTTGATTCTCTTTCAGAGACATAGCAATCCATAGGTTTTAAGATACTTACTAGTCAGGTACATTCTTAAGCGTTTAATATGGGGTGTTGAGTCCATTTCGTTGAGCAAGGAGTAGCTCTTGTCTATTCCATATTTGGCTTAAGGAACTTTATCTGTGCTCATTTCAATCCCTGGTTTTATGCAGCACCCCAACGCACCTTTCCCCTTAAGCAAGCATAAGTTGGTTTTCTAAATTTGAGACCCTGTTCTGTTTTGTAATCCAGTTCCTGTGTAGCCAAGTTTACATTCCGTGTATTAGTGATATCTTATGATGTTTCTTTTTCTGTGTGACTTATTTCAGTTAGAATCATCATACCTGAATCCACTCATTATGCTGCTGTGGGCCTGATGACATAGATGTCATTGCTGAGTGATATTGCATTGTACGTAAGTACCACAACTACTTCATCCATTTTTCACTTTCTGCGATATTGAACTTGTACCGTAAACGAGGTTCTTGTAAACAGAGCCGTCCCAAACTTTGGGGTGGCTGTGTCTTTTTGATTTTCATTGCCCTAAGCTATAGGACCATAAGTGGAAGTGCCCTGGGCTCTGTTGCTTTGTTTTTTAGATGTTTCAGGAAACACCATACACTTCTCCTGAGTGGCTGTTGGCAATTTACATCCCGCCCATCAGCATAACAAGGCTCCCAGTTCTCCATGGCCTGTCCTGCCTTTCTGGATTTTACACTTTTTTCAGATGGCCCTTTTGACCGGGGGGCAGTGAGACTTCATTGTAGTGCAGATTTCCTTTTGCAAGCTTGCTTGGTTGACCAAAAAGGGCGTATGCGTTTTTTCCTGAATATATTCAGGAAAAAACGCATACGCCCTTTTTGGCCAAGTGCATCATTGTGGACGGTCTGCCTCTTTTCCTATGCTTTACATGCAATTCCAGTCTACCTCCTGAAATCGGTTTCCTGCAATTCTGCCTTGCTTTCAATGCCTCTTCATAGCCTTACCTCAATATATTTTTTGAAAATAGTTGGCCTTTATAACTCTGCAGGTTTTTGAATTGCAGTGGCCCTTAGCTCCATTTTTCAGCTCTTATTTTTGTGATCTTGCCTCATAACCACAGGATTCCTTTAGGCCCTATTCTTCTTCTGGGACACCTGCTGTGCCTTTGGTTTATTCTTCTTACTGATGTGAAATTAGAGTGACATGTGCCCATTGAAACCGCTACAGCTAGTTTCTCACTGGTTCCCCCTATTCCCATTCATCCTCCGCACTAACTGCAGACTGTGTGATACCAGAACTTAAAGGCATTGACTCTCCATGTGGGGATGTTGTTAGTAAAGCGGCTGGAATGTCGATCCGGAGCCCCAGGAGAGGAAAAATGAGGTGCATTTTAGAAACCTTTCCCGATCATATGGTATACCAGTCGCTGGGTTTCCCAAGCATGGTGTAGCTGTAGGAAGATTCCCTTCAACCTGGAGTGTTGGGACCCTTGGAATGAGTAGCATGAAGTATTGCATTAAACTTTTGGCAGTTGCTCACCAAAGCTCACCAATCCTCTCAGTCCCAAGTGTCCAGCCTTATGCCTTATCCAGCTGTGGGTTTATATGTGGTCAATCCAGGTTGCATCACAGCCCCTGAACAAATTTTGTAAGAATTTTTCTCTCTTTCATTGTTTCTGCGTTTTGTTTTTAAAATTTATTTCTATAATGGGGTTTAGCTCATTTTCACTGCTGTGTTTGTGCCGCTCTGCACACACTTGATTCCCTTATGGAGATATATCAATACATGGGTTTTAAGATTCTTATTACTCAGATATATTTCTCTGCGGTGTATAGGGTGTGTTGAGGCCAGTTCATTGTGCAAGGTGTAGATCTTGTCTAATATCTATTTGGTTTATTGAACGGTATCTGTGCTAATTTCAAACTCTTGTTTTATGCATCACCCCACCTCTCCTTTCCCCTTAAGCTGACATAAGTGTGTTTTCTAAATGTGAGACACTGTTCTGTTCTGTAATTCATTTCTTGTGCAGCCATATTTACCCTCCCTCTATAAGTGATATCTTATGATATGTTTCTTTTTCTGTTTGACTTATTTCAAGTAGTATTATCGGACCTAAATCCACTCTTTATCCTTCTACTAGCCTTATTACATTGATTTCATGGTGAAGAGATATTCCATTGTACATAAGTACCACATCTTCTTTATCCATTGTTCTCTTTCCTGGGATATTTAAGGTGTACTGAAGTTGAGGTTCTTGTAAACAGAGTAGCCCTAAACTGTGGTGTGCTTGTGTCTTGTTGATTTTTAGACTTCCCTAGATATACTCCCATGATTGGAAGTGTCCTATGCTCTGTAGCTCTGTTTTTTAGATGATTTAGGAACCACCATACACTTCTCCAGAGTGGCTCTCGGCAGTTCACACACTGCCCATCAGCGTATAAAGGCTCCCTGTTCTCCATGGCCTGTCCTGCATTTCTGGTTTTACAATTTTTTAGGATGGCCCTTTTGACCGGTGGTAAATGAGACTTCTTTGTTGTGCACATTTGCATTGCTTGCTTGCTTCGTTGCCCATAAAGTGCGTATGCGTTTTTTCCTGGATATAATCAGGAAAAAACGCACACGCCCTTTTGGGCCAACTGCATCATTGTCGAAATTCTGCCGCTTTTCATGTGCTTTAAAGACGAGTCCAATCTATCTCTTGAAATCTGTTTCTTGCAATTCTGTCTTGCATTCAGATCCTCTTCTTTGCCTTACCTCAACATATTTTTGGACGTTAGTTTTCATTTATAACTCTGCAGGTTTGTGAATTGCAGTGACCCTGAGCTCCATTTTTTAAGTTGCTCTTTTGTGAGCTGGCCTCAAAGCCGCAGGATTGCTTCAGGCCCTATTTTGGCTCCGGCGAGGTGGGCTGAGCCTTTTTTCAATTCTTATTCTTAATGGGAAATTAGAGTGATATGTGCCCGTCCAAACCCCTACAACTATTCTCTCATTGGTTCCCCCTCTTCCCGTTCATCCTCCTCACAATTTGCAAAATGTGTGAAACAGAAGTTGAAATGTGCTGATTCTTCAAGTGGGGAGATTCTAAGTAACGTGGCTGGAATGGTGAACAGGAGCACCAGGAGAGGATAAATGAGCTGCAT
Organism: Grampus griseus; assembly: GCF_964374135.1. Lineage (NCBI taxonomy): Eukaryota > Metazoa > Chordata > Mammalia > Artiodactyla > Delphinidae > Grampus > Grampus griseus. Next base: position 377,552 of record NW_028133251.1, on the reverse strand, counting down.
TTTAGACACATCTCCCGATCACATGGTGTACAGTCCTCTGGGTTTTCCATGCATGTTTTAGCTGTAGGAAGATCCCTTGAACCTGCAGATTTGGGACCCATTGAATGGGTACCAGGTAGTATTACTTTAAAGGGTGTGCATTTCCTCACCCAACCTCACATTTCTCTTAGTGCAAACAGTTTCCAGCCTTATGTCTCATCCTGCTGTGGGTCTAGATGTGTTCAATCCATGTTGCATCACCGTCCCTGAGGAAAAGTTGTAAGAGGTTTTCTCTGTCTCTCTGTCGTTTATTTTTTTCAATTTATTACTATATTGGTTACAGCTGATTTTCAAAGCTCTGTTTCTTGCTGCTGTACATTCACTTGATTCACGTACAGAGAGACATCAGTAAATTCTTTTTCAGATTCTTACCAGTCGTATATATTCTTTTCCGGTGACCTGAGTGTGCTGAGTGCAGTTCTTTCAGCTACCGTGTAGGCCTTGTTGATTATCAGTTTGGTATTTGGAATGGTATCTTTGCTAATTTCAACCTCCTGGATGATGCCTCACCCCTCCCCACCTTTCCCGTTTAGCAGCCTTGTGCGTGTTTTCTACATATTTGACTATGTTTTTGTTTTGTAATTTATTTCATGTGTAGCCATTTTGGATTCCACCTTTAAGTGATATCTTATGATATGTGTCTTTTTCTTTTTGAATTATGTCACTTAGAATGATCATACGTAACTTCTCCGGAGTTGTTACAACTGGCCATATTTCATTGATTTCCAGGCTGAATAATATTCCACTCTACCTAAGTACCACATCTCTATCCATTTTTTCTCTCCAGAGACATTTAAGTTATATCCTAGTCGAGGATCTTTTAAACAGAGAGGGGGTAAACATTGGGGTGCCTGTGTCCTCTCGATTTTTGTTTTTCCCAAGATATACACCCATGAGTGCAAGTGCCCTATGCTCTGTAGCTCATTTTTTAGATGCTTTAGTAAACACAATACACTTCTCCAGAATGGCCGTTGGCAATATACATTTCCACTATAAGTCTCACAGGGCTCCCTCTTCTCCTTGCCCTGTCCTGCATTTCTGTTGTTTACGCTTTATGAGGATGGCTCTTCTGACTGATGCGAAGTGATATCTTTTGTAGTATTGACTTCCAGTGCCCACCTGTTTGGTTGGCTAAAAAAGTGTATGCCCTTTTCTTGAATATATACAGAAAAAAACGCATACACCCTTTTTGGCCAACTGCAATGTTGGCAATGTTCAGCTCCTTTTCTTGTGCTTAATGGCGAGTCCTTTCTACCTCCTCAGATCCCTTTCCTGCCATTCTCCCTTGCTTACAAGTCCTTTTCTCTGACTTTCCTCAAGACATTTTTCAGTGATGGATATTTTCAACTCTGCAGTTTCGTGAATTTTACTGCCCCTGAGTTCCATTGTTCAGCTTGTGTTTATGGGAACTGGCCACAAAGCAGCGGGATTTCCTCAAGCCCTATACTGTTTCCATGGGCAACCCTAGCCTTTGGTCAATTCGTCTTCCTGATTGGAAATTAGAGTGACATGTGCCTGTCTGAACACCTAGGACTTGTCTCTCTTTGTTCCTCATCCTTCCGCTTCATCCTCTGGACAAATTCCAAACTGTACGCAACAGGATGTTGACAGTGCTGACATCTCCAAGTGGGGAGACTGTTAGTAAAGACACTGGAGGGGTGAACCCGAGCACCAGGAGATGAGGAGATGAGATGCCTTTTCCAAACTCTTCCCGATCAGACGGTATACCATCCTCTGGGTGTGACAGACATGTTTTAGCAGTAGGAAGAGTCCCATTCATGTAAGGAGAACACCAGGGCTTTTTCAAAATCAGTGTCTCCCCGAAACCCAAACTGGGGAATTTTTTAAGCTACGGCTACACATATGTTCATTAAGGGCCTTGTGAAGTAGGCAGAGTCCAAACTTTAGATGATTGAAGTCTTCAGGGTCAGAAGCACTCACCACCAGCTTCCCTTAGGTTACACTTTAACTGTCATTGATAGATGATGTCAATAAAAATATCTATTCTTTTTCAGATTATTTCCCCTTATTGCAAAATGTTGAGTGTAGTTCCCTGTGCTATACAGTAGTTCCTTGTTGATGATCTATTTTATACATAGCAGTGTGTATGTGTTAATCCCAAACTGTTAATTTATCCCTCCTCCCACCTTTCCCCTTTGGTAATAATAAATTATAAGATTTTATACTTCTCAGAAATGGGGGAGCTGAAAGAGAGGTATCATTTTCAATGGAAAAGCATTTAAAACAAGATTGAAGCTTTAACCAAGATTATTAGATGTACATCCTTGGAAAGAAATCACTTCGTTTCTCTAATATTGACCTGACAAATAAGACAAACCTTTTCACTGAACTTGCTTATAATAAAGTGATGGAAATATCAAATGGAAGTGTTAGAAACATCTTATTTTACCCGAGCCTTATACACTGTTCTATGTTAACTACAGTTTGGCTCACACATCTGTTCATTGAGGTTACAATAGTCTCAATTTCTGTTACTGATCCTCCAGAGTGGACCCCAACAAGTGTCCCCCTGCCCAGTGTCATTGGGGCCAACAGATCAAGACTGAGTTTGGTTCACAAGCAAAGGAAACTTTATATTTTGATCAGAGAATGGAGAGGTGAGAGCATGCACTACCCCGTGGGCTGTGGGCTGGGCTGCTGTGTAGAGATCCTGTCAGAGTCAGTGGGAGGGAGGGGGCGGAGCTCTCGAGGGCCGGGTTGGCTGCAGCTCAGGCTCTATATCGCGGAGTCTGCACTGGGCCCCAGGAGCTGAGGTGTCGTCCCAGCCATTCTGCACTAGGAAATCTGGTCTGAAGTGCCGGGTGTGGAACCTCTGCATGCGGGACCCTAGGAGCACATGAAATTAGACAAAGCACAAAGGATAAAAAAGGTTAGACTTGACTTTATTGCCCAGATTCTATTTTTATCTCCCAGGGATTTTTAATGGGCTTTGCTGGGGACAAACCCCTCCTCTGCCTTTTGTCCCGTTCCTCATTCTTGGAGTGCTGAGGGTGCAGACCCTTCTTCTGTAACTGCTGAGTGCTGAGTTGGGAGCCCTCATACCTGGGGGCGAGGGTCAGAGCTTCTCCCCAGCAGCCTCCAGGTGACGTTGATTGTCCCCAGGCCCCCTGCCTCCCTGCTCGTCCACCTGAGCACCAGCATTGGAAGTGCTATAGATTCTAATGACCTTTAAGGGTCCAGGAAAGAGATGTGCAGAGACGCTGTGGGGGCCGGTTTCACCCCGCCCCACATTTGTTCGGCCACCTTAGGCTGACCGTTTCTGCCAGCCTAGATGCTCTGACCAGTAGTCTGCGCTTTCTTCAATTAGGCCCCTGAATTAATGTACAAACAGCACCAGGTGTCAGAGCCCTGCCCGCTCCACTCCCAGACAGTCCAGGGTCAGTAGTGATCAAGGACCATGATGGCCACTGAGTCAACAGCCTTTTGAAGTAAACAGGAGTCCAGCTGGTCTTATTGGCCACCATCAGCACAGTGTCTGTAGGCTTTTCTATGGTGAGAGTGTGATATACGGTTCCCCCGCCAAGATTATTAGCTCCCCTCTGGGTGCAGTAAGTCCTGCAAGCAGTAGTCTACTCTTTTGGGACACACTCTTGTTGTTTTATGAGAGAAACTCCAGGTCAAGTGATGTTCACACGAGTCGTCATGGTGCCCTGTTGCCCCTGGTTATCTCTCTGGATGTTGGAGTTGGAGGGCCTCCTCACTCGAGGTTGGTGTGCCCACGGAGCGAACCCTGCAACTTCAGGGCATGGTTGGTGGTTAGGATCACCACGTGGGGTCCTTTTCCCTTAGGAAGGAGGTGGCCTTTTGGGCTGTTGATTTCCAGGTTTTTAGATACCGCCAGTATCTTGGCCAGATGTGGCAGTGGGCCAAGCCCCTTGGTGACCGTAGTTTATCCTACCTGGATGGCATTCTTGCATTGTTCCATTTCAAGTGGTCCCAGTTTTTGCACTAATTCTCCAATGGCGATTCACCTTTCACCGGGAATGTAAAGGTCAAAGGGTTTAGCTAAATTAGGGAGTTCCAGGGCAAGGGTCTGAATTGACTGCTCTTTCCATTCTTGAAAGGCCACTTCTGGATTCTATTCAAAAGGATCATCATCTTTTCCTTTCAGTGTTTCATATAGAGGCCCAACTAGTAGACTGTAGTTAGGGATCCAGAAGCAGCAAACCCTGGCCTCCCCAGGAACCCCTAAGCTGTCTTCTAGTTTTAGAAAGGGGTAAGGCTGAAAATGGTTTCTTCCCTTTCCTGGGATGGGCTTCTCCGACCTTCTGTGAGAATGAAGCCCAGGCAGGTCACCGCAGTCTGTGATATTTGAGCTTTTTCTTGGACAACTTCTATCCTTTATTGGCTTGGTAGTTCAGAGGCCTCCTTAGTAGGGCTGGCGATCAGAATGTCGTCTGCATACTGAAGGAGGATTTCCTTTTCCAGAGGTAGAACTTTTAGGTCTTTAGCTAAGCTTTCCCCAAAGATGGTGTGGGAATTTTTGCACCCTTGGGGCAAGACGGCCCGGAAGTATTGTTTTAGTTGTATGTTGAGTCCTGCCACTCACAAGCCAAAATTTCTTGTGACTCTGGGACTAATGGAATGCAAAAGAAGGCATCATTGAAGACTAATACAGAATACCATGTCCTGGTGGTTGGTAGAATGACCAGCAGGGTGTAGGAATTAGGAGCAACTGGAGGTATATCCTCGGTGGCTTCACTGACTGTCCTGACATCCTTTACCAGGTCCCCAGCAGCCCATGGGGCTCTCGTGGTCAGACCAATCCCAGAATATGGAGCTCACCTGGGCAGGTACCTCACCCCCACCCCAGCCCACGGGGCTCTCGTGGTCAGGCCCCTCCCAGGATACAGAGCTACCCTTGCAGGTACCGTGGCAGGGCTGGGCACACAGGAATTGTGCGCATAGCCCTCATTGCAGAGCACCCCCAGCTCACCTGTCGCTCAGAGCTGACACAGAGCACCTCAGAGCAGGACTTGAACTAACAAACAGCAGCTGTGACAGGTCTGTGACCCTGGGCATCACTCTGTGCGGTCTCCCTCCACCTGGTCTTCCAGAGACTTCCACTGCACCCGGGGCACCAGGCCTCTGTCTCCAACCACCACCCACCCCTCCTCTCCCTGACTCCTGGTTTCCTCTCATTAGGAGAGGGTTTTCTTGAAGTTGTCTCCCACTCATGGGCCAGATAAAATGATTAGAAAACAAGCCAAAGCTGCAGCCCCTTGTCTATCCTGACTCTCAGGAGCCCACACCTGTTCCTTGGACCTGGCCGGTTCAGCAAGTTCCATTTTCTGCAACTGTGAGCCCCTGAGGGGTGATGATTGGCTGAGCTGGGCAGCCTTACCGTGCAGGCCAGCCCTCCCCAGGTGTGCCTGGGTTGAGATCAATATAAATACCACTCCAGGCAGCAAGAGCCCCTGCAGCCGTGCCTGACGCCATTTTCTCTGCCCTGTCAGCAGTCTCGGGGCTGGGCTGGTGGGAGGGAGTGAGAGGCCACAGGTTTGTGGGTGGCCCAGTGTGAGTGGGGCTCTGCTGGACTTTCTGCAGCAGTTGCCAGGCTGCCACCTGCTAAAGAACAGGATGTGTCACCCATACCTGCTGCTGGAATTTCTCCCTGGGCAGAGGTGAGGAAGGAAAAAAGCAGTGGGGGCAGGGACAGGACGGGTATCTCAGGCAGGGAAATGGAAATCTTCCAGAAGAGCACCCAGGGCCAGGACCATCCTGGTTGGCCTGCAGGCACCAAGTCGGCCGGCATGCTGTCACTCGTGTGGCTCTATGGCCCTTCCTCTAGGCTTTCAAGTCCTTGTATATATTCAGGTGTTTTACCTGGGACGAGTGGGAATAGTTCAGCAGCAACTGGCCTGGGGCTCAGCTCACGTTTACTCACAGATGCCTCGGCACGGTGCCCCAGCTTTGCAATGAGGACGCTTGTTGCGTGGGGGCTGCTGGCTGAATGGGAGACGATTCCCCACCACTGACCAACTTCAGAATTGTTTACAACTGGAGCAAGTGCCCTGATATGGTTTTCCTCTGTGGAACTGGTGGGTTCTGTGTTTTTTTTCTCTTTTTCGTTTTTGGTTCAAGGTAGATTTTATTCCTCTTTTTTGTATTTACAGATATAAGCATGGAAATAATTTATTCATATAAATACATGTATGTGAAGGGAATAATTGTTTTTTCTGTTTTATTTTTTAAATTTTATTTCTTTTTAATTTTGAATTTTATTTTATATTTTTATACAGCAGGTTCTTATTGGTTATCTATTTTATACATATAAATGTATACATGCCAATCCCAGTCTCTCAACTCCTCCCACCACCACCCCCCCAACAGCTTTCCCCCCTTGTTGTCCATACATTTGTTGTCTACATCTGTTGCTCTATTTATGCCTTGCAAAATGGTTAATCTGTACAGTTTTTCTAGGTTCCACATATATGCATGAATATACAAGATTTGTTTTTCTCTTTCTGACTTACTTCACTCTGTATGACAGTCTCTAGATCCATCGACGTCTCTACAAATGACCCAATTTCATTCCTTTTCATGGCTTAGTAATATTCCATTTTAAATATGTACCACAGCTTTATGCATTCGTCTGTCTGTGGGCATTTAGGTTGCTTCCATTACCTCGATATTGTAAATAGTGATGCAATGAACATTGCGGTGAATGTCTCTTTTTTTGATTTATGGTTTTGTCTGGGTATATGTCCAGTACTGGGATTGCTGTATCATATGGTAATTCTATTGTTAGTTTCTTAAGAAACTCCATATTGTTCTCCATAGTGACTGTATCAATTTACATTGCCAACAATAGTGGAAGAGGGTTCCTTTTCTCCACACCCTTTCCAGCATTTTTGTTTGTAGATTTTCTGATGATGCCCATTCTGTCAGGTGTGAGGTGATACCTCATTGTTGAGTCCATTTTGTTGAGCAAGGGGTAGGTCTTGTCTATTACATATTTGGCTTATGGAACGGTATCTGTGCTAATTTCAAACTCTGGTTTTATGCAGCACCCCAACTCACCTTCCCCCTAAAGGAAACATAAGTTGGTTTTCTAAACTTGAGACCCTGTTCTGTTTTGTAACTCAGTTCATGTGTAGCCAAGTACACATTCCGTGTATTAGTGATACCTTATGATGTTTCTTTTTCTGTGTGACTTCTTTCAGTTAGAATCATCATACCTGAATCTACTCATTATGCTGCTACGGGCCTGATGACATAGATTTCAGGGCTGAGTGATATTGCATTGTACGTAAGTACCACAACTTCTTCATCCATTTTTCACTTTCTGCGATATTGAACTTGTACCGTAAACGAGGTTCTTGTAAACAGAGCCGTCCCAAACTTTGGGGTGGCTGTGTCTTTTTGATTTTCATTGCCCTAAGCTATAGGACCATAAGTGGAAGTGCCCTGGGCTCTGCTGCTTTGTTTTTTAGATGTTTCAGGAAACACCATACACTTCTCCTGAGTGGCTGTTGGCAATTTACATCCCGCCCATCAGCATAACAAGGCTGCCAGTTCTCCATGGCCTGTCCTGCCTTTCTGGATTTTACACTTTTTTCAGATGGCCCTTTTGACCGGGGGGCAGTGAGACTTCATTGTAGTGCAGATTTCCTTTTGCAAGCTTGCTTGGTTGACCAAAAAGGGCGTATGCGTTTTTTCTTGAATATATTCAGGAAAAAACGCATACGCCCTTTTTGGCCAAGTGCATCATTGTGGACGTTCTGCCTCTTTTCCTATGCTTTACATGCAATTCCAGTCTACCTCCTGAAATCGGTTTCCTGCAATTCCGCCCGCTTTCAAGTCCTCTTGGCAGCCTTACTTCAGTATATTTTTGGACGATAGCTGTCATTTATAACTCTGCAGGTTTTTGAATTACAGTGCCCCTGAGCTCCTTTCTTCAACTCGCTTTCTTGTGAGCTGGCCGCAACACCGCAGGATTGCTTCAGGCCCTAATCTGGTTACGGCACGGCACGCTGAGCCTTTGGTTAATTCCTCTTCCTGGTGGGAAATGAGAGTTAAATTTGCCTGTCCAGACACCTCCAGCTAGTCTCTCATTGGTTCTCCCTATTCCTGTTCATCTTCCGCAGAAATTGCAAACTGGGCCAAACAGGAGGTTAAAGGCACTGACTCTCCAAGTAGGGAGAGTGTTAGTAAAGCGTCTGGAATGTTGCACCCGAGTACCAGGGGACGAAAACTTTGACACCTTTGAACATGTTTCCCAATCACACGGTGGATCATACTCTGGGTTCCACATGCATGTTTTAGCTGAAGGAAGAATCCCTTAAACCTGGAGAGTTGAGACCCATGGAATGGGTACCATGCAATATGACTTCAAAGTGTCTGCATTTGCTCACCGAACCTCACCAATCCTATCACTGCTGCGTTTATGCTGCTGTACACACGCTTGATTCTCTTTCGGAGACATATAAATCCATAGGTTTTAAGATTCTTACTAGTCAGGTATATTCTTAGGCGTTTAATATGGTGTGGTGAGTCCACTTCGTTGAGCAAGGAGTAGCTGTTTTCTATTAGATATTTGTCTTATGGAACGGTATCTGTGCAAATTTCAATCTCTGGTTTTATGCAGCACCCCAACTCACCTTTCCCCTTAAGCAAGCATAAGTTGGTTTTCTAATTTGAGACCCTGTTCTGTTTTGTAATTCAGTTCCTGTGTAGCCAAGTTTACATTCCGTGTAGTACTGATATCTTATGATGTTTCTTGTTCTCTGTGACTTATTTCACTTACAATCATCGTACCTGAATCCACTCATTATGCTGCTACGGGCCTGATGACATAGATTTCATTGCTGAGTGATATTGCATTGTACGTAAGTACCACAAGTTCTTTATCCATTTTTCGCTTTCTGCGATATTGAACTTGTACTGTAAACGAGGTTCTTGTAAACAGAGCCGTCCCAAACTTTGGGGTGGCTGTGTCTTTTTGATTTTAATTTCCCTAAGCTATTGGACCATAAGTGGAAGTGCCCTAGGCTCTGTTGCTTTGTTTTTTAGATGTTTCAGGAAACACCATACATTTCTCCAGAGTGGCTGTTGGCAATTTACATCCCGCCCATCAGCATAACAAGGCTTCCAGTTCTCCATGGCCTGTCCTGCCTTTCTGGATTTTACACGTTTTTCAGATGGCCCTTTTGACCGGGGGGCAGTGAGACTTCATTGTAGTGCAGATTTCCTTTGCAAGCTTGCTTGGTTGGCCAAAAAGGGCGTATGCGTTTTTTCCTGAATATATTCAGGAAAAAACGCATACGCCCTTTTTGGCCAAGTGCATCATTGTGGACGTTCTGCCTCTTTTCCTATGCTTTACATGCAATTCCAGTCTACCTCCTGAAATCGCTTTCCTGCAATTCTGCCCCGCTTTCAAGTCCTCTTGGCAGCCTTTCTTCAGTATATTTTTGGACGATAGCTGTCATTTATAACTCTGCAGGTTTGTGAATGACAGTGCCCCTGAGCTCCTTTCTTCAACTCGCTTCCTTGTGAGCTGGCCGCAACACCGCAGGATTGCTTTAGTCCCTAGTGTGGTTCCTGCACGGCACGCTGAGACTTTGGTTAATTCCTCTTCCTGGTGGGAAATGAGAGTTAAATTTGCCCATCCAGACACCTCCAGCTAGTCTCTTATTGGTTCTCCCTATTCCTGTTCATCTTCCGCAGAAATTGCAAACTGGGCCAAACAGGAGGTTAAAGGCACTGACTCTCCAAGTCGGGAGAGTGTTAGTAAAGCGTCTGGAATGTTGCACCCGAATACCAGGGGACGAGAACGGAGACATATTTGAACACGTCTCCCGATCACACGGTTTATCATACTCTGGGTTCCACATGCATGTTTTAGCTGAAGGAAGAATCCCTTAAACCTGGAGAGTTGAGACCCGTGGAATGGGTACCATGCAATATGCCTTCAAAGGGTCTTCATTTGCTCACCGAACCTCTCCAATCCTATCACTGCTGCGTTTATGTCCCTGTACACACGCTTGATTCTCTTTCGGAGACATAGCAATCCATAGGTTTTAAGATACTTACTAGTCAGGTACATTCTTAGGCGTTTAATATGGGGTGTTGAGTCCATTTCGTTGAGCAAGGAGTAGCTCTTGTCTATTCCATATTTGGCTTAAGGAACTTTTTCTGTGCTCATTTCAATCAATGGTTTTATGCAGCACCCCAACTCACCTTTCCCCTTAAGCAAGCATAAGTTGGTTTTCTAAATTTGAGACCCTGTACTGTTTTGTAATCCAGCTCCTGTGTAGCCAAGTTTACATTCCGTGTATTAGTGATATCTTATGATGTTTCTTTTTCTGTGTGACTTCTTTCAGTTAGAATCATCATACCTGAATCCACTCATTATGTTGCTACGGGCCTGATGACATAGATGTCATTGCTGAGTGACATTGCATTGTACATAAGTACCACAACTTCTTCATCCATTTGTCACTTTCTGTGATATTGAACAGGTACCGTAAACGAGGTTCTTGTAAACAGAGCCGTCCCAAACTTTGGGGTGGCTGTGTCTTTCTGATTTTCATTTCCCTAAGCTATAGGACCATAAGTGGAAGTTCCCTAGGCTCTGTTGCTTTGTATTTTAGATGTTTCAGGAAACACCATACACTTCTCCAGAGTGGCTGTTGGCAATTTACATCCCGCCCATCAGCATAACAAGGCTCCTAGTTCTCCATGGCCTGTCATGCCTTTCTGGATTTTACACTTTTTTCAGATGGCCCTTTTGACCGGGGGGGAAGTGAGACTTCATTGTAGTGCAGATTTCCTTTGCAAGCTTGCTTGATTGGCCAAAAAGGGCGTATGCGTTTTCTCCTGAATATATTCAGGAAAAAAGGAATACGCCCTTTATGGCCAAGTGCATCATTGTGGACGTTCTGCCTCTTTTCCTCTGCTTTAAATGCAATTCCTGTCTACCTCCTGAAATCGGTTTCCTGCAATTCTGCCCCGATTTCAATTCCTCTTGGCAGCCTTACTTCAGTATATTTTTGGACGATAGCTGTCATTTATAACTCTGCAGGTTTGTGAATTACAGTGCCCCTGAGCTCCTTTCTTCAACTCACTTTCTTGTGAGCTGGCCGCAACACCGAAGGATTGCTTCAGGCTCTAATCTGGTTCCGGCATGGCACGCTGAGCGTTTGGTTAATTCCTCTTCCTGGTGGGAAATGAGAGTTAAATTTGCCCGTCCAGACACCTCCAGCTAGTCTCTCATTGGTTCTCCCTATTCCTGTTCATCTTCCGCAGAATTGCAAACTGGGCCAAACAGGAGGTTAAAGGCACTGACTCTCCAAGTCGGGAGAGTGTTAGTAAAGCGTCTGGAATGTTGCACCCGAGTACCAGGGGACGAGAACGGAGACATATTTGAAGACGTCTCCCGATCACACGGTTGATCATACTCTGGGTTCCACATGCATGTTTTAGCTGAAGGAAGAATCCCTTAAACCTGGAGAGTTGAGACCCGTGGAATGGGTACCATGCAATATGACTTCAAAGGGTCTTCATTTGCTCAGCGAACCTCTCCAATCCTATCACTGCTGCGTTTATGCCCCTGTACACACGCTTGATTCTCTTTCGGAGACATAGCAATCCATAGGTTTTAAGATACTTACTAGTCAGGTACATTCTTAGGCGTTTAATATGGGGTGTTGAGTCCATTTCGTTGAGCAACGAGTAGCTCTTGTCTATTCCATATTTGGCTTAAGGAACTTTATCTGTGCTCACTTCAATCTCTGGTTTTATGCAGCCCCCCAACTCACCTTTCCCCTTAAGCAGGCATAAGTTGGTTTTCTAAATTTGAGACCCTGTTCTGTTTTGTAATCCAGTTCCTGTGTAGCCAAGTTTACATTCCGTGTATTAGTGATATCTTATGATGTTTCTTTTTCTGTGTGACTTATTTCAGTTAGAATCATCATACCTGAATGCACTCATTATGATGCTACGGACCTGATGACATAGATGTCATTGCTGAGTGATATTGCATTGTACGTAAGTACCACAACTTCTTCATCCATTTTATACTTTCTGCGATATTGAACTTGTACCGTAAACGAGGTTCTTGTAAACAGAGCCGTCCCAAACTTTGGGGTGGCTGTGTCTTTTTGATTTTCATTTCCCTAAGCTATAGGACCATAAGTGGAAGTGCCCTAGGCTCTGTTGCTTTGTTTTTTAGATGTTTCAGGAAACACCATACACTTCTCCCGAGTGGCTGTTGGCAATTTACATCCCGCCCATCAGCATAACAAGGCTCCCAGTTCTCCATGGCCTGTCCTGCCTTTCTGGATTTTACACTTTTTTCAGATGGCCCTTTTGACCGGGGGGCAGTGAGACTTCATTGTAGTGCAGATTTCCTTTGCAAGCTTGCTTGGTTGGCCAAAAAGGGCGTATGCGTTTTTTCCTGAATATATTCAGGAAAAAACGCATACGCCCTTTTTGGCCAAGTGCATCATTGTGGACATTCTGCCTCTTTTCCTATGCTTTACATGCAATTCCTGTCTACCTCCTGAAATTGGTTTCCTGCAATTCTGCCCCGCTTTCAAGTCCTCTTGGCAGCCTTACTTCAGTATATTTTTGGATGATAGCTGTCATTTATAACTCTGCAGGTTTGTGAATTACAGTGCCCCTGAGCTCCTTTCTTCAACTCGCTTTCTTGTGAGCTGGCCGCAACACCGCAGGATTGCTTCAGGCCCTAATCTTGTTCCGGGACGGCACGCTGAGCCTTTGGTTAATTCCTCTTCCTGGTGGGAAATGAGAGTTAAATTTGCCCGTCCAGACACCTCCAGCTAGTCTCTCATTGGTTCTCCCTATTCCTGTTCATCTTCCGCAGAAATTGCAAACTGGGCCAAACAGGAGGTTAAAGGCACTGATTCTCCAAGTCGGGAGAGTGTTAGTAAAGCGTCTGGAATGTTGCACCTGAGTACCAGGGGACAAGAACGGAGACATATTTGAACACGTCTCCCGATCACACGGTTGATCATACTCTGGGTTCCACATGCATGTTTTAGCTGAAGGAAGAATCCCTTAAACCTGGAGAGTTGAGACCCGTGGAATGGGTACCATGCAATATGACTTCAAAGGGTCTTCATTTGCTCAGCGAACCTCTCCAATCCTATCACTGCTGCGTTTATGCCCCTGTACACACGCTTGATTCTCTTTCGGAGACATAGCAATCCATAGGTTTTAAGATACTTACTAGTCAGGTACATTCTTAGGCGTTTAATATGGGGGGGTGAGTCCATTTCGTTGAGCAAGGAGTAGCCCTTGTCTATTACTTATTTGGCTTAAGGAACTTACTCTGTGCTCATTTCAATCTCTGGTTTTATGCAGCACCCCAACTCACCTTTCCCCTTAAGCAAGCATAATTTGGTTTTCTAAATTTGAGACCCTGTTCTGTTTTGTAATCCAGTTCCTGTGTAGCCAAGTTTACATTCCGTGTATTAGGGATATCTTATGATGTTTCTTTTTCTGTGTGACTTATTTCAGTTAGAATCATCATACCTGAATCCACTCATTATGCTGCTACGGGCCTGATGACATAGATGTCATTGCTGAGTGATATTGCATTGTACATAAGTACCACAACTTCTTCATCCATTTTTCACTTTCTGCGATATTGAACTTGTACCGTAAACGAGGTTCTTGTAAACAGAGCCGTCCCAAACTTTGGGGTGGCTGTGTCTTTTTGATTTTCATTTCCCTAAGCTATAGGACCATAAGTGGAAGTGCCCTAGGCTCTGTTGTTTTGTTTTTTAGATGTTTCAGGAAACACCATACACTTCTCCAGAGTGGCTGTTGGCAATTTACATCCCGCCCATCAGCATAACAAGGCTCCCAGTTCTCCATGGCCTGTCCTGCCTTTCTGGATTTTACACTTTTTTCAGATGGCCCTTTTGACCAGGGGGCAGTGAGACTTCATTGTAGTGCAGATTTCCTTTGCAAGCTTGCTTGGTTGGCCAAAAAGGGCGTATGCGTTTTTTCCTGAATATATTCAGGAAAAAACGCATACGCCCTTTTTGGCCAAGTCCATCATTGTGGACGTTCTGCCTCTTTTCCTATGCTTTAAATGCAATTCCAGTCTACCTCCTGAAATCGGTTTCCTGCAATTCTGCCCCGCTTTCAAGTCCTCTTGTCAGCCTTACTTCAGTATATTTTTGGACGATAGCTGTCATTTATAACTCTGCAGGTTTGTGAATTACAGTGCCCCTGAGCTCCTTTCTTCAACTCGCTTTCTTGTGAGCTGGCCGCAACACCGCAGGATTGCTTCAGGCCCTAGTGTGGTTCCGGCATGGCACGCTGAGCCTTTGGTTAATTCCTCTTCCTGTTGGGAAATGAGAGATAAATTTGCCCGTCCAGACACCTCCAGTTAGTCTCTCATTGGTTCTCCCTATTCCTGTTCATCTTCCGCAGAAATTGCAAACTGGGCCAAACAGGAGGTTAAAGGCACTGACTCTCCAAGTGGGGAGAGTGTTAGTAAAGCGTCTGGAATGTTGCACCCGAGTACCAGGGGATGAGAACGGAGACATATTTGAACACGTCTCCGGATCACACGGTTGATCATACTCTGGGTTCCACATGCATGTTTTAGCTGAAGGAAGAATCCCTTAAACCTGGAGAGTTGAGACCCGTGGAATGGGTACCATGCAATATGACTTCAAAGGGTCTTCATTTGCTCAGCGAACCTCTCCAATCCTATCACTGCTGCGTTTATGCCCCTGTACACACGCTTGATTCTCTTTCAGAGACATAGCAATCCATAGGTTTTAAGATACTTACTAGTCAGGTACATTCTTAGGCTTTTAATATGTGGTGTTGAGTCCATTTCGTTGAGCAAGGAGTAGCCCTTGTCTATTACTTATTTGGCTTAAGGAACTTACTCTGTGCTCATTTCCATCTCTGGTTTTATGTAGCACCCCAACTCACCTTTCCCCTTAAGCAAGCATAATTTGGTTTTCTAAATTTGAGACCCTGTTCTGTTTTGTAATCCAGTTCCTGTGTAGCCAAGTTTACATTCCATGTTTTAGTGATTTCTTATGATGTTTCTTTTTCTGTGTGACTTATTTCAGTTAGAATCATCATACCTGAATCCACTCATTATGCTGCTGCGGGCCTGATGACATAGATGTCATTGCTGAGTGATATTGAATTGTACGTAAGTACCACAACTTCTTCATCCATTTTTCACTTTCTGCGATATTGAACTTGTTCCGTAAACGAGGTTCTTGTAAACAGAGCCGTCCCAAACTTTGGGGTGGCTGTGTCTTTTTGAATTTCATTTCCCTATGCTATAGGACCATAAGTGGAAGTTCCCTAGGCTCTGTTGCTTTGTTTCTTAGATGATTCAGGAAACACCATACACTTCTCCCGAGTGGCTGTTGGCAATTTACATCCCGCCCATCAGCATAACAAGGCTCCCAGTTCTCCATGGCCTGTCCTGCCTTTCTGGATTTTACACTTTTTTCAGATGGCCCTTTTGACCGGGGGGCAGTGAGACTTCATTGTAGTGCAGATTTCCTTTGCAAGCTTGCTTGATTGGCCAAAAAGGGCGTATGCGTTTTCTCCTGAATATATTCAGGAAAAAACGCATACGCCCTTTTATGGCCAAGTGCATCATTGTGGACGTTCTGCCTCTTTTCCTCTGCTTTAAATGCAATTCCAGTCTACCTCCTGAAATCGGTTTCCTGCAATTCTGCTCGCTTTCAAGTCCTCTTGGCAGCCTTACTTCAGTATATTTTTGGACGATAGCTGTCATTTATAACTCTGCAGGTTTCTGAATTACAGTGCCCCTGAGCTCCTTTCTTCAACTCGCTTTCTTGTGAGCTGGCCGCAACACCGCAGGATTGCTTCAGGCCCTAATCTGGTTCCGGCACGGCACGCTGAGCCTTTGGTTAATTCCTCTTCCTGGTGGGAAATGAGAGTTAAATTTGCCCATCCAGACACCTCCAGCTAGTCTCTCATTGGTTCTCCCTATTCCTGTTCATCTTCCGCAGAATTTGCAAACTGGGCCAAACAGGAGGTTAAAGGCACTGACTCTCCAAGTCGGGAGAGTGTTAGTAAAGCGTCTGGAATGTTGCACCCGAGTACCAGGGGACGAGAACGGAGACATATTTGAACACGTCTCCCGATCACACGGTTGATCATACTCTGGGTTTCACATGCATGTTTTAGCTGAAGGAAGAATCCCTTAAACCTGGAGAGTTGAGACCCGTGGAATGGGTACCATGCAATATGACTTCAAAGGGTCTTCATTTGCTCAGCGAACCTCTCCAATCCTATCACTGCTGCGTTTATGCCCCTGTACACACGCTTGATTCTCTTTCAGAGACATAGCAATCCATAGGTTTTAAGATACTTACTAGTCAGGTACATTCTTAGGCTTTAAATATGGGGTGTTGAGTCCAGTTCGTTGAGCAAGGAGTAGCCCTTGTCTATTACTTATTTGGCTTAAGGAACTTACTCTGTGCTCATTTCAATCTCTGGTTTTATGTAGCACCCCAACTCACCTTTCCCCTTAAGCAAGCATAATTTGGTTTTCTAAATTTGAGACCCTGTTTTGTTTTGTAATCCAGTTCCTGTGTAGCCAAGATTACATTCTGTGTCTTAGAGATATCTTATGATGTTTCTTTTTCTGTGTGACTTATTTCAGTTAGAATCATCATACCTGAATGCACTCATTATGCTGCTACGGGCCTGATGACATAGATGTCATTGCTGAGTGATATTGCATTGTACGTAAGTACCACAACTTCTTTATCCATTTTTCGCTTTCTGCGATATTGAACTTGTACCGTAAACGAGGTTCTTGTAAACAGAGCCGTCCCAAACTTTGGGGTGGCTGTGTCTTGTTGACTTTCATTTTCCTAAGCTATAGGACCATAAGTGGAAGTGCCCTAGGCTCTGTTGCTTTGTGTTTTAGATGTTTCAGGAAACACCATACACTTCTCCAGAGTGGCTGTTGGCAATTTACATCCCGCCCATCAGCATAACAAGGCTCCCAGTTCTCCATGGCCTGTCCTGCCTTTCTGGATTTTACACATTTTTCAGATGGCTCTTTTGACCGGGGGGAAGTGAGACTTCATTGTAGTGCAGATTTCCTTTGCAAGCTTGCTTGGTTGGCCAAAAAGTGCGTATGCGTTTTTTCCTGAATATATTCAGGAAAAAACGCATACGCCCTTTTTGGCCAAGTGCATCATTGTGGACGTTCTGTCTCTTTTCCTATGCTTTAAATGCAATTCCAGTCTACCTCCTGAAATCGGTTTCCTGCAATTCTGCCCCGCTTTCAAGTCCTCTTGTCAGCCTTACTTCAGTATATTTTTGGACGATAGCTGTCATTTATAACTCTGCAGGTTTGTGAATTACAGTGCCCCTGAGCTCCTTTCTTCAACTCGCTTTCTTGAGAGCTGGCCGCAACACCGCAGGATTGCTTCAGGCCCTAATCTCGTTCCGGCACGGCACACTGAGCCTTTGGTTAATTCCTCTTCCTGGTGGGAAAAGAGAGTTAAATTTGCCCGTCCAGACACCTCCAGCTAGTCTCTCATTGGTTCTCCCTATTCCTGTTCATCTTCCGCAGAAATTGCAAACTGGGCCAAACAGGAGGTTAAAGGCAATGACTCTCCAAGTCGGGAGGGTGTTATTAAAGCGTCTGGAATGTTGCACTCGAGTACCAGGGGACGAGAACGGAGACATATTTGAACACGTCTCCCAATCACACGGTTGATCATACTCTGGGTTCCACATGCATGTTTTAGCTGAAGGAAGAATCCCTTAAACCTTGAGACTTGAGACCCGTTGAATGGGTACCATGCAATATGACTTCAAAGGGTCTTCATTTGCTCAGCGAACCTCTCCAATCCTATCACTGCTGCGTTTATGCCCCTGTACACACGCATGATTCTCTTTCAGAGACATAGCAATCCATAGGTTTTAAGATACTTACTAGTCAGGTACATTCTTAGGCGTTTAATATGGGGTGTTGTGTCCATTTCGTTGAGCAAGGAGTAGCCCTTGTCTATTACTTATTTGGCTTAAGGAACTTAGTCTGTGCTCATTTCAATCTCTGGTTTTATGCAGCACCCCAACTCACCTTTCCCCTTAAGCAAGCATAATTTGGTTTTCTAAATTTGAGACCCTGTTCTGTTTTGTAATCCAGTTCCTGTGTAGCCAAGTTTACATTCCGTGTATTAGTGATATCTTATGATGTTTCTTTTTCTGTGTGACTTATTTCAGTTAGAATCATCATACCTGAATGCACTCATTATGCTGCTACGGGCCTGATGACATAGATGTCATTGCTGAGTGATATTGTATTGTACGTAAGTACCACAACTTCTTTATCCATTTTTCACTTTCTGCGATATTGAACTTGTACCGTAAACGAGGTTCTTGTAAACAGAGCCGTCCCAAACTTTGGGGTGGCTGTGTCTTTTTGAATTTCATTTCCCTAAGCTATAGGACCATAAGTGGAAGTTCCCTAGCCTCTGTTGCTTTGTTTTTTAGATGTTTCAGGAAACACCATACACTTCTCCCGAGTGGCTGTTGGCAATTTACATCCCGCCCATAAGCATAACAAGGCTCCCAGTTCTCCATGGCCTGTCCTGCCTTTCTGGATTTTACACTTTTTTCAGATGGCCCTTTTGACCGGGGGGCAGTGAGACTTCATTGTAGTGCAGATTTCCTTTGCAAGCTTGCTTGATTGGCCAAAAAGGGCGTATGCGTTTTCTCCTGAATATATTCAGGAAAAAACGCATACGCCTTTTATGGCCAAGTGCATCATTGTGGACGTTCTGCCTCTTTTCCTCTGCTTTAAATGCAATTCCAGTCTACCTCCTGAAATCGGTTTCCTGCAATTCTGCTCGCTTTCAAGTCCTCTTGGCAGCCTTACTTCAGTATATTTTTGACGATACCTGTCATTTATAACTCTGCAGGTTTCTGAATTACAGTGCCCCTGAGCTCCTTTCTTCAACTCGCTTTCTTGTGAGCTGGCCGCAACACCGCAGGATTGCTTCAGGCCCTAATCTGGTTCCGGCACGGCATGCTGAGCCTTTGGTTAATTCCTCTTCCTGGTGGGAAATGAGAGTTAAATTTGCCCGTCCAGACACCTCCAGCTAGTCTCTCATTGGTTCTCCCTATTCCTGTTCATCTTCCACAGAATTTGCAAACTGGGCCAAACAGGAGGTTAAAGGCACTGACTCTCCAAGTCGGGAGAGTGTTAGTAAAGCATCTGGAATGTTGCACCCGAGTACCAGGGGACGAAAACGGAGACATATTTGAACACGTCTCCCGATCACACGGTTGATCATACTCTGGGTTCCACATGCATGTTTTAGCTGAAGGAAGAATCCCTTAAACCTGGAGACTTGAGACCCGTGGAATGGGTACCATGCAATATGACTTCAAAGGGTCTTCATTTGCTCAGCGAACCTCTCCAATCCTATCACTGCTGCGTTTATGCCCCTGTACACACGCTTGATTCTCTTTCAGAGACATAGCAATCCATAGGTTTTAAGATACTTACTAGTCAGGTACATTCTTAGGCTTTAAATATGGGGTGTTGAGTCCATTTCGTTGAGCAAGGAGTAGCCCTTGTCTATTACTTATTTGGCTTAAGGAACTTACTCTGTGCTCATTTCAATCTCTGGTTTTATGTAGCACCCCAACTCACCTTTCCCCTTAAGCAAGCATAATTTGGTTTTCTAAATTTGAGACCCTGTTTTGTTTTGTAATCCAGTTCCTGTGTAGCCAAGATTACATTCCGTGTCTTAGAGATATCTTATGATGTTTCTTTTTCTGTGTGACTTCTTTCAGTTAGAATCATCATACCTGAATCCACTCATTATGCTGCTACGGGCCTGATGACATAGATGTCATTGCTGAGTGATATTGCATTGTACGTAAGTACCACAACTTCTTCATCCATTTTTCACTTTCTGCGATATTGAACTTGTACCGTAAACGAGGTTCTTGTAAACAGAGCCGTCCCAAACTTTGGGGTGGCTGTGTCTTGTTGACTTTCATTTTCCTAAGCTATAGGACCATAAGTGGAAGTGCCCTAGGCTCTGTTGCTTTGTGTTTTAGATGTTTCAGGAAACACCATACACTTCTCCAGAGTGGCTGTTGGCAATTTACATCCCGCCCATCAGCATAACAAGGCTCCCAGTTCTCCATGGCCTGTCCTGCCTTTCTGGATTTTACACTTTTTTCAGATGGCTCTTTTGACCGGGGGGAAGTGAGACTTCATTGTAGTGCAGATTTCCTTTGCAAGCTTGCTTGGTTGGCCAAAAAGTGCGTATGCGTTTTTTCCTGAATATATTCAGGAAAAAACGCATACGCCCTTTTTGGCCAAGTGCATCATTGTGGACGTTCTGTCTCTTTTCCTATGCTTTAAATGCAATTCCAGTCTACCTCCTGAAATCGGTTTCCTGCAATTCTGCCCCGCTTTCAAGTCCTCTTGGCAGCCTTACTTCAGTATATTTTTGGACGATAGCTGTCATTTATAACTCTGCAGGTTTGTGAATTACAGTGCCCCTGAGCTCCTTTCTTCAACTCGCTTTCTTAAGAGCTGGCCGCAACACCGCAGGATTGCTTCAGGCCCTAATCTCGTTCCGGCACGGCACACTGAGCCTTTGGTTAATTCCTCTTCCTGGTGGGAAAAGAGAGTTAAATTTGCCCGTCCAGACACCTCCAGCTAGTCTCTCATTGGTTCTCCCTATTCCTGTTCATCTTCCGCAGAAATTGCAAACTGGGCCAAACAGGAGGTTAAAGGCAATGACTCTCCAAGTCGGGAGGGTGTTAGTAAAGCGTCTGGAATGTTGCACCCGAGTACCAGGGGACGAGAACGGAGACATATTTGAACACGTCTCCCAATCACACGGTTGATCATACTCTGGGTTCCACATGCATGTTTTAGCTGAAGGAAGAATCCCTTAAACCTGGAGACTTGAGACCCGTTGAATGGGTACCATGCAATATGACTTCAAAGGGTCTTCATTTGCTCAGCGAACCTCTCCAATCCTATCACTGCTGCGTTTATGCCCCTGTACACACGCATGATTCTCTTTCAGAGACATAGCAATCCATAGGTTTTAAGATACTTACTAGTCAGGTACATTCTTAGGCGTTTAATATGGGGTGTTGAGTCCATTTCGTTGAGCAAGGAGTAGCCCTTGTCTATTACTTATTTGGCTTAAGGAACTTACTCTGTGCTCATTTCAATCTCTGGTTTTATGCAGCACCCCAACTCACCTTTCCCCTTAAGCAAGCATAATTTGGTTTTCTAAATTTGAGACCCTGTTCTGTTTTGTAATCCAGTTCCTGTGTAGCCAAGTTTACATTCCGTGTATTAGTGATATCTTATGATGTTTCTTTTTCTGTGTGACTTATTTCAGTTAGAATCATCATACCTGAATGCACTCATTATGCTGCTACGGGCCTGATGACATAGATGTCATTGCTGAGTGATATTGTATTGTACGTAAGTACCACAACTTCTTTATCCATTTTTCACTTTCTGCGATATTGAACTTGTACCGTAAACGAGGTTCTTGTAAACAGAGCCGTCCCAAACTTTGGGGTGGCTGTGTCTTTTTGAATTTCATTTCCCTAAGCTATAGGACCATAAGTGGAAGTTCCCTAGGCTCTGTTGCTTTGTTTTTTAGATGTTTCAGGAAACACCATACACTTCTCCCGAGTGGCTGTTGGCAATTTACATCCCGCCCATAAGCATAACAAGGCTCCCAGTTCTCCATGGCCTGTCTTGCCTTTCTGGATTTTACACTTTTTTCAGATGGCCCTTTTGACCGGGGGGCAGTGAGACTTCATTGTAGTGCAGATTTCCTTTGCAAGCTTGCTTGATTGGCCAAAAAGGGCGTATGCATTTTCTCCTGAATATATTCAGGAAAAAACGCATACGCCTTTTATGGCCAAGTGCATCATTGTGGACGTTCTGCCTCTTTTCCTCTGCTTTAAATGCAATTCCAGTCTACCTCCTGAAATCGGTTTCCTGCAATTCTGCTCGCTTTCAAGTCCTCTTGGCAGCCTTACTTCAGTATATTTTTGGACGATAGCTGTCATTTATAACTCTGCAGGTTTCTGAATTACAGTGCCCCTGAGCTCCTTTCTTCAACTCGCTTTCTTGTGAGCTGGCCGCAACACCGCAGGATTGCTTCAGGCCCTAATCTGGTTCCGGCACGGCATGCTGAGCCTTTGGTTAATTCCTCTTCCTGGTGGGAAATGAGAGTTAAATTTGCCCGTCTAGACACCTCCAGCTAGTCTCTCATTGATTCTCCCTATTCCTGTTCATCTTTGCAGAATTTGCAAACTGGGCCAAACAGGAGGTTAAAGGCACTGACTCTCCAAGTCGGGAGAGTGTTAGTAAAGCATCTGGAATGTTGCACCCGAGTACCAGGGGACGAAAACGGAGACATATTTGAACACGTCTCCCGATCACACGGTTGATCATACTCTGGGTTCCACATGCATGTTTTAGCTGAAGGAAGAATCCCTTAAACCTGGAGAGTTGAGACCCGTGGAATGGGTACCATGCAATATGACTTCAAAGGGTCTTCATTTGCTAACCGAACCTCTCCAATCCTATCACTGCTGCGTTTATGCCCCTGTACACACGCTTGGTTCTCTTTCGGAGACATAGCAATCCATAGGTTTTAAGATACTTACTAGTCAGGTATATTCTTAGGCGTTTAATATGGGGTGTTGAGTCCATTTCGTTGAGCAAGGAGTAGCTCTTGTCTATTACGTATTTGGCTTAAGGAAACTTATCTGTGCTCATTTCAATCTCTGGTTTTATGCAGCACCCCAACTCACCTTTCCCCTTAAGCAAGCATAAGTTGGTTTTCTAAATTTGAGACCCTGTTCTGTTTTGTAATCCAGTTCCTGTGTAGCCAAGTTTACATTCCATGTTTTAGTGATTTCTTATGATGTTTCTTTTTCTGTGTGACTTATTTCAGTTAGAATCATCATACCTGAATCCACTCATTATGCTGCTGTGGGCCTGATGACATAGATGTCATTGCTGAGTGATATTGCATTGTACGTAAGTACCACAACTTCTTCATCCATTTTTCACTTTCTGCGATATTGAACTTGTACCGTAAACGAGGTTCTTGTAAACAGAGCCATCCCAAACTTTGGGGTGGCTGTGTCTTTTTGATTTTAATTTCCCTAAGCTATAGGACCATAAGTGGAAGTGCCCTAGGCTCTGTTGCTTTGTTTTTTAGATGTTTCAGGAAACACCATACACTTCTCCAGAGTGGCTGTTGGCAATTTACATCCTTCCCATCAGCATAACAAGGCTCCCAGTTCTCCATGGCCTGTCCTGCCTTTCTGAATTTTACACCTTTTTCAGATGGCCCTTTTGTCCGGGGGGAAGTGAGACTTCATTGTAGTGCAGATTTCCTTTACAAGCTTGCTTGGTTGGCCAAAAAGTGCGTATGCGTTTTTTCCTGAATATATTCAGGAAAAAACGCATACGCCCTTTTTGGCCAAGTGCATCGTTGTGGACGTTCTGCCTCTTTTCCTATGCTTTAAATGCAATTCCAGTCTACCTCCTGAAATCGGTTTCCTGCAATTCTGCCCCGCTTTCAAGTCCTCTTGGCAGCCTTACTTCAGTATATTTTTGGACGATAGCTGTCATTTATAACTCTGCAGGTTTGTGAATTACAGTGCCCCTGAGCTCCTTTCTTCAACTCGCTTTCTTGTGAGCTGGCCGCAACACCGCAGGATTGCTTCAGGCCCTAATCTGGTTCCGGCACGGCACGCTGAGCCTTTGGTTAATTCCTCTTCCTGGTGGGAAATGAGAGTTAAATTTGCCCGTCCAGACACCTCCAGCTAGTCTCTCATTGGTTCTCCCTATTCCTGTTCATCTTCCGCAGAATTTGCAAACTGGGCCAAACAGGAGGTTAAAGGCACTGACTCTCCAAGTCGGGAGAGTGTTAGTAAAGCATCTGGAATGTTGCACCCGAGTACCAGGGGACGAAAACGGAGACATATTTGAACACGTCTCCCGATCACACGGTTGATCATACTCTGGGTTCCACATGCATGTTTTAGCTGAAGGAAGAATCCCTTAAACCTGGAGACTTGAGACCCGTGGAATGGGTACCATGCAATATGACTTCAAAGGGTCTTCATTTGCTCAGCGAACCTCTCCAATCCTATCACTGCTGCGTTTATGCCCCTGTACACATGCTTGATTCTCTTTCGGAGACATAGCAATCCATAGGTTTTAAGATACTTACTAGACAGGTACATTCTTAGGCGTTTAATATGGGGTGTTGAGTCCATTTCGTTGAGCAAGGAGTAGCTCTTGTCTATTCCATATTTGGCTTAAGGAACTTTATCTGTGCTCATTTCAATCTCTGGTTTTATGCAGCACCCCAACTCACCTTTCCCCTTAAGCAAGCATAAGTTGGTTTTCTAAATTTGAGACCCTGTTCTGTTTTTGTAATCCAGTTCCTGTGTAGCCAAGTTTACATTCCGTGTATTAGTGATATCTTATGATGTTTCTTTTTCTGTGTGACTTATTTCAGTTAGAATCATCATACCTGAATCCACTCATTATGCTGCTGCGGGCCTGATGACATAGATGTCATTGCTGAGTGATATTGCATTGTACGTAAGTACCACAACTACTTCATCCATTTTTCACTTTCTGCGATATTGAACTTGTACCGTAAACGAGGTTCTTGTAAACAGAGCCGTCCCAAACTTTGGGGTGGCTGTGTCTTTTTGATTTTCATTGCCCTAAGCTATAGGACCATAAGTGGAAGTGCCCTGGGCTCTGTTGCTTTGTTTTTTAGATGTTTCAGGAAACACCATACACTTCTCCTGAGTGGCTGTTGGCAATTTACATCCCGCCCATCAGCATAACAAGGCTCCCAGTTCTCCATGGCCTGTCCTGCCTTTCTGGATTTTACACTTTTTTCAGATGGCCCTTTTGACCGGGGGGCAGTGAGACTTCATTGTAGTGCAGATTTCCTTTTGCAAGCTTGCTTGGTTGACCAAAAAGGGCGTATGCGTTTTTTCCTGAATATATTCAGGAAAAAACGCATACGCCCTTTTTGGCCAAGTGCATCATTGTGGACGGTCTGCCTCTTTTCCTATGCTTTACATGCAATTCCAGTCTACCTCCTGAAATCGGTTTCCTGCAATTCTGCCTTGCTTTCAATGCCTCTTCATAGCCTTACCTCAATATATTTTTTGAAAATAGTTGGCCTTTATAACTCTGCAGGTTTTTGAATTGCAGTGGCCCTTAGCTCCATTTTTCAGCTCTTATTTTTGTGATCTTGCCTCATAACCACAGGATTCCTTCAGGCCCTATTCTTCTTCTGGGACACCTGCTGTGCCTTTGGTTTATTCTTCTTACTGATGTGAAATTAGAGTGACATGTGCCCATTGAAACCGCTACAGCTAGTTTCTCACTGGTTCCCCCTATTCCCATTCATCCTCCGCACTAACTGCAGACTGTGTGATACCAGAACTTAAAGGCATTGACTCTCCATGTGGGGATGTTGTTAGTAAAGCGGCTGGAATGTTGATCCGGAGCCCCAGGAGAGGAAAAATGAGGTGCATTTTAGAAACCTTTCCCGATCATATGGTATACCAGTCGCTGGGTTTCCCAAGCATGGTGTAGCTGTAGGAAGATTCCCTTCAACCTGGAGTGTTGGGACCCTTGGAATGAGTAGCATGAAGTATTGCATTAAACTTTTGGCAGTTGCTCACCAAAGCTCACCAATCCTCTCAGTCCCAAGTGTCCAGCCTTATGCCTTATCCAGCTGTGGGTTTATATGTGGTCAATCCAGGTTGCATCACAGCCCCTGAACAAATTTTGTAAGAATTTTTCTCTCTTTCATTGTTTCTGCGTTTTGTTTTTAAAATTTATTTCTATAATGGGGTTTAGCTCATTTTCACTGCTGTGTTTGTGCCGCTCTGCACACACTTGATTCCCTTATGGAGATATATCAATACATGGGTTTTAAGATTCTTATTACTCAGATATATTTCTCTGCGGTGTATAGGGTGTGTTGAGGCCAGTTCATTGTGCAAGGTGTAGATCTTGTCTAATATCTATTTGGTTTATTGAACGGTATCTGTGCTAATTTCAAACTCTTGTTTTATGCATCACCCCACCTCTCCTTTCCCCTTAAGCTGACATAAGTGTGTTTTCTAAATGTGAGACACTGTTCTGTTCTGTAATTCATTTCTTGTGCAGCCATATTTACCCTCCCTCTATAAGTGATATCTTATGATATGTTTCTTTTTCTGTTTGACTTATTTCAAGTAGTATTATCGGACCTAAATCCACTCTTTATCCTTCTACTAGCCTTATTACATTGATTTCATGGTGAAGAGATATTCCATTGTACATAAGTACCACATCTTCTTTATCCATTGTTCTCTTTCCTGGGATATTTAAGGTGTACTGAAGTTGAGGTTCTTGTAAACAGAGTAGCCCTAAACTGTGGTGTGCTTGTGTCTTGTTGATTTTTAGACTTCCCTAGATATACTCCCATGATTGGAAGTGTCCTATGCTCTGTAGCTCTGTTTTTTAGATGATTTAGGAACCACCATACACTTCTCCAGAGTGGCTCTCGGCAGTTCACACACTGCCCATCAGCGTATAAAGGCTCCCTGTTCTCCATGGCCTGTCCTGCATTTCTGGTTTTACAATGTTTTAGGATGGCCCTTTTGACCGGTGGTAAATGAGACTTCTTTGTTGTGCACATTTGCATTGCTTGCTTGCTTCGTTGCCCATAAAGTGCGTATGCGTTTTTTCCTGGATATAATCAGGAAAAAACGCACACGCCCTTTTGGGCCAACTGCATCATTGTCGAAATTCTGCCGCTTTTCATGTGCTTTAAAGACGAGTCCAATCTATCTCTTGAAATCTGTTTCTTGCAATTCTGTCTTGCATTCAGATCCTCTTCTTTGCCTTACCTCAACATATTTTTGGACGTTAGTTTTCATTTATAACTCTGCAGGTTTGTGAATTGCAGTGACCCTGAGCTCCATTTTTTAAGTTGCTCTTTTGTGAGCTGGCCTCAAAGCCGCAGGATTGCTTCAGGCCCTATTTTGGCTCCGGCGAGGTGGGCTGAGCCTTTTTTCAATTCTTATTCTTAATGGGAAATTAGAGTGATATGTGCCCGTCCAAACCCCTACAACTATTCTCTCATTGGTTCCCCCTCTTCCCGTTCATCCTCCTCACAATTTGCAAAATGTGTGAAACAGAAGTTGAAATGTGCTGATTCTTCAAGTGGGGAGATTCTAAGTAACGTGGCTGGAATGGTGAACAGGAGCACCAGGAGAGGATAAATGAGCTGCATTTTAGACACATCTCCCGATCACATGGTGTACAGTCCTCTGGGTTTTCCATGCATGTTTTAGCTGTAGGAAGATCCCTTGAATCTGCAGATTTGGGACCCATTGAATGGGTACCAGGTAGTATTACTTTAAAGGGTGTGCATTTCCTCACCCAACCTCACATTTCTCTTAGTGCAAACAGTTTCCAGCCTTATGTCTCATCCTGCTGTGGGTCTAGATGTGTTCAATCCATGTTGCATCACCGTCCCTGAGGAAAAGTTGTAAGAGGTTTTCTCTGTCTCTCTGTCGTTTATTTTTTTCAATTTATTACTATATTGGTTACAGCTGATTTTCAAAGCTCTGTTTCTTGCTGCTGTACATTCACTTGATTCACGTACAGAGAGACATCAGTAAATTCTTTTTCAGATTCTTACCAGTCGTATATATTCTTTTCCGGTGACCTGAGTGTGCTGAGTGCAGTTCTTTCAGCTACCGTGTAGGCCTTGTTGATTATCAGTTTGGTATTTGGAATGGTATCTTTGCTAATTTCAACCTCCTGGATGATGCCTCACCCCTCCCCACCTTTCCCGTTTAGCAGCCTTGTGCGTGTTTTCTACATATTTGACTATGTTTTTGTTTTGTAATTTATTTCATGTGTAGCCATTTTGGATTCCACCTTTAAGTGATATCTTATGATATGTGTCTTTTTCTTTTTGAATTATGTCACTTAGAATGATCATACGTAACTCCTCCGGAGTTGTTACAACTGGCCATATTTCATTGATTTCCAGGCTGAATAATATTCCACTCTACCTAAGTACCACATCTCTATCCATTTTTTCTCTCCAGAGACATTTAAGTTATATCCTAGTCGAGGATCTTTTAAACAGAGAGGGGGTAAACATTGGGGTGCCTGTGTCCTCTCGATTTTTGTTTTTCCCAAGATATACACCCATGAGTGCAAGTGCCCTATGCTCTGTAGCTCATTTTTTAGATGCTTTAGTAAACACAATACACTTCTCCAGAATGGCCGTTGGCAATATACATTTCCACTATAAGTCTCACAGGGCTCCCTCTTCTCCTTGCCCTGTCCTGCATTTCTGTTGTTTACGCTTTATGAGGATGGCTCTTCTGACTGATGCGAAGTGATATCTTTTGTAGTATTGACTTCCAGTGCCCACCTGTTTGGTTGGCTAAAAAAGTGTATGCCCTTTTCTTGAATATATACAGAAAAAAACGCATACACCCTTTTTGGCCAACTGCAATGTTGGCAATGTTCAGCTCCTTTTCTTGTGCTTAATGGCGAGTCCTTTCTACCTCCTCAGATCCCTTTCCTGCCATTCTCCCTTGCTTACAAGTCCTTTTCTCTGACTTTCCTCAAGACATTTTTCAGTGATGGATATTTTCAACTCTGCAGTTTCGTGAATTTTACTGCCCCTGAGTTCCATTGTTCAGCTTGTGTTTATGGGAACTGGCCACAAAGCAGCGGGATTTCCTCAAGCCCTATACTGTTTCCATGGGCAACCCTAGCCTTTGGTCAATTCGTCTTCCTGATTGGAAATTAGAGTGACATGTGCCTGTCTGAACACCTAGGACTTGTCTCTCTTTGTTCCTCATCCTTCCGCTTCATCCTCTGGACAAATTCCAAACTGTACGCAACAGGATGTTGACAGTGCTGACATCTCCAAGTGGGGAGACTGTTAGTAAAGACACTGGAGGGGTGAACCCGAGCACCAGGAGATGAGGAGATGAGATGCCTTTTCCAAACTCTTCCCGATCAGACGGTATACCATCCTCTGGGTGTGACAGACATGTTTTAGCAGTAGGAAGAGTCCCATTCATGTAAGGAGAACACCAGGGCTTTTTCAAAATCAGTGTCTCCCCGAAACCCAAACTGGGAAATTTTTTAAGCTACGGCTACACATATGTTCATTAAGGGCCTTGTGAAGTAGGCAGAGTCCAAACTTTAGATGATTGAAGTCTTCAGGGTCAGAAGCACTCACCACCAGCTTCCCTTAGGTTACACTTTAACTGTCATTGATAGATGATGTCAATAAAAATATCTATTCTTTTTCAGATTATTTCCCCTTATTGCAAAATGTTGAGTGTAGTTCCCTGTGCTATACAGTAGTTCCTTGTTGATGATCTATTTTATACATAGCAGTGTGTATGTGTTAATCCCAAACTGTTAATTTATCCCTCCTCCCACCTTTCCCCTTTGGTAATAATAAATTATAAGATTTTATACTTCTCAGAAATGGGGGAGCTGAAAGAGAGGTATCATTTTCAATGGAAAAGCATTTAAAACAAGATTGAAGCTTTAACCAAGATTATTAGATGTACATCCTTGGAAAGAAATCACTTCGTTTCTCTAATATTGACCTGACAAATAAGACAAACCTTTTCACTGAACTTGCTTATAATAAAGTGATGGAAATATCAAATGGAAGTGTTAGAAACATCTTATTTTACCCGAGCCTTATACACTGTTCTATGTTAACTACAGTTTGGCTCACACATCTGTTCATTGAGGTTACAATAGTCTCAATTTCTGTTACTGATCCTCCAGAGTGGACCCCAACAAGTGTCCCCCTGCCCAGTGTCATTGGGGCCAACAGATCAAGACTGAGTTTGGTTCACAAGCAAAGGAAACTTTATATTTTGATCAGAGAATGGAGAGGTGAGAGCATGCACTACCCCGTGGGCTGTGGGCTGGGCTGCTGTGTAGAGATCCTGTCAGAGTCAGTGGGAGGGAGGGGGCGGAGCTCTCGAGGGCCGGGTTGGCTGCAGCTCAGGCTCTATATCGCGGAGTCTGCACTGGGCCCCAGGAGCTGAGGTGTCGTCCCAGCCATTCTGCACTAGGAAATCTGGTCTGAAGTGCCGGGTGTGGAACCTCTGCATGCGGGACCCTAGGAGCACATGAAATTAGACAAAGCACAAAGGATAAAAAAGGTTAGACTTGACTTTATTGCCCAGATTCTATTTTTATCTCCCAGGGATTTTTAATGGGCTTTGCTGGGGACAAACCCCTCCTCTGCCTTTTGTCCCGTTCCTCATTCTTGGAGTGCTGAGGGTGCAGACCCTTCTTCTGTAACTGCTGAGTGCTGAGTTGGGAGCCCTCATACCTGGGGGCGAGGGTCAGAGCTTCTCCCCAGCAGCCTCCAGGTGACGTTGATTGTCCCCAGGCCCCCTGCCTCCCTGCTCGTCCACCTGAGCACCAGCATTGGAAGTGCTATAGATTCTAATGACCTTTAAGGGTCCAGGAAAGAGATGTGCAGAGACGCTGTGGGGGCCGGTTTCACCCCGCCCCACATTTGTTCGGCCACCTTAGGCTGACCGTTTCTGCCAGCCTAGATGCTCTGACCAGTAGTCTGCGCTTTCTTCAATTAGGCCCCTGAATTAATGTACAAACAGCACCAGGTGTCAGAGCCCTGCCCGCTCCACTCCCAGACAGTCCAGGGTCAGTAGTGATCAAGGACCATGATGGCCACTGAGTCAACAGCCTTTTGAAGTAAACAGGAGTCCAGCCGGTCTTATTGGCCACCATCAGCACAGTGTCTGTAGGCTTTTCTATGGTGAGAGTGTGATATACGGTTCCCCCGCCAAGATTATTAGCTCCCCTCTGGGTGCAGTAAGTCCTGCAAGCAGTAGTCTACTCTTTTGGGACACACTCTTGTTGTTTTATGAGAGAAACTCCAGGTCAAGTGATGTTCACACGAGTCGTCATGGTGCCCTGTTGCCCCTGGTTATCTCTCTGGATGTTGGAGTTGGAGGGCCTCCTCACTCGAGGTTGGTGTGCCCACGGAGCGAACCCTGCAACTTCAGGGCATGGTTGGTGGTTAGGATCACCACGTGGGGTCCTTTTCCCTTAGGAAGGAGGTGGCCTTTTGGGCTGTTGATTTCCAGGTTTTTAGATACCGCCAGTATCTTGGCCAGATGTGGCAGTGGGCCAAGCCCCTTGGTGACCGTAGTTTATCCTACCTGGATGGCATTCTTGCATTGTTCCATTTCAAGTGGTCCCAGTTTTTGCACTAATTCTCCAATGGCGATTCACCTTTCACCGGGAATGTAAAGGTCAAAGGGTTTAGCTAAATTAGGGAGTTCCAGGGCAAGGGTCTGAATTGACTGCTCTTTCCATTCTTGAAAGGCCACTTCTGGATTCTATTCAAAAGGATCATCATCTTTTCCTTTCAGTGTTTCATATAGAGGCCCAGCTAGTAGACTGTAGTTAGGGATCCAGAAGCAGCAAACCCTGGCCTCCCCAGGAACCCCTAAGCTGTCTTCTAGTTTTAGAAAGGGGTAAGGCTGAAAATGGTTTCTTCCCTTTCCTGGGATGGGCTTCTCCGACCTTCTGTGAGAATGAAGCCCAGGCAGGTCACCGCAGTCTGTGATATTTGAGCTTTTTCTTGGACAACTTCTATCCTTTATTGGCTTGGTAGTTCAGAGGCCTCCTTAGTAGGGCTGGCGATCAGAATGTCGTCTGCATACTGAAGGAGGATTTCCTTTTCCAGAGGTAGAACTTTTAGGTCTTTAGCTAAGCTTTCCCCAAAGATGGTGTGGGAATTTTTGCACCCTTGGGGCAAGACGGCCCGGAAGTATTGTTTTAGTTGTATGTTGAGTCCTGCCACTCACAAGCCAAAATTTCTTGTGACTCTGGGACTAATGGAATGCAAAAGAAGGCATCATTGAAGACTAATACAGAATACCATGTCCTGGTGGTTGGTAGAATGACCAGCAGGGTGTAGGAATTAGGAGCAACTGGAGGTATATCCTCGGTGGCTTCACTGACTGTCCTGACATCCTTTACCAGGTCCCCAGCAGCCCATGGGGCTCTCGTGGTCAGACCAATCCCAGAATATGGAGCTCACCTGGGCAGGTACCTCACCCCCACCCCAGCCCACGGGGCTCTCGTGGTCAGGCCCCTCCCAGGATACAGAGCTACCCTTGCAGGTACCGTGGCAGGGCTGGGCACACAGGAATTGTGCGCATAGCCCTCATTGCAGAGCACCCCCAGCTCACCTGTCGCTCAGAGCTGACACAGAGCACCTCAGAGCAGGACTTGAACTAACAAACAGCAGCTGTGACAGGTCTGTGACCCTGGGCATCACTCTGTGTGGTCTCCCTCCACCTGGTCTTCCAGAGACTTCCACTGCACCTGGGGCACCAGGCCTCTGTCTCCAACCACCACCCACCCCTCCTCTCCCTGACTCCTGGTTTCCTCTCATTAGGAGAGGGTTTTCTTGAAGTTGTCTCCCACTCATGGGCCAGATAAAATGATTAGAAAACAAGCCAAAGCTGCAGCCCCTTGTCTATCCTGACTCTCAGGAGCCCACACCTGTTCCTTGGACCTGGCCGGTTCAGCAAGTTCCATTTTCTGCAACTGTGAGCCCCTGAGGGGTGATGATTGGCTGAGCTGGGCAGCCTTACCGTGCAGGCCAGCCCTCCCCAGGTGTGCCTGGGTTGAGATCAATATAAATACCACTCCAGGCAGCAAGAGCCCCTGCAGCCGTGCCTGACGCCATTTTCTCTGCCCTGTCAGCAGTCTCGGGGCTGGGCTGGTGGGAGGGAGTGAGAGGCCACAGGTTTGTGGGTGGCCCAGTGTGAGTGGGGCTCTGCTGGACTTTCTGCAGCAGTTGCCAGGCTGCCACCTGCTAAAGAAGAGGATGTGTCACCCATACCTGCTGCTGGAATTTCTCCCTGGGCAGAGGTGAGGAAGGAAAAAAGCAGTGGGGGCAGGGACAGGACGGGTATCTCAGGCAGGGAAATGGAAATCTTCCAGAAGAGCACCCAGGGCCAGGACCATCCTGGTTGGCCTGCAGGCACCAAGTCGGCCGGCATGCTGTCACTCGTGTGGCTCTATGGCCCTTCCTCTAGGCTTTCAAGTCCTTGTATATATTCAGGTGTTTTACCTGGGACGAGTGGGAATAGTTCAGCAGCAACTGGCCTGGGGCTCAGCTCACGTTTACTCACAGATGCCTCGGCACGGTGCCCCAGCTTTGCAATGAGGACGCTTGTTGCGTGGGGGCTGCTGGCTGAATGGGAGACGATTCCCCACCACTGACCAACTTCAGAATTGTTTACAACTGGAGCAAGTGCCCTGATATGGTTTTCCTCTGTGGAACTGGTGGGTTCTGTGTTTTTTTTCTCTTTTTCGTTTTTGGTTCAAGGTAGATTTTATTCCTCTTTTTTGTATTTACAGATATAAGCATGGAAATAATTTATTCATATAAATACATGTATGTGAAGGGAATAATTGTTTTTTCTGTTTTATTTTTTAAATTTTATTTCTTTTTAATTTTGAATTTTATTTTATATTTTTATACAGCAGGTTCTTATTGGTTATCTATTTTATACATATAAATGTATACATGCCAATCCCAGTCTCTCAACTCCTCCCACCACCACCCCCCCAACAGCTTTCCCCCCTTGTTGTCCATACATTTGTTGTCTACATCTGTTGCTCTATTTATGCCTTGCAAAATGGTTAATCTGTACAGTTTTTCTAGGTTCCACATATATGCATGAATATACAAGATTTGTTTTTCTCTTTCTGACTTACTTCACTCTGTATGACAGTCTCTAGATCCATCGACGTCTCTACAAATGACCCAATTTCATTCCTTTTCATGGCTTAGTAATATTCCATTTTAAATATGTACCACAGCTTTATGCATTCGTCTGTCTGTGGGCATTTAGGTTGCTTCCATTACCTCGATATTGTAAATAGTGATGCAATGAACATTGCGGTGAATGTCTCTTTTTTTGATTTATGGTTTTGTCTGGGTATATGTCCAGTACTGGGATTGCTGTATCATATGGTAATTCTATTGTTAGTTTCTTAAGAAACTCCATATTGTTCTCCATAGTGACTGTATCAATTTACATTGCCAACAATAGTGGAAGAGGGTTCCTTTTCTCCACACCCTTTCCAGCATTTTTGTTTGTAGATTTTCTGATGATGCCCATTCTGTCAGGTGTGAGGTGATACCTCATTGTTGAGTCCATTTTGTTGAGCAAGGGGTAGGTCTTGTCTATTACATATTTGGCTTATGGAACGGTATCTGTGCTAATTTCAAACTCTGGTTTTATGCAGCACCCCAACTCACCTTCCCCCTAAAGGAAACATAAGTTGGTTTTCTAAACTTGAGACCCTGTTCTGTTTTGTAACTCAGTTCATGTGTAGCCAAGTACACATTCCGTGTATTAGTGATACCTTATGATGTTTCTTTTTCTGTGTGACTTCTTTCAGTTAGAATCATCATACCCGAATCCACTCATTATGCTGCTACGGGCCTGATGACATAGATTTCAGGGCTGAGTGATATTGCATTGTACGTAAGTACCACAACTTCTTCATCCATTTTTCACTTTCTGCGATATTGAACTTGTACCGTAAACGAGGTTCTTGTAAACAGAGCCGTCCCAAACTTTGGGGTGGCTGTGTCTTTTTGATTTTCATTGCCCTAAGCTATAGGACCATAAGTGGAAGTGCCCTGGGCTCTGTTGCTTTGTTTTTTAGATGTTTCAGGAAACACCATACACTTCTCCTGAGTGGCTGTTGGCAATTTACATCCCGCCCATCAGCATAACAAGGCTGCCAGTTCTCCATGGCCTGTCCTGCCTTTCTGGATTTTACACTTT
This sequence comes from Grampus griseus, assembly GCF_964374135.1. Classification (NCBI taxonomy): domain Eukaryota; kingdom Metazoa; phylum Chordata; class Mammalia; order Artiodactyla; family Delphinidae; genus Grampus; species Grampus griseus. Next base: position 342,539 of record NW_028133251.1, on the reverse strand, counting down.
TTTCAGATGGCCCTTTTGACCGGGGGGCAGTGAGACTTCATTGTAGTGCAGATTTCCTTTTGCAAGCTTGCTTGGTTGACCAAAAAGGGCGTATGCGTTTTTTCTTGAATATATTCAGGAAAAAACGCATACGCCCTTTTTGGCCAAGTGCATCATTGTGGACGTTCTGCCTCTTTTCCTATGCTTTACATGCAATTCCAGTCTACCTCCTTAAATCGGTTTCCTGCAATTCCGCCCGCTTTCAAGTCCTCTTGGCAGCCTTACTTCAGTATATTTTTGGACGATAGCTGTCATTTATAACTCTGCAGGTTTTTGAATTACAGTGCCCCTGAGCTCCTTTCTTCAACTCGCTTTCTTGTGAGCTGGCCGCAACACCGCAGGATTGCTTCAGGCCCTAATCTGGTTACGGCACGGCACGCTGAGCCTTTGGTTAATTCCTCTTCCTGGTGGGAAATGAGAGTTAAATTTGCCTGTCCAGACACCTCCAGCTAGTCTCTCATTGGTTCTCCCTATTCCTGTTCATCTTCCGCAGAAATTGCAAACTGGGCCAAACAGGAGGTTAAAGGCACTGACTCTCCAAGTAGGGAGAGTGTTAGTAAAGCGTCTGGAATGTTGCACCCGAGTACCAAAGGACGAGAACGGAGACATATTTGAACACGTCTCCGGATCACACGGTTGATCATACTCTGGGTTCCACATGCATGTTTTAGCTGAAGGAAGAATCCCTTAAACCTGGAGAGTTGAGACACGTGGAATGGGTACCATGCAATATGCCTTCAAAGGGTCTTCATTTGCTCACCGAACCTCTCCAATCCTATCACTGCTGCGTTTATGCCCCTGTACACACGCTTGATTCTCTTTCGGAGACATAGCAATCCATAGGTTTTAAGATACTTACTAGTCAGGTACATTCTTAAGCGTTTAATATGGGGTGTTGAGTCCATTTCGTTGAGCAAGGAGTAGCTCTTGTCTATTCCATATTTGGCTTAAGGAACTTTATCTGTGCTCATTTCAATCCCTGGTTTTATGCAGCACCCCAACGCACCTTTCCCCTTAAGCAAGCATAAGTTGGTTTTCTAAATTTGAGACCCTGTTCTGTTTTGTAATCCAGTTCCTGTGTAGCCAAGTTTACATTCCGTGTATTAGTGATATCTTATGATGTTTCTTTTTCTGTGTGACTTATTTCAGTTAGAATCATCATACCTGAATCCACTCATTATGCTGCTGTGGGCCTGATGACATAGATGTCATTGCTGAGTGATATTGCATTGTACGTAAGTACCACAACTACTTCATCCATTTTTCACTTTCTGCGATATTGAACTTGTACCGTAAACGAGGTTCTTGTAAACAGAGCCGTCCCAAACTTTGGGGTGGCTGTGTCTTTTTGATTTTCATTGCCCTAAGCTATAGGACCATAAGTGGAAGTGCCCTGGGCTCTGTTGCTTTGTTTTTTAGATGTTTCAGGAAACACCATACACTTCTCCTGAGTGGCTGTTGGCAATTTACATCCCGCCCATCAGCATAACAAGGCTGCCAGTTCTCCATGGCCTGTTCCGCCTTTCTGGATTTTACACTTTTTTCAGATGGCCCTTTTGACCGGGGGGCAGTGAGACTTCATTGTAGTGCAGATTTCCTTTTGCAAGCTTGCTTGGTTGACCAAAAAGGGCGTATGCGTTTTTTCCTGAATATATTCAGGAAAAAACGCATACGCCCTTTTTGGCCAAGTGCATCATTGTGGACGTTCTGCCTCTTTTCCTATGCTTTACATGCAATTCCAGTCTACCTCCTGAAATCGGTTTCCTGCAATTCCGCCCGCTTTCAAGTCCTCTTGGCAGCCTTACTTCAGTATATTTTTGGACGATAGCTGTCATTTATAACTCTGCAGGTTTTTGAATGACAGTGCCCCTGAGCTCCTTTCTTCAACTCGCTTTCTTGTGAGCTGGCCGCAACACCGCAGGATTGCTTCAGGCCCTAATCTGGTTACGGCACGGCACGCTGAGCCTTTGGTTAATTCCTCTTCCTGGTGGGAAATGAGAGTTAAATTTGCCCGTCCAGACACCTCCAGCTAGTCTCTCATTGGTTCTCCCTATTCCTGTTCATCTTCCGCAGAAATTGCAAACTGGGCCAAACAGGAGGTTAAAGGCACTGACTCTCCAAGTAGGGAGAGTGTTAGTAAAGCGTCTGGAATGTTGCACCCGAGTACCAAAGGACGAGAACGGAGACATATTTGAACACGTCTCCGGATCACACGGTTGATCATACTCTGGGTTCCACATGCATGTTTTAGCTGAAGGAAGAATCCCTTAAACCTGGAGAGTTGAGACACGTGGAATGGGTACCATGCAATATGCCTTCAAAGGGTCTTCATTTGCTCACCGAACCTCTCCAATCCTATCACTGCTGCGTTTATGCCCCTGTACACACGCTTGATTCTCTTTTGGAGACATAGCAATCCATAGGTTTTAAGATACTTACTAGTCAGGTACATTCTTAAGCGTTTAATATGGGGTGTTGAGTCCATTTCGTTGAGCAAGGAGTAGCTCTTGTCTATTCCATATTTGGCTTAAGGAACTTTATCTGTGCTCATTTCAATCCCTGGTTTTATGCAGCACCCCAACGCACCTTTCCCCTTAAGCAAGCATAAGTTGGTTTTCTAAATTTGAGACCCTGTTCTGTTTTGTAATCCAGTTCCTGTGTAGCCAAGTTTACATTCCGTGTATTAGTGATACCTTATGATGTTTCTTTTTCTGTGTGACTTATTTCAGTTAGAATCATCATACCTGAATCCACTCATTATGCTGCTGTGGGCCTGATGACATAGATGTCATTGCTGAGTGATATTGCATTGTACGTAAGTACCACAACTACTTCATCCATTTTTCACTTTCTGCGATATTGAACTTGTACCGTAAACGAGGTTCTTGTAAACAGAGCCGTCCCAAACTTTGGGGTGGCTGTGTCTTTTTGATTTTCATTGCCCTAAGCTATAGGACCATAAGTGGAAGTGCCCTGGGCTCTGTTGCTTTGTTTTTTAGATGTTTCAGGAAACACCATACACTTCTCCTGAGTGGCTGTTGGCAATTTACATCCCGCCCATCAGCATAACAAGGCTGCCAGTTCTCCATGGCCTGTCCTGCCTTTCTGGATTTTACACTTTTTTCAGATGGCCCTTTTGACCGGGGGGCAGTGAGACTTCATTGTAGTGCAGATTTCCTTTTGCAAGCTTGCTTGGTTGACCAAAAAGGGCGTATGCGTTTTTTCCTGAATATATTCAGGAAAAAACGCATACGCCCTTTTTGGCCAAGTGCATCATTGTGGACGTTCTGCCTCTTTTCCTATGCTTTACATGCAATTCCAGTCTACCTCCTGAAATCGGTTTCCTGCAATTCCGCCCGCTTTCAAGTCCTCTTGGCAGCCTTACTTCAGTATATTTTTGGACGATAGCTGTCATTTATAACTCTGCAGGTTTTTGAATGACAGTGCCCCTGAGCTCCTTTCTTCAACTCGCTTTCTTGTGAGCTGGCCGCAACACCGCAGGATTGCTTCAGGCCCTAATCTGGTTACGGCACGGCACGCTGAGCCTTTGGTTAATTCCTCTTCCTGGTGGGAAATGAGAGTTAAATTTGCCCGTCCAGACACCTCCAGCTAGTCTCTCATTGGTTCTCCCTATTCCTGTTCATCTTCCGCAGAAATTGCAAACTGGGCCAAAAAGGAGGTTAAAGGCACTGACTCTCCAAGTAGGGAGAGTGTTAGTAAAGCGTCTGGAATGTTGCACCCGAGTACCAAAGGACGAGAACGGAGACATATTTGAACACGTCTCCGGATCACACGGTTGATCATACTCTGGGTTCCACATGCATGTTTTAGCTGAAGGAAGAATCCCTTAAACCTGGAGAGTTGAGACACGTGGAATGGGTACCATGCAATATGCCTTCAAAGGGTCTTCATTTGCTCACCGAACCTCTCCAATCCTATCACTGCTGCGTTTATGCCCCTGTACACACGCTTGATTCTCTTTCGGAGACATAGCAATCCATAGGTTTTAAGATACTTACTAGTCAGGTACATTCTTAAGCGTTTAATATGGGGTGTTGAGTCCATTTCGTTGAGCAAGGAGTAGCTCTTGTCTATTCCATATTTGGCTTAAGGAACTTTATCTGTGCTCATTTCAATCCCTGGTTTTATGCAGCACCCCAACGCACCTTTCCCCTTAAGCAAGCATAAGTTGGTTTTCTAAATTTGAGACCCTGTTCTGTTTTGTAATCCAGTTCCTGTGTAGCCAAGTTTACATTCCGTGTATTAGTGATATCTTATGATGTTTCTTTTTCTGTGTGACTTATTTCAGTTAGAATCATCATACCTGAATCCACTCATTATGCTGCTGTGGGCCTGATGACATAGATGTCATTGCTGAGTGATATTGCATTGTACGTAAGTACCACAACTACTTCATCCATTTTTCACTTTCTGCGATATTGAACTTGTACCGTAAACGAGGTTCTTGTAAACAGAGCCGTCCCAAACTTTGGGGTGGCTGTGTCTTTTTGATTTTCATTGCCCTAAGCTATAGGACCATAAGTGGAAGTGCCCTGGGCTCTGTTGCTTTGTTTTTTAGATGTTTCAGGAAACACCATACACTTCTCCTGAGTGGCTGTTGGCAATTTACATCCCGCCCATCAGCATAACAAGGCTGCCAGTTCTCCATGGCCTGTCCTGCCTTTCTGCATTTTACACTTTTTTCAGATGGCCCTTTTGACCGGGGGGCAGTGAGACTTCATTGTAGTGCAGATTTCCTTTTGCAAGCTTGCTTGGTTGACCAAAAAGGGCGTATGCGTTTTTTCCTGAATATATTCAGGAAAAAACGCATACGCCCTTTTTGGCCAAGTGCATCATTGTGGACGTTCTGCCTCTTTTCCTATGCTTTACATGCAATTCCAGTCTACCTCCTGAAATCGGTTTCCTGCAATTCCGCCCGCTTTCAAGTCCTCTTGGCAGCCTTACTTCAGTATATTTTTGGACGATAGCTGTCATTTATAACTCTGCAGGTTTTTGAATGACAGTGCCCCTGAGCTCCTTTCTTCAACTCGCTTTCTTGTGAGCTGGCCGCAACACCGCAGGATTGCTTCAGGCCCTAATCTGGTTACGGCACGGCACGCTGAGCCTTTGGTTAATTCCTCTTCCTGGTGGGAAATGAGAGTTAAATTTGCCCGTCCAGACACCTCCAGCTAGTCTCTCATTGGTTCTCCCTATTCCTGTTCATCTTCCGCAGAAATTGCAAACTGGGCCAAACAGGAGGTTAAAGGCACTGACTCTCCAAGTAGGGAGAGTGTTAGTAAAGCGTCTGGAATGTTGCACCCGAGTACCAAAGGACGAGAACGGAGACATATTTGAACACGTCTCCGGATCACACGGTTGCTCATACTCTGGGTTCCACATGCATGTTTTAGCTGAAGGAAGAATCCCTTAAACCTGGAGAGTTGAGACACGTGGAATGGGTACCATGCAATATGCCTTCAAAGGGTCTTCATTTGCTCACCGAACCTCTCCAATCCTATCACTGCTGCGTTTATGCCCCTGTACACACGCTTGATTCTCTTTCGGAGACATAGCAATCCATAGGTTTTAAGATACTTACTAGTCAGGTACATTCTTAAGCGTTTAATATGGGGTGTTGAGTCCATTTCGTTGAGCAAGGAGTAGCTCTTGTCTATTCCATATTTGGCTTAAGGAACTTTATCTGTGCTCATTTCAATCCCTGGTTTTATGCAGCACCCCAACGCACCTTTCCCCTTAAGCAAGCATAAGTTGGTTTTCTAAATTTGAGACCCTGTTCTGTTTTGTAATCCAGTTCCTGTGTAACCAAGTTTACATTCCGTGTATTAGTGATATCTTATGATGTTTCTTTTTCTGTGTGACTTATTTCAGTTAGAATCATCATACCTGAATCCACTCATTATGCTGCTGTGGGCCTGATGACATAGATATCATTGCTGAGTGATATTGCATTGTACGTAAGTACCACAACTACTTCATCCATTTTTCACTTTCTGCGATATTGAACTTGTACCGTAAACGAGGTTCTTGTAAACAGAGCCGTCCCAAACTTTGGGGTGGCTGTGTCTTTTTGATTTTCATTGCCCTAAGCTATAGGACCATAAGTGGAAGTGCCCTGGGCTCTGTTGCTTTGTTTTTTAGATGTTTCAGGAAACACCATACACTTCTCCTGAGTGGCTGTTGGCAATTTACATCCCGCCCATCAGCATAACAAGGCTCCCAGTTCTCCATGGCCTGTCCTGCCTTTCTGGATTTTACACTTTTTTCAGATGGCCCTTTTGACCGGGGGGCAGTGAGACTTCATTGTAGTGCAGATTTCCTTTTGCAAGCTTGCTTGGTTGACCAAAAAGGGCGTATGCGTTTTTTCCTGAATATATTCAGGAAAAAACGCATACGCCCTTTTTGGCCAAGTGCATCATTGTGGACGTTCTGCCTCTTTTCCTATGCTTTACATGCAATTCCAGTCTACCTCCTGAAATCGGTTTCCTGCAATTCCGCCCGCTTTCAAGTCCTCTTGGCAGCCTTACTTCAGTATATTTTTGGACGATAGCTGTCATTTATAACTCTGCAGGTTTTTGAATGACAGTGCCCCTGAGCTCCTTTCTTCAACTCGCTTTCTTGTGAGCTGGCCGCAACACCGCAGGATTGCTTCAGGCCCTAATCTGGTTACGGCACGGCACGCTGAGCCTTTGGTTAATTCCTCTTCCTGGTGGGAAATGAGAGTTAAATTTGCCCGTCCAGACACCTCCAGCTAGTCTCTCATTGGTTCTCCCTATTCCTGTTCATCTTCCGCAGAAATTGCAAACTGGGCCAAACAGGAGGTTAAAGGCACTGACTCTCCAAGTAGGGAGAGTGTTAGTAAAGCGTCTGGAATGTTGCACCCGAGTACCAAAGGACGAGAACGGAGACATATTTGAACACGTCTCCGGATCACACGGTTGCTCATACTCTGGGTTCCACATGCATGTTTTAGCTGAAGGAAGAATCCCTTAAACCTGGAGAGTTGAGACACGTGGAATGGGTACCATGCAATATGCCTTCAAAGGGTCTTCATTTGCTCACCGAACCTCTCCAATCCTATCACTGCTGCGTTTATGCCCCTGTACACACGCTTGATTCTCTTTCGGAGACATAGCAATCCATAGGTTTTAAGATACTTACTAGTCAGGTACATTCTTAAGCGTTTAATATGGGGTGTTGAGTCCATTTCGTTGAGCAAGGAGTAGCTCTTGTCTATTCCATATTTGGCTTAAGGAACTTTATCTGTGCTCATTTCAATCCCTGGTTTTATGCAGCACCCCAACGCACCTTTCCCCTTAAGCAAGCATAAGTTGGTTTTCTAAATTTGAGACCCTGTTCTGTTTTGTAATCCAGTTCCTGTGTAACCAAGTTTACATTCCGTGTATTAGTGATATCTTATGATGTTTCTTTTTCTGTGTGACTTATTTCAGTTAGAATCATCATACCTGAATCCACTCATTATGCTGCTGTGGGCCTGATGACATAGATGTCATTGCTGAGTGATATTGCATTGTACGTAAGTACCACAACTACTTCATCCATTTTTCACTTTCTGCGATATTGAACTTGTACCGTAAACGAGGTTCTTGTAAACAGAGCCGTCCCAAACTTTGGGGTGGCTGTGTCTTTTTGATTTTCATTGCCCTAAGCTATAGGACCATAAGTGGAAGTGCCCTGGGCTCTGTTGCTTTGTTTTTTAGATGTTTCAGGAAACACCATACACTTCTCCTGAGTGGCTGTTGGCAATTTACATCCCGCCCATCAGCATAACAAGGCTCCCAGTTCTCCATGGCCTGTCCTGCCTTTCTGGATTTTACACTTTTTTCAGATGGCCCTTTTGACCGGGGGGCAGTGAGACTTCATTGTAGTGCAGATTTCCTTTTGCAAGCTTGCTTGGTTGACCAAAAAGGGCGTATGCGTTTTTTCCTGAATATATTCAGGAAAAAACGCATACGCCCTTTTTGGCCAAGTGCATCATTGTGGACGGTCTGCCTCTTTTCCTATGCTTTACATGCAATTCCAGTCTACCTCCTGAAATCGGTTTCCTGCAATTCTGCCTTGCTTTCAATGCCTCTTCATAGCCTTACCTCAATATATTTTTTGAAAATAGTTGGCCTTTATAACTCTGCAGGTTTTTGAATTGCAGTGGCCCTTAGCTCCATTTTTCAGCTCTTATTTTTGTGATCTTGCCTCATAACCACAGGATTCCTTTAGGCCCTATTCTTCTTCTGGGACACCTGCTGTGCCTTTGGTTTATTCTTCTTACTGATGTGAAATTAGAGTGACATGTGCCCATTGAAACCGCTACAGCTAGTTTCTCACTGGTTCCCCCTATTCCCATTCATCCTCCGCACTAACTGCAGACTGTGTGATACCAGAACTTAAAGGCATTGACTCTCCATGTGGGGATGTTGTTAGTAAAGCGGCTGGAATGTCGATCCGGAGCCCCAGGAGAGGAAAAATGAGGTGCATTTTAGAAACCTTTCCCGATCATATGGTATACCAGTCGCTGGGTTTCCCAAGCATGGTGTAGCTGTAGGAAGATTCCCTTCAACCTGGAGTGTTGGGACCCTTGGAATGAGTAGCATGAAGTATTGCATTAAACTTTTGGCAGTTGCTCACCAAAGCTCACCAATCCTCTCAGTCCCAAGTGTCCAGCCTTATGCCTTATCCAGCTGTGGGTTTATATGTGGTCAATCCAGGTTGCATCACAGCCCCTGAACAAATTTTGTAAGAATTTTTCTCTCTTTCATTGTTTCTGCGTTTTGTTTTTAAAATTTATTTCTATAATGGGGTTTAGCTCATTTTCACTGCTGTGTTTGTGCCGCTCTGCACACACTTGATTCCCTTATGGAGATATATCAATACATGGGTTTTAAGATTCTTATTACTCAGATATATTTCTCTGCGGTGTATAGGGTGTGTTGAGGCCAGTTCATTGTGCAAGGTGTAGATCTTGTCTAATATCTATTTGGTTTATTGAACGGTATCTGTGCTAATTTCAAACTCTTGTTTTATGCATCACCCCACCTCTCCTTTCCCCTTAAGCTGACATAAGTGTGTTTTCTAAATGTGAGACACTGTTCTGTTCTGTAATTCATTTCTTGTGCAGCCATATTTACCCTCCCTCTATAAGTGATATCTTATGATATGTTTCTTTTTCTGTTTGACTTATTTCAAGTAGTATTATCGGACCTAAATCCACTCTTTATCCTTCTACTAGCCTTATTACATTGATTTCATGGTGAAGAGATATTCCATTGTACATAAGTACCACATCTTCTTTATCCATTGTTCTCTTTCCTGGGATATTTAAGGTGTACTGAAGTTGAGGTTCTTGTAAACAGAGTAGCCCTAAACTGTGGTGTGCTTGTGTCTTGTTGATTTTTAGACTTCCCTAGATATACTCCCATGATTGGAAGTGTCCTATGCTCTGTAGCTCTGTTTTTTAGATGATTTAGGAACCACCATACACTTCTCCAGAGTGGCTCTCGGCAGTTCACACACTGCCCATCAGCGTATAAAGGCTCCCTGTTCTCCATGGCCTGTCCTGCATTTCTGGTTTTACAATTTTTTAGGATGGCCCTTTTGACCGGTGGTAAATGAGACTTCTTTGTTGTGCACATTTGCATTGCTTGCTTGCTTCGTTGCCCATAAAGTGCGTATGCGTTTTTTCCTGGATATAATCAGGAAAAAACGCACACGCCCTTTTGGGCCAACTGCATCATTGTCGAAATTCTGCCGCTTTTCATGTGCTTTAAAGACGAGTCCAATCTATCTCTTGAAATCTGTTTCTTGCAATTCTGTCTTGCATTCAGATCCTCTTCTTTGCCTTACCTCAACATATTTTTGGACGTTAGTTTTCATTTATAACTCTGCAGGTTTGTGAATTGCAGTGACCCTGAGCTCCATTTTTTAAGTTGCTCTTTTGTGAGCTGGCCTCAAAGCCGCAGGATTGCTTCAGGCCCTATTTTGGCTCCGGCGAGGTGGGCTGAGCCTTTTTTCAATTCTTATTCTTAATGGGAAATTAGAGTGATATGTGCCCGTCCAAACCCCTACAACTATTCTCTCATTGGTTCCCCCTCTTCCCGTTCATCCTCCTCACAATTTGCAAAATGTGTGAAACAGAAGTTGAAATGTGCTGATTCTTCAAGTGGGGAGATTCTAAGTAACGTGGCTGGAATGGTGAACAGGAGCACCAGGAGAGGATAAATGAGCTGCATTTTAGACACATCTCCCGATCACATGGTGTACAGTCCTCTGGGTTTTCCATGCATGTTTTAGCTGTAGGAAGATCCCTTGAACCTGCAGATTTGGGACCCATTGAATGGGTACCAGGTAGTATTACTTTAAAGGGTGTGCATTTCCTCACCCAACCTCACATTTCTCTTAGTGCAAACAGTTTCCAGCCTTATGTCTCATCCTGCTGTGGGTCTAGATGTGTTCAATCCATGTTGCATCACCGTCCCTGAGGAAAAGTTGTAAGAGGTTTTCTCTGTCTCTCTGTCGTTTATTTTTTTCAATTTATTACTATATTGGTTACAGCTGATTTTCAAAGCTCTGTTTCTTGCTGCTGTACATTCACTTGATTCACGTACAGAGAGACATCAGTAAATTCTTTTTCAGATTCTTACCAGTCGTATATATTCTTTTCCGGTGACCTGAGTGTGCTGAGTGCAGTTCTTTCAGCTACCGTGTAGGCCTTGTTGATTATCAGTTTGGTATTTGGAATGGTATCTTTGCTAATTTCAACCTCCTGGATGATGTCTCACCCCTCCCCACCTTTCCCGTTTAGCAGCCTTGTGCATGTTTTCTACATATTTGACTATGTTTTTGTTTTGTAATTTATTTCATGTGTAGCCATTTTGGATTCCACCTTTAAGTGATATCTTATGATATGTGTCTTTTTCTTTTTGAATTATGTCACTTAGAATGATCATACGTAACTCCTCCGGAGTTGTTACAACTGGCCATATTTCATTGATTTCCAGGCTGAATAATATTCCACTCTACCTAAGTACCACATCTCTATCCATTTTTTCTCTCCAGAGACATTTAAGTTATATCCTAGTCGAGGATCTTTTAAACAGAGAGGGGGTAAACATTGGGGTGCCTGTGTCCTCTCGATTTTTGTTTTTCCCAAGATATACACCCATGAGTGCAAGTGCCCTATGCTCTGTAGCTCATTTTTTAGATGCTTTAGTAAACACAATACACTTCTCCAGAATGGCCGTTGGCAATATACATTTCCACTATAAGTCTCACAGGGCTCCCTCTTCTCCTTGCCCTGTCCTGCATTTCTGTTGTTTACGCTTTATGAGGATGGCTCTTCTGACTGATGCGAAGTGATATCTTTTGTAGTATTGACTTCCAGTGCCCACCTGTTTGGTTGGCTAAAAAAGTGTATGCCCTTTTCTTGAATATATACAGAAAAAAACGCATACACCCTTTTTGGCCAACTGCAATGTTGGCAATGTTCAGCTCCTTTTCTTGTGCTTAATGGCGAGTCCTTTCTACCTCCTCAGATCCCTTTCCTGCCATTCTCCCTTGCTTACAAGTCCTTTTCTCTGACTTTCCTCAAGACATTTTTCAGTGATGGATATTTTCAACTCTGCAGTTTCGTGAATTTTACTGCCCCTGAGTTCCATTGTTCAGCTTGTGTTTATGGGAACTGGCCACAAAGCAGCGGGATTTCCTCAAGCCCTATACTGTTTCCATGGGCAACCCTAGCCTTTGGTCAATTCGTCTTCCTGATTGGAAATTAGAGTGACATGTGCCTGTCTGAACACCTAGGACTTGTCTCTCTTTGTTCCTCATCCTTCCGCTTCATCCTCTGGACAAATTCCAAACTGTACGCAACAGGATGTTGACAGTGCTGACATCTCCAAGTGGGGAGACTGTTAGTAAAGACACTGGAGGGGTGAACCCGAGCACCAGGAGATGAGGAGATGAGATGCCTTTTCCAAACTCTTCCCGATCAGACGGTATACCATCCTCTGGGTGTGACAGACATGTTTTAGCAGTAGGAAGAGTCCCATTCATGTAAGGAGAACACCAGGGCTTTTTCAAAATCAGTGTCTCCCCGAAACCCAAACTGGGGAATTTTTTAAGCTACGGCTACACATATGTTCATTAAGGGCCTTGTGAAGTAGGCAGAGTCCAAACTTTAGATGATTGAAGTCTTCAGGGTCAGAAGCACTCACCACCAGCTTCCCTTAGGTTACACTTTAACTGTCATTGATAGATGATGTCAATAAAAATATCTATTCTTTTTCAGATTATTTCCCCTTATAGGTTATTGCAAAATGTTGAGTGTAGTTCCCTGTGCTATACAGTAGTTCCTTGTTGATGATCTATTTTATACATAGCAGTGTGTATGTGTTAATCCCAAACTGTTAATTTATCCCTCCTCCCACCTTTCCCCTTTGGTAATAATAAATTATAAGATTTTATACTTCTCAGAAATGGGGGAGCTGAAAGAGAGGTATCATTTTCAATGGAAAAGCATTTAAAACAAGATTGAAGCTTTAACCAAGATTATTAGATGTACATCCTTGGAAAGAAATCACTTCGTTTCTCTAATATTGACCTGACAAATAAGACAAACCTTTTCACTGAACTTGCTTATAATAAAGTGATGGAAATATCAAATGGAAGTGTTAGAAACATCTTATTTTACCCGAGCCTTATACACTGTTCTATGTTAACTACAGTTTGGCTCACACATCTGTTCATTGAGGTTACAATAGTCTCAATTTCTGTTACTGATCCTCCAGAGTGGACCCCAACAAGTGTCCCCCTGCCCAGTGTCATTGGGGCCAACAGATCGAGACTGAGTTTGGTTCACAAGCAAAGGAAACTTTATATTTTGATCAGAGAATGGAGAGGTGAGAGCATGCACTACCCCGTGGGCTGTGGGCTGGGCTGCTGTGTAGAGATCCTGTCAGAGTCAGTGGGAGGGAGGGGGCGGAGCTCTCGAGGGCCGGGTTGGCTGCAGCTCAGGCTCTATATCGCGGAGTCTGCACTGGGCCCCAGGAGCTGAGGTGTCGTCCCAGCCATTCTGCACTAGGAAATCTGGTCTGAAGTGCCGGGTGTGGAACCTCTGCATGCGGGACCCTAGGAGCACATGAAATTAGACAAAGCACAAAGGATAAAAAAGGTTAGACTTGACTTTATTGCCCAGATTCTATTTTTATCTCCCAGGGATTTTTAATGGGCTTTGCTGGGGACAAACCCCTCCTCTGCCTTTTGTCCCGTTCCTCATTCTTGGAGTGCTGAGGGTGCAGACCCTTCTTCTGTAACTGCTGAGTGCTGAGTTGGGAGCCCTCATACCTGGGGGCGAGGGTCAGAGCTTCTCCCCAGCAGCCTCTAGGTGACGTTGATTGTCCCCAGGCCCCCTGCCTCCCTGCTCGTCCACCTGAGCACCAGCATTGGAAGTGCTATAGATTCTAATGACCTTTAAGGGTCCAGGAAAGAGATGTGCAGAGACGCTGTGGGGGCCGGTTTCACCCCGCCCCACATTTGTTCGGCCACCTTAGGCTGACCGTTTCTGCCAGCCTAGATGCTCTGACCAGTAGTCTGCGCTTTCTTCAATTAGGCCCCTGAATTAATGTACAAACAGCACCAGGTGTCAGAGCCCTGCCCGCTCCACTCCCAGACAGTCCAGGGTCAGTAGTGATCAAGGACCATGATGGCCACTGAGTCAACAGCCTTTTGAAGTAAACAGGAGTCCAGCCGGTCTTATTGGCCACCATCAGCACAGTGTCTGTAGGCTTTTCTATGGTGACAGTGTGATATACGGTTCCCCCGCCAAGATTATTAGCTCCCCTCTGGGTGCAGTAAGTCCTGCAAGCAGTAGTCTACTCTTTTGGGACACACTCTTGTTGTTTTATGAGAGAAACTCCAGGTCAAGTGATGTTCACACGAGTCGTCATGGTGCCCTGTTGCCCCTGGTTATCTCTCTGGATGTTGGAGTTGGAGGGCCTCCTCACTCGAGGTTGGTGTGCCCACGGAGCGAACCCTGCAACTTCAGGGCATGGTTGGTGGTTAGGATCACCACGTGGGGTCCTTTTCCCTTAGGAAGGAGGTGGCCTTTTGGGCTGTTGATTTCCAGGTTTTTAGATACCGCCAGTATCTTGGCCAGATGTGGCAGTGGGCCAAGCCCCTTGGTGACCGTAGTTTATCCTACCTGGATGGCATTCTTGCATTGTTCCATTTCAAGTGGTCCCAGTTTTTGCACTAATTCTCCAATGGCGATTCACCTTTCACCGGGAATGTAAAGGTCAAAGGGTTTAGCTAAATTAGGGAGTTCCAGGGCAAGGGTCTGAATTGACTGCTCTTTCCATTCTTGAAAGGCCACTTCTGGATTCTATTCAAAAGGATCATCATCTTTTCCTTTCAGTGTTTCATATAGAGGCCCAGCTAGTAGACTGTAGTTAGGGATCCAGAAGCAGGAAACCCTGGCCTCCCCAGGAACCCCTAAGCTGTCTTCTAGTTTTAGAAAGGGGTAAGGCTGAAAATGGTTTCTTCCCTTTCCTGGGATGGGCTTCTCCGACCTTCTGTGAGAATGAAGCCCAGGCAGGTCACCGCAGTCTGTGATATTTGAGCTTTTTCTTGGACAACTTCTATCCTTTATTGGCTTGGTAGTTCAGAGGCCTCCTTAGTAGGGCTGGCGATCAGAATGTCGTCTGCATACTGAAGGAGGATTTCCTTTTCCAGAGGTAGAACTTTTAGGTCTTTAGCTAAGCTTTCCCCAAAGATGGTGTGGGAATTTTTGCACCCTTGGGGCAAGACGGCCCGGAAGTATTGTTTTAGTTGTATGTTGAGTCCTGCCACTCACAAGCCAAAATTTCTTGTGACTCTGGGACTAATGGAATGCAAAAGAAGGCATCATTGAAGACTAATACAGAATACCATGTCCTGGTGGTTGGTAGAATGACCAGCAGGGTGTAGGAATTAGGAGCAACTGGAGGTATATCCTCGGTGGCTTCACTGACTGTCCTGACATCCTTTACCAGGTCCCCAGCAGCCCATGGGGCTCTCGTGGTCAGACCAATCCCAGAATATGGAGCTCACCTGGGCAGGTACCTCACCCCCACCCCAGCCCACGGGGCTCTCGTGGTCAGGCCCCTCCCAGGATACAGAGCTACCCTTGCAGGTACCGTGGCAGGGCTGGGCACACAGGAATTGTGCGCATAGCCCTCATTGCAGAGCACCCCCAGCTCACCTGTCGCTCAGAGCTGACACAGAGCACCTCAGAGCAGGACTTGAACTAACAAACAGCAGCTGTGACAGGTCTGTGACCCTGGGCATCACTCTGTGCGGTCTCCCTCCACCTGGTCTTCCAGAGACTTCCACTGCACCCGGGGCACCAGGCCTCTGTCTCCAACCACCACCCACCCCTCCTCTCCCTGACTCCTGGTTTCCTCTCATTAGGAGAGGGTTTTCTTGAAGTTGTCTCCCACTCATGGGCCAGATAAAATGATTAGAAAACAAGCCAAAGCTGCAGCCCCTTGTCTATCCTGACTCTCAGGAGCCCACACCTGTTCCTTGGACCTGGCCGGTTCAGCAAGTTCCATTTTCTGCAACTGTGAGCCCCTGAGGGGTGATGATTGGCTGAGCTGGGCAGCCTTACCGTGCAGGCCAGCCCTCCCCAGGTGTGCCTGGGTTGAGATCAATATAAATACCACTCCAGGCAGCAAGAGCCCCTGCAGCCGTGCCTGACGCCATTTTCTCTGCCCTGTCAGCAGTCTCGGGGCTGGGCTGGTGGGAGGGAGTGAGAGGCCACAGGTTTGTGGGTGGCCCAGTGTGAGTGGGGCTCTGCTGGACTTTCTGCAGCAGTTGCCAGGCTGCCACCTGCTAAAGAAGAGGATGTGTCACCCATACCTGCTGCTGGAATTTCTCCCTGGGCAGAGGTGAGGAAGGAAAAAAGCAGTGGGGGCAGGGACAGGACGGGTATCTCAGGCAGGGAAATGGAAATCTTCCAGAAGAGCACCCAGGGCCAGGACCATCCTGGTTGGCCTGCAGGCACCAAGTCGGCCGGCATGCTGTCACTCGTGTGGCTCTATGGCCCTTCCTCTAGGCTTTCAAGTCCTTGTATATATTCAGGTGTTTTACCTGGGACGAGTGGGAATAGTTCAGCAGCAACTGGCCTGGGGCTCAGCTCACGTTTACTCACAGATGCCTCGGCACGGTGCCCCAGCTTTGCAATGAGGACGCTTGTTGCGTGGGGGCTGCTGGCTGAATGGGAGACGATTCCCCACCACTGACCAACTTCAGAATTGTTTACAACTGGAGCAAGTGCCCTGATATGGTTTTCCTCTGTGGAACTGGTGGGTTCTGTGTTTTTTTTCTCTTTTTCGTTTTTGGTTCAAGGTAGATTTTATTCCTCTTTTTTGTATTTACAGATATAAGCATGGAAATAATTTATTCATATAAATACATGTATGTGAAGGGAATAATTGTTTTTTCTGTTTTATTTTTTAAATTTTATTTCTTTTTAATTTTGAATTTTATTTTATATTTTTATACAGCAGGTTCTTATTGGTTATCTATTTTATACATATAAATGTATACATGCCAATCCCAGTCTCTCAACTCCTCCCACCACCACCCCCCCAACAGCTTTCCCCCCTTGTTGTCCATACATTTGTTGTCTACATCTGTTGCTCTATTTATGCCTTGCAAAATGGTTAATCTGTACAGTTTTTCTAGGTTCCACATATATGCATGAATATACAAGATTTGTTTTTCTCTTTCTGACTTACTTCACTCTGTATGACAGTCTCTAGATCCATCGACGTCTCTACAAATGACCCAATTTCATTCCTTTTCATGGCTTAGTAATATTCCATTTTAAATATGTACCACAGCTTTATGCATTCGTCTGTCTGTGGGCATTTAGGTTGCTTCCATTACCTCGATATTGTAAATAGTGATGCAATGAACATTGCGGTGAATGTCTCTTTTTTTGATTTATGGTTTTGTCTGGGTATATGTCCAGTACTGGGATTGCTGTATCATATGGTAATTCTATTGTTAGTTTCTTAAGAAACTCCATATTGTTCTCCATAGTGACTGTATCAATTTACATTGCCAACAATAGTGGAAGAGGGTTCCTTTTCTCCACACCCTTTCCAGCATTTTTGTTTGTAGATTTTCTGATGATGCCCATTCTGTCAGGTGTGAGGTGATACCTCATTGTTGAGTCCATTTTGTTGAGCAAGGGGTAGGTCTTGTCTATTACATATTTGGCTTATGGAACGGTATCTGTGCTAATTTCAAATTCTGGTTTTATGCAGCACCCCAACTCACCTTCCCCCTAAAGGAAACATAAGTTGGTTTTCTAAACTTGAGACCCTGTTCTGTTTTGTAACTCAGTTCATGTGTAGCCAAGTACACATTCCGTGTATTAGTGATACCTTATGATGTTTCTTTTTCTGTGTGACTTCTTTCAGTTAGAATCATCATACCTGAATCCACTCATTATGCTGCTACGGGCCTGATGACATAGATTTCAGGGCTGAGTGATATTGCATTGTACGTAAGTACCACAACTTCTTCATCCATTTTTCACTTTCTGCGATATTGAACTTGTACCGTAAACGAGGTTCTTGTAAACAGAGCCGTCCCAAACTTTGGGGTGGCTGTGTCTTTTTGATTTTCATTGCCCTAAGCTATAGGACCATAAGTGGAAGTGCCCTGGGCTCTGTTGCTTTGTTTTTTAGATGTTTCAGGAAACACCATACACTTCTCCTGAGTGGCTGTTGGCAATTTACATCCCGCCCATCAGCATAACAAGGCTCCCAGTTCTCCATGGCCTGTCCTGCCTTTCTGGATTTTACACTTTTTTCAGATGGCCCTTTTGACCGGGGGGCAGTGAGACTTCATTGTAGTGCAGATTTCCTTTTGCAAGCTTGCTTGGTTGACCAAAAAGGGCGTATGCGTTTTTTCCTGAATATATTCAGGAAAAAACGCATACGCCCTTTTTGGCCAAGTGCATCATTGTGGACGGTCTGCCTCTTTTCCTATGCTTTACATGCAATTCCAGTCTACCTCCTGAAATCGGTTTCCTGCAATTCTGCCTTGCTTTCAATGCCTCTTCATAGCCTTACCTCAATATATTTTTTGAAAATAGTTGGCCTTTATAACTCTGCAGGTTTTTGAATTGCAGTGGCCCTTAGCTCCATTTTTCAGCTCTTATTTTTGTGATCTTGCCTCATAACCACAGGATTCCTTTAGGCCCTATTCTTCTTCTGGGACACCTGCTGTGCCTTTGGTTTATTCTTCTTACTGATGTGAAATTAGAGTGACATGTGCCCATTGAAACCGCTACAGCTAGTTTCTCACTGGTTCCCCCTATTCCCATTCATCCTCCGCACTAACTGCAGACTGTGTGATACCAGAACTTAAAGGCATTGACTCTCCATGTGGGGATGTTGTTAGTAAAGCGGCTGGAATGTCGATCCGGAGCCCCAGGAGAGGAAAAATGAGGTGCATTTTAGAAACCTTTCCCGATCATATGGTATACCAGTCGCTGGGTTTCCCAAGCATGGTGTAGCTGTAGGAAGATTCCCTTCAACCTGGAGTGTTGGGACCCTTGGAATGAGTAGCATGAAGTATTGCATTAAACTTTTGGCAGTTGCTCACCAAAGCTCACCAATCCTCTCAGTCCCAAGTGTCCAGCCTTATGCCTTATCCAGCTGTGGGTTTATATGTGGTCAATCCAGGTTGCATCACAGCCCCTGAACAAATTTTGTAAGAATTTTTCTCTCTTTCATTGTTTCTGCGTTTTGTTTTTAAAATTTATTTCTATAATGGGGTTTAGCTCATTTTCACTGCTGTGTTTGTGCCGCTCTGCACACACTTGATTCCCTTATGGAGATATATCAATACATGGGTTTTAAGATTCTTATTACTCAGATATATTTCTCTGCGGTGTATAGGGTGTGTTGAGGCCAGTTCATTGTGCAAGGTGTAGATCTTGTCTAATATCTATTTGGTTTATTGAACGGTATCTGTGCTAATTTCAAACTCTTGTTTTATGCATCACCCCACCTCTCCTTTCCCCTTAAGCTGACATAAGTGTGTTTTCTAAATGTGAGACACTGTTCTGTTCTGTAATTCATTTCTTGTGCAGCCATATTTACCCTCCCTCTATAAGTGATATCTTATGATATGTTTCTTTTTCTGTTTGACTTATTTCAAGTAGTATTATCGGACCTAAATCCACTCTTTATCCTTCTACTAGCCTTATTACATTGATTTCATGGTGAAGAGATATTCCATTGTACATAAGTACCACATCTTCTTTATCCATTGTTCTCTTTCCTGGGATATTTAAGGTGTACTGAAGTTGAGGTTCTTGTAAACAGAGTAGCCCTAAACTGTGGTGTGCTTGTGTCTTGTTGATTTTTAGACTTCCCTAGATATACTCCCATGATTGGAAGTGTCCTATGCTCTGTAGCTCTGTTTTTTAGATGATTTAGGAACCACCATACACTTCTCCAGAGTGGCTCTCGGCAGTTCACACACTGCCCATCAGCGTATAAAGGCTCCCTGTTCTCCATGGCCTGTCCTGCATTTCTGGTTTTACAATTTTTTAGGATGGCCCTTTTGACCGGTGGTAAATGAGACTTCTTTGTTGTGCACATTTGCATTGCTTGCTTGCTTCGTTGCCCATAAAGTGCGTATGCGTTTTTTCCTGGATATAATCAGGAAAAAACGCACACGCCCTTTTGGGCCAACTGCATCATTGTCGAAATTCTGCCGCTTTTCATGTGCTTTAAAGACGAGTCCAATCTATCTCTTGAAATCTGTTTCTTGCAATTCTGTCTTGCATTCAGATCCTCTTCTTTGCCTTACCTCAACATATTTTTGGACGTTAGTTTTCATTTATAACTCTGCAGGTTTGTGAATTGCAGTGACCCTGAGCTCCATTTTTTAAGTTGCTCTTTTGTGAGCTGGCCTCAAAGCCGCAGGATTGCTTCAGGCCCTATTTTGGCTCCGGCGAGGTGGGCTGAGCCTTTTTTCAATTCTTATTCTTAATGGGAAATTAGAGTGATATGTGCCCGTCCAAACCCCTACAACTATTCTCTCATTGGTTCCCCCTCTTCCCGTTCATCCTCCTCACAATTTGCAAAATGTGTGAAACAGAAGTTGAAATGTGCTGATTCTTCAAGTGGGGAGATTCTAAGTAACGTGGCTGGAATGGTGAACAGGAGCACCAGGAGAGGATAAATGAGCTGCATTTTAGACACATCTCCCGATCACATGGTGTACAGTCCTCTGGGTTTTCCATGCATGTTTTAGCTGTAGGAAGATCCCTTGAACCTGCAGATTTGGGACCCATTGAATGGGTACCAGGTAGTATTACTTTAAAGGGTGTGCATTTCCTCACCCAACCTCACATTTCTCTTAGTGCAAACAGTTTCCAGCCTTATGTCTCATCCTGCTGTGGGTCTAGATGTGTTCAATCCATGTTGCATCACCGTCCCTGAGGAAAAGTTGTAAGAGGTTTTCTCTGTCTCTCTGTCGTTTATTTTTTTCAATTTATTACTATATTGGTTACAGCTGATTTTCAAAGCTCTGTTTCTTGCTGCTGTACATTCACTTGATTCACGTACAGAGAGACATCAGTAAATTCTTTTTCAGATTCTTACCAGTCGTATATATTCTTTTCCGGTGACCTGAGTGTGCTGAGTGCAGTTCTTTCAGCTACCGTGTAGGCCTTGTTGATTATCAGTTTGGTATTTGGAATGGTATCTTTGCTAATTTCAACCTCCTGGATGATGTCTCACCCCTCCCCACCTTTCCCGTTTAGCAGCCTTGTGCATGTTTTCTACATATTTGACTATGTTTTTGTTTTGTAATTTATTTCATGTGTAGCCATTTTGGATTCCACCTTTAAGTGATATCTTATGATATGTGTCTTTTTCTTTTTGAATTATGTCACTTAGAATGATCATACGTAACTCCTCCGGAGTTGTTACAACTGGCCATATTTCATTGATTTCCAGGCTGAATAATATTCCACTCTACCTAAGTACCACATCTCTATCCATTTTTTCTCTCCAGAGACATTTAAGTTATATCCTAGTCGAGGATCTTTTAAACAGAGAGGGGGTAAACATTGGGGTGCCTGTGTCCTCTCGATTTTTGTTTTTCCCAAGATATACACCCATGAGTGCAAGTGCCCTATGCTCTGTAGCTCATTTTTTAGATGCTTTAGTAAACACAATACACTTCTCCAGAATGGCCGTTGGCAATATACATTTCCACTATAAGTCTCACAGGGCTCCCTCTTCTCCTTGCCCTGTCCTGCATTTCTGTTGTTTACGCTTTATGAGGATGGCTCTTCTGACTGATGCGAAGTGATATCTTTTGTAGTATTGACTTCCAGTGCCCACCTGTTTGGTTGGCTAAAAAAGTGTATGCCCTTTTCTTGAATATATACAGAAAAAAACGCATACACCCTTTTTGGCCAACTGCAATGTTGGCAATGTTCAGCTCCTTTTCTTGTGCTTAATGGCGAGTCCTTTCTACCTCCTCAGATCCCTTTCCTGCCATTCTCCCTTGCTTACAAGTCCTTTTCTCTGACTTTCCTCAAGACATTTTTCAGTGATGGATATTTTCAACTCTGCAGTTTCGTGAATTTTACTGCCCCTGAGTTCCATTGTTCAGCTTGTGTTTATGGGAACTGGCCACAAAGCAGCGGGATTTCCTCAAGCCCTATACTGTTTCCATGGGCAACCCTAGCCTTTGGTCAATTCGTCTTCCTGATTGGAAATTAGAGTGACATGTGCCTGTCTGAACACCTAGGACTTGTCTCTCTTTGTTCCTCATCCTTCCGCTTCATCCTCTGGACAAATTCCAAACTGTACGCAACAGGATGTTGACAGTGCTGACATCTCCAAGTGGGGAGACTGTTAGTAAAGACACTGGAGGGGTGAACCCGAGCACCAGGAGATGAGGAGATGAGATGCCTTTTCCAAACTCTTCCCGATCAGACGGTATACCATCCTCTGGGTGTGACAGACATGTTTTAGCAGTAGGAAGAGTCCCATTCATGTAAGGAGAACACCAGGGCTTTTTCAAAATCAGTGTCTCCCCGAAACCCAAACTGGGGAATTTTTTAAGCTACGGCTACACATATGTTCATTAAGGGCCTTGTGAAGTAGGCAGAGTCCAAACTTTAGATGATTGAAGTCTTCAGGGTCAGAAGCACTCACCACCAGCTTCCCTTAGGTTACACTTTAACTGTCATTGATAGATGATGTCAATAAAAATATCTATTCTTTTTCAGATTATTTCCCCTTATAGGTTATTGCAAAATGTTGAGTGTAGTTCCCTGTGCTATACAGTAGTTCCTTGTTGATGATCTATTTTATACATAGCAGTGTGTATGTGTTAATCCCAAACTGTTAATTTATCCCTCCTCCCACCTTTCCCCTTTGGTAATAATAAATTATAAGATTTTATACTTCTCAGAAATGGGGGAGCTGAAAGAGAGGTATCATTTTCAATGGAAAAGCATTTAAAACAAGATTGAAGCTTTAACCAAGATTATTAGATGTACATCCTTGGAAAGAAATCACTTCGTTTCTCTAATATTGACCTGACAAATAAGACAAACCTTTTCACTGAACTTGCTTATAATAAAGTGATGGAAATATCAAATGGAAGTGTTAGAAACATCTTATTTTACCCGAGCCTTATACACTGTTCTATGTTAACTACAGTTTGGCTCACACATCTGTTCATTGAGGTTACAATAGTCTCAATTTCTGTTACTGATCCTCCAGAGTGGACCCCAACAAGTGTCCCCCTGCCCAGTGTCATTGGGGCCAACAGATCGAGACTGAGTTTGGTTCACAAGCAAAGGAAACTTTATATTTTGATCAGAGAATGGAGAGGTGAGAGCATGCACTACCCCGTGGGCTGTGGGCTGGGCTGCTGTGTAGAGATCCTGTCAGAGTCAGTGGGAGGGAGGGGGCGGAGCTCTCGAGGGCCGGGTTGGCTGCAGCTCAGGCTCTATATCGCGGAGTCTGCACTGGGCCCCAGGAGCTGAGGTGTCGTCCCAGCCATTCTGCACTAGGAAATCTGGTCTGAAGTGCCGGGTGTGGAACCTCTGCATGCGGGACCCTAGGAGCACATGAAATTAGACAAAGCACAAAGGATAAAAAAGGTTAGACTTGACTTTATTGCCCAGATTCTATTTTTATCTCCCAGGGATTTTTAATGGGCTTTGCTGGGGACAAACCCCTCCTCTGCCTTTTGTCCCGTTCCTCATTCTTGGAGTGCTGAGGGTGCAGACCCTTCTTCTGTAACTGCTGAGTGCTGAGTTGGGAGCCCTCATACCTGGGGGCGAGGGTCAGAGCTTCTCCCCAGCAGCCTCTAGGTGACGTTGATTGTCCCCAGGCCCCCTGCCTCCCTGCTCGTCCACCTGAGCACCAGCATTGGAAGTGCTATAGATTCTAATGACCTTTAAGGGTCCAGGAAAGAGATGTGCAGAGACGCTGTGGGGGCCGGTTTCACCCCGCCCCACATTTGTTCGGCCACCTTAGGCTGACCATTTCTGCCAGCCTAGATGCTCTGACCAGTAGTCTGCGCTTTCTTCAATTAGGCCCCTGAATTAATGTACAAACAGCACCAGGTGTCAGAGCCCTGCCCGCTCCACTCCCAGACAGTCCAGGGTCAGTAGTGATCAAGGACCATGATGGCCACTGAGTCAACAGCCTTTTGAAGTAAACAGGAGTCCAGCCGGTCTTATTGGCCACCATCAGCACAGTGTCTGTAGGCTTTTCTATGGTGACAGTGTGATATACGGTTCCCCCGCCAAGATTATTAGCTCCCCTCTGGGTGCAGTAAGTCCTGCAAGCAGTAGTCTACTCTTTTGGGACACACTCTTGTTGTTTTATGAGAGAAACTCCAGGTCAAGTGATGTTCACACGAGTCGTCATGGTGCCCTGTTGCCCCTGGTTATCTCTCTGGATGTTGGAGTTGGAGGGCCTCCTCACTCGAGGTTGGTGTGCCCACGGAGCGAACCCTGCAACTTCAGGGCATGGTTGGTGGTTAGGATCACCACGTGGGGTCCTTTTCCCTTAGGAAGGAGGTGGCCTTTTGGGCTGTTGATTTCCAGGTTTTTAGATACCGCCAGTATCTTGGCCAGATGTGGCAGTGGGCCAAGCCCCTTGGTGACCGTAGTTTATCCTACCTGGATGGCATTCTTGCATTGTTCCATTTCAAGTGGTCCCAGTTTTTGCACTAATTCTCCAATGGCGATTCACCTTTCACCGGGAATGTAAAGGTCAAAGGGTTTAGCTAAATTAGGGAGTTCCAGGGCAAGGGTCTGAATTGACTGCTCTTTCCATTCTTGAAAGGCCACTTCTGGATTCTATTCAAAAGGATCATCATCTTTTCCTTTCAGTGTTTCATATAGAGGCCCAGCTAGTAGACTGTAGTTAGGGATCCAGAAGCAGGAAACCCTGGCCTCCCCAGGAACCCCTAAGCTGTCTTCTAGTTTTAGAAAGGGGTAAGGCTGAAAATGGTTTCTTCCCTTTCCTGGGATGGGCTTCTCCGACCTTCTGTGAGAATGAAGCCCAGGCAGGTCACCGCAGTCTGTGATATTTGAGCTTTTTCTTGGACAACTTCTATCCTTTATTGGCTTGGTAGTTCAGAGGCCTCCTTAGTAGGGCTGGCGATCAGAATGTCGTCTGCATACTGAAGGAGGATTTCCTTTTCCAGAGGTAGAACTTTTAGGTCTTTAGCTAAGCTTTCCCCAAAGATGGTGTGGGAATTTTTGCACCCTTGGGGCAAGACGGCCCGGAAGTATTGTTTTAGTTGTATGTTGAGTCCTGCCACTCACAAGCCAAAATTTCTTGTGACTCTGGGACTAATGGAATGCAAAAGAAGGCATCATTGAAGACTAATACAGAATACCATGTCCTGGTGGTTGGTAGAATGACCAGCAGGGTGTAGGAATTAGGAGCAACTGGAGGTATATCCTCGGTGGCTTCACTGACTGTCCTGACATCCTTTACCAGGTCCCCAGCAGCCCATGGGGCTCTCGTGGTCAGACCAATCCCAGAATATGGAGCTCACCTGGGCAGGTACCTCACCCCCACCCCAGCCCACGGGGCTCTCGTGGTCAGGCCCCTCCCAGGATACAGAGCTACCCTTGCAGGTACCGTGGCAGGGCTGGGCACACAGGAATTGTGCGCATAGCCCTCATTGCAGAGCACCCCCAGCTCACCTGTCGCTCAGAGCTGACACAGAGCACCTCAGAGCAGGACTTGAACTAACAAACAGCAGCTGTGACAGGTCTGTGACCCTGGGCATCACTCTGTGCGGTCTCCCTCCACCTGGTCTTCCAGAGACTTCCACTGCACCCGGGGCACCAGGCCTCTGTCTCCAACCACCACCCACCCCTCCTCTCCCTGACTCCTGGTTTCCTCTCATTAGGAGAGGGTTTTCTTGAAGTTGTCTCCCACTCATGGGCCAGATAAAATGATTAGAAAACAAGCCAAAGCTGCAGCCCCTTGTCTATCCTGACTCTCAGGAGCCCACACCTGTTCCTTGGACCTGGCCGGTTCAGCAAGTTCCATTTTCTGCAACTGTGAGCCCCTGAGGGGTGATGATTGGCTGAGCTGGGCAGCCTTACCGTGCAGGCCAGCCCTCCCCAGGTGTGCCTGGGTTGAGATCAATATAAATACCACTCCAGGCAGCAAGAGCCCCTGCAGCCGTGCCTGACGCCATTTTCTCTGCCCTGTCAGCAGTCTCGGGGCTGGGCTGGTGGGAGGGAGTGAGAGGCCACAGGTTTGTGGGTGGCCCAGTGTGAGTGGGGCTCTGCTGGACTTTCTGCAGCAGTTGCCAGGCTGCCACCTGCTAAAGAAGAGGATGTGTCACCCATACCTGCTGCTGGAATTTCTCCCTGGGCAGAGGTGAGGAAGGAAAAAAGCAGTGGGGGCAGGGACAGGACGGGTATCTCAGGCAGGGAAATGGAAATCTTCCAGAAGAGCACCCAGGGCCAGGACCATCCTGGTTGGCCTGCAGGCACCAAGTCGGCCGGCATGCTGTCACTCGTGTGGCTCTATGGCCCTTCCTCTAGGCTTTCAAGTCCTTGTATATATTCAGGTGTTTTACCTGGGACGAGTGGGAATAGTTCAGCAGCAACTGGCCTGGGGCTCAGCTCACGTTTACTCACAGATGCCTCGGCACGGTGCCCCAGCTTTGCAATGAGGACGCTTGTTGCGTGGGGGCTGCTGGCTGAATGGGAGACGATTCCCCACCACTGACCAACTTCAGAATTGTTTACAACTGGAGCAAGTGCCCTGATATGGTTTTCCTCTGTGGAACTGGTGGGTTCTGTGTTTTTTTTCTCTTTTTCGTTTTTGGTTCAAGGTAGATTTTATTCCTCTTTTTTGTATTTACAGATATAAGCATGGAAATAATTTATTCATATAAATACATGTATGTGAAGGGAATAATTGTTTTTTCTGTTTTATTTTTTAAATTTTATTTCTTTTTAATTTTGAATTTTATTTTATATTTTTATACAGCAGGTTCTTATTGGTTATCTATTTTATACATATAAATGTATACATGCCAATCCCAGTCTCTCAACTCCTCCCACCACCACCCCCCCAACAGCTTTCCCCCCTTGTTGTCCATACATTTGTTGTCTACATCTGTTGCTCTATTTATGCCTTGCAAAATGGTTAATCTGTACAGTTTTTCTAGGTTCCACATATATGCATGAATATACAAGATTTGTTTTTCTCTTTCTGACTTACTTCACTCTGTATGACAGTCTCTAGATCCATCGACGTCTCTACAAATGACCCAATTTCATTCCTTTTCATGGCTTAGTAATATTCCATTTTAAATATGTACCACAGCTTTATGCATTCGTCTGTCTGTGGGCATTTAGGTTGCTTCCATTACCTCGATATTGTAAATAGTGATGCAATGAACATTGCGGTGAATGTCTCTTTTTTTGATTTATGGTTTTGTCTGGGTATATGTCCAGTACTGGGATTGCTGTATCATATGGTAATTCTATTGTTAGTTTCTTAAGAAACTCCATATTGTTCTCCATAGTGACTGTATCAATTTACATTGCCAACAATAGTGGAAGAGGGTTCCTTTTCTCCACACCCTTTCCAGCATTTTTGTTTGTAGATTTTCTGATGATGCCCATTCTGTCAGGTGTGAGGTGATACCTCATTGTTGAGTCCATTTTGTTGAGCAAGGGGTAGGTCTTGTCTATTACATATTTGGCTTATGGAACGGTATCTGTGCTAATTTCAAATTCTGGTTTTATGCAGCACCCCAACTCACCTTCCCCCTAAAGGAAACATAAGTTGGTTTTCTAAACTTGAGACCCTGTTCTGTTTTGTAACTCAGTTCATGTGTAGCCAAGTACACATTCCGTGTATTAGTGATACCTTATGATGTTTCTTTTTCTGTGTGACTTCTTTCAGTTAGAATCATCATACCTGAATCCACTCATTATGCTGCTACGGGCCTGATGACATAGATTTCAGGGCTGAGTGATATTGCATTGTACGTAAGTACCACAACTTCTTCATCCATTTTTCACTTTCTGCGATATTGAACTTGTACCGTAAACGAGGTTCTTGTAAACAGAGCCGTCCCAAACTTTGGGGTGGCTGTGTCTTTTTGATTTTCATTGCCCTAAGCTATAGGACCATAAGTGGAAGTGCCCTGGGCTCTGTTGCTTTGTTTTTTAGATGTTTCAGGAAACACCATACACTTCTCCTGAGTGGCTGTTGGCAATTTACATCCCGCCCATCAGCATAACAAGGCTGCCAGTTCTCCATGGCCTGTCCTGCCTTTCTGGATTTTACACTTTTTTCAGATGGCCCTTTTGACCGGGGGGCAGTGAGACTTCATTGTAGTGCAGATTTCCTTTTGCAAGCTTGCTTGGTTGACCAAAAAGGGCGTATGCGTTTTTTCCTGAATATATTCAGGAAAAAACGCATACGCCCTTTTTGGCCAAGTGCATCATTGTGGACGTTCTGCCTCTTTTCCTATGCTTTACGTGCAATTCCAGTCTACCTCCTGAAATCGGTTTCCTGCAATTCCGCCCGCTTTCAAGTCCTCTTGGCAGCCTTACTTCAGTATATTTTTGGACGATAGCTGTCATTTATAACTCTGCAGGTTTTTGAATTACAGTGCCCCTGAGCTCCTTTCTTCAACTCGCTTTCTTGTGAGCTGGCCGCAACACCGCAGGATTGCTTCAGGCCCTAATCTGGTTACGGCACGGCACGCTGAGCCTTTGGTTAATTCCTCTTCCTGGTGGGAAATGAGAGTTAAATTTGCCTGTCCAGACACCTCCAGCTAGTCTCTCATTGGTTCTCCCTATTCCTGTTCATCTTCCGCAGAAATTGCAAACTGGGCCAAACAGGAGGTTAAAGGCACTGACTCTCCAAGTAGGGAGAGTGTTAGTAAAGCGTCTGGAATGTTGCACCCGAGTACCAAAGGACGAGAACGGAGACATATTTGAACACGTCTCCGGATCACACGGTTGATCATACTCTGGGTTCCACATGCATGTTTTAGCTGAAGGAAGAATCCCTTAAACCTGGAGAGTTGAGACACGTGGAATGGGTACCATGCAATATGCCTTCAAAGGGTCTTCATTTGCTCACCGAACCTCTCCAATCCTATCACTGCTGCGTTTATGCCCCTGTACACACGCTTGATTCTCTTTCGGAGACATAGCAATCCATAGGTTTTAAGATACTTACTAGTCAGGTACATTCTTAAGCGTTTAATATGGGGTGTTGAGTCCATTTCGTTGAGCAAGGAGTAGCTCTTGTCTATTCCATATTTGGCTTAAGGAACTTTATCTGTGCTCATTTCAATCCCTGGTTTTATGCAGCACCCCAACGCACCTTTCCCCTTAAGCAAGCATAAGTTGGTTTTCTAAATTTGAGACCCTGTTCTGTTTTGTAATCCAGTTCCTGTGTAGCCAAGTTTACATTCCGTGTATTAGTGATATCTTATGATGTTTCTTTTTCTGTGTGACTTATTTCAGTTAGAATCATCATACCTGAATCCACTCATTATGCTGCTGTGGGCCTGATGACATAGATGTCATTGCTGAGTGATATTGCATTGTACGTAAGTACCACAACTACTTCATCCATTTTTCACTTTCTGCGATATTGAACTTGTACCGTAAACGAGGTTCTTGTAAACAGAGCCGTCCCAAACTTTGGGGTGGCTGTGTCTTTTTGATTTTCATTGCCCTAAGCTATAGGACCATAAGTGGAAGTGCCCTGGGCTCTGTTGCTTTGTTTTTTAGATGTTTCAGGAAACACCATACACTTCTCCTGAGTGGCTGTTGGCAATTTACATCCCGCCCATCAGCATAACAAGGCTCCCAGTTCTCCATGGCCTGTCCTGCCTTTCTGGATTTTACACTTTTTTCAGATGGCCCTTTTGACCGGGGGGCAGTGAGACTTCATTGTAGTGCAGATTTCCTTTTGCAAGCTTGCTTGGTTGACCAAAAAGGGCGTATGCGTTTTTTCCTGAATATATTCAGGAAAAAACGCATACGCCCTTTTTGGCCAAGTGCATCATTGTGGACGGTCTGCCTCTTTTCCTATGCTTTACATGCAATTCCAGTCTACCTCCTGAAATCGGTTTCCTGCAATTCTGCCTTGCTTTCAATGCCTCTTCATAGCCTTACCTCAATATATTTTTTGAAAATAGTTGGCCTTTATAACTCTGCAGGTTTTTGAATTGCAGTGGCCCTTAGCTCCATTTTTCAGCTCTTATTTTTGTGATCTTGCCTCATAACCACAGGATTCCTTTAGGCCCTATTCTTCTTCTGGGACACCTGCTGTGCCTTTGGTTTATTCTTCTTACTGATGTGAAATTAGAGTGACATGTGCCCATTGAAACCGCTACAGCTAGTTTCTCACTGGTTCCCCCTATTCCCATTCATCCTCCGCACTAACTGCAGACTGTGTGATACCAGAACTTAAAGGCATTGACTCTCCATGTGGGGATGTTGTTAGTAAAGCGGCTGGAATGTCGATCCGGAGCCCCAGGAGAGGAAAAATGAGGTGCATTTTAGAAACCTTTCCCGATCATATGGTATACCAGTCGCTGGGTTTCCCAAGCATGGTGTAGCTGTAGGAAGATTCCCTTCAACCTGGAGTGTTGGGACCCTTGGAATGAGTAGCATGAAGTATTGCATTAAACTTTTGGCAGTTGCTCACCAAAGCTCACCAATCCTCTCAGTCCCAAGTGTCCAGCCTTATGCCTTATCCAGCTGTGGGTTTATATGTGGTCAATCCAGGTTGCATCACAGCCCCTGAACAAATTTTGTAAGAATTTTTCTCTCTTTCATTGTTTCTGCGTTTTGTTTTTAAAATTTATTTCTATAATGGGGTTTAGCTCATTTTCACTGCTGTGTTTGTGCCGCTCTGCACACACTTGATTCCCTTATGGAGATATATCAATACATGGGTTTTAAGATTCTTATTACTCAGATATATTTCTCTGCGGTGTATAGGGTGTGTTGAGGCCAGTTCATTGTGCAAGGTGTAGATCTTGTCTAATATCTATTTGGTTTATTGAACGGTATCTGTGCTAATTTCAAACTCTTGTTTTATGCATCACCCCACCTCTCCTTTCCCCTTAAGCTGACATAAGTGTGTTTTCTAAATGTGAGACACTGTTCTGTTCTGTAATTCATTTCTTGTGCAGCCATATTTACCCTCCCTCTATAAGTGATATCTTATGATATGTTTCTTTTTCTGTTTGACTTATTTCAAGTAGTATTATCGGACCTAAATCCACTCTTTATCCTTCTACTAGCCTTATTACATTGATTTCATGGTGAAGAGATATTCCATTGTACATAAGTACCACATCTTCTTTATCCATTGTTCTCTTTCCTGGGATATTTAAGGTGTACTGAAGTTGAGGTTCTTGTAAACAGAGTAGCCCTAAACTGTGGTGTGCTTGTGTCTTGTTGATTTTTAGACTTCCCTAGATATACTCCCATGATTGGAAGTGTCCTATGCTCTGTAGCTCTGTTTTTTAGATGATTTAGGAACCACCATACACTTCTCCAGAGTGGCTCTCGGCAGTTCACACACTGCCCATCAGCGTATAAAGGCTCCCTGTTCTCCATGGCCTGTCCTGCATTTCTGGTTTTACAATTTTTTAGGATGGCCCTTTTGACCGGTGGTAAATGAGACTTCTTTGTTGTGCACATTTGCATTGCTTGCTTGCTTCGTTGCCCATAAAGTGCGTATGCGTTTTTTCCTGGATATAATCAGGAAAAAACGCACACGCCCTTTTGGGCCAACTGCATCATTGTCGAAATTCTGCCGCTTTTCATGTGCTTTAAAGACGAGTCCAATCTATCTCTTGAAATCTGTTTCTTGCAATTCTGTCTTGCATTCAGATCCTCTTCTTTGCCTTACCTCAACATATTTTTGGACGTTAGTTTTCATTTATAACTCTGCAGGTTTGTGAATTGCAGTGACCCTGAGCTCCATTTTTTAAGTTGCTCTTTTGTGAGCTGGCCTCAAAGCCGCAGGATTGCTTCAGGCCCTATTTTGGCTCCGGCGAGGTGGGCTGAGCCTTTTTTCAATTCTTATTCTTAATGGGAAATTAGAGTGATATGTGCCCGTCCAAACCCCTACAACTATTCTCTCATTGGTTCCCCCTCTTCCCGTTCATCCTCCTCACAATTTGCAAAATGTGTGAAACAGAAGTTGAAATGTGCTGATTCTTCAAGTGGGGAGATTCTAAGTAACGTGGCTGGAATGGTGAACAGGAGCACCAGGAGAGGATAAATGAGCTGCATTTTAGACACATCTCCCGATCACATGGTGTACAGTCCTCTGGGTTTTCCATGCATGTTTTAGCTGTAGGAAGATCCCTTGAACCTGCAGATTTGGGACCCATTGAATGGGTACCAGGTAGTATTACTTTAAAGGGTGTGCATTTCCTCACCCAACCTCACATTTCTCTTAGTGCAAACAGTTTCCAGCCTTATGTCTCATCCTGCTGTGGGTCTAGATGTGTTCAATCCATGTTGCATCACCGTCCCTGAGGAAAAGTTGTAAGAGGTTTTCTCTGTCTCTCTGTCGTTTATTTTTTTCAATTTATTACTATATTGGTTACAGCTGATTTTCAAAGCTCTGTTTCTTGCTGCTGTACATTCACTTGATTCACGTACAGAGAGACATCAGTAAATTCTTTTTCAGATTCTTACCAGTCGTATATATTCTTTTCCGGTGACCTGAGTGTGCTGAGTGCAGTTCTTTCAGCTACCGTGTAGGCCTTGTTGATTATCAGTTTGGTATTTGGAATGGTATCTTTGCTAATTTCAACCTCCTGGATGATGCCTCACCCCTCCCCACCTTTCCCGTTTAGCAGCCTTGTGCGTGTTTTCTACATATTTGACTATGTTTTTGTTTTGTAATTTATTTCATGTGTAGCCATTTTGGATTCCACCTTTAAGTGATATCTTATGATATGTGTCTTTTTCTTTTTGAATTATGTCACTTAGAATGATCATACGTAACTCCTCCGGAGTTGTTACAACTGGCCATATTTCATTGATTTCCAGGCTGAATAATATTCCACTCTACCTAAGTACCACATCTCTATCCATTTTTTCTCTCCAGAGACATTTAAGTTATATCCTAGTCGAGGATCTTTTAAACAGAGAGGGGGTAAACATTGGGGTGCCTGTGTCCTCTCGATTTTTGTTTTTCCCAAGATATACACCCATGAGTGCAAGTGCCCTATGCTCTGTAGCTCATTTTTTAGATGCTTTAGTAAACACAATACACTTCTCCAGAATGGCCGTTGGCAATATACATTTCCACTATAAGTCTCACAGGGCTCCCTCTTCTCCTTGCCCTGTCCTGCATTTCTGTTGTTTACGCTTTATGAGGATGGCTCTTCTGACTGATGCGAAGTGATATCTTTTGTAGTATTGACTTCCAGTGCCCACCTGTTTGGTTGGCTAAAAAAGTGTATGCCCTTTTCTTGAATATATACAGAAAAAAACGCATACACCCTTTTTGGCCAACTGCAATGTTGGCAATGTTCAGCTCCTTTTCTTGTGCTTAATGGCGAGTCCTTTCTACCTCCTCAGATCCCTTTCCTGCCATTCTCCCTTGCTTACAAGTCCTTTTCTCTGACTTTCCTCAAGACATTTTTCAGTGATGGATATTTTCAACTCTGCAGTTTCGTGAATTTTACTGCCCCTGAGTTCCATTGTTCAGCTTGTGTTTATGGGAACTGGCCACAAAGCAGCGGGATTTCCTCAAGCCCTATACTGTTTCCATGGGCAACCCTAGCCTTTGGTCAATTCGTCTTCCTGATTGGAAATTAGAGTGACATGTGCCTGTCTGAACACCTAGGACTTGTCTCTCTTTGTTCCTCATCCTTCCGCTTCATCCTCTGGACAAATTCCAAACTGTACGCAACAGGATGTTGACAGTGCTGACATCTCCAAGTGGGGAGACTGTTAGTAAAGACACTGGAGGGGTGAACCCGAGCACCAGGAGATGAGGAGATGAGATGCCTTTTCCAAACTCTTCCCGATCAGACGGTATACCATCCTCTGGGTGTGACAGACATGTTTTAGCAGTAGGAAGAGTCCCATTCATGTAAGGAGAACACCAGGACTTTTTCAAAATCAGTGTCTCCCCGAAACCCAAACTGGGGAATTTTTTAAGCTACGGCTACACATATGTTCATTAAGGGCCTTGTGAAGTAGGCAGAGTCCAAACTTTAGATGATTGAAGTCTTCAGGGTCAGAAGCACTCACCACCAGCTTCCCTTAGGTTACACTTTAACTGTCATTGATAGATGATGTCAATAAAAATATCTATTCTTTTTCAGATTATTTCCCCTTATTGCAAAATGTTGAGTGTAGTTCCCTGTGCTATACAGTAGTTCCTTGTTGATGATCTATTTTATACATAGCAGTGTGTATGTGTTAATCCCAAACTGTTAATTTATCCCTCCTCCCACCTTTCCCCTTTGGTAATAATAAATTATAAGATTTTATACTTCTCAGAAATGGGGGAGCTGAAAGAGAGGTATCATTTTCAATGGAAAAGCATTTAAAACAAGATTGAAGCTTTAACCAAGATTATTAGATGTACATCCTTGGAAAGAAATCACTTCGTTTCTCTAATATTGACCTGACAAATAAGACAAACCTTTTCACTGAACTTGCTTATAATAAAGTGATGGAAATATCAAATGGAAGTGTTAGAAACATCTTATTTTACCCGAGCCTTATACACTGTTCTATGTTAACTACAGTTTGGCTCACACATCTGTTCATTGAGGTTACAATAGTCTCAATTTCTGTTACTGATCCTCCAGAGTGGACCCCAACAAGTGTCCCCCTGCCCAGTGTCATTGGGGCCAACAGATCGAGACTGAGTTTGGTTCACAAGCAAAGGAAACTTTATATTTTGATCAGAGAATGGAGAGGTGAGAGCATGCACTACCCCGTGGGCTGTGGGCTGGGCTGCTGTGTAGAGATCCTGTCAGAGTCAGTGGGAGGGAGGGGGCGGAGCTCTCGAGGGCCGGGTTGGCTGCAGCTCAGGCTCTATATCGCGGAGTCTGCACTGGGCCCCAGGAGCTGAGGTGTCGTCCCAGCCATTCTGCACTAGGAAATCTGGTCTGAAGTGCCGGGTGTGGAACCTCTGCATGCGGGACCCTAGGAGCACATGAAATTAGACAAAGCACAAAGGATAAAAAAGGTTAGACTTGACTTTATTGCCCAGATTCTATTTTTATCTCCCAGGGATTTTTAATGGGCTTTGCTGGGGACAAACCCCTCCTCTGCCTTTTGTCCCGTTCCTCATTCTTGGAGTGCTGAGGGTGCAGACCCTTCTTCTGTAACTGCTGAGTGCTGAGTTGGGAGCCCTCATACCTGGGGGCGAGGGTCAGAGCTTCTCCCCAGCAGCCTCCAGGTGACGTTGATTGTCCCCAGGCCCCCTGCCTCCCTGCTCGTCCACCTGAGCACCAGCATTGGAAGTGCTATAGATTCTAATGACCTTTAAGGGTCCAGGAAAGAGATGTGCAGAGACGCTGTGGGGGCCGGTTTCACCCCGCCCCACATTTGTTCGGCCACCTTAGGCTGACCGTTTCTGCCAGCCTAGATGCTCTGACCAGTAGTCTGCGCTTTCTTCAATTAGGCCCCTGAATTAATGTACAAACAGCACCAGGTGTCAGAGCCCTGCCCGCTCCACTCCCAGACAGTCCAGGGTCAGTAGTGATCAAGGACCATGATGGCCACTGAGTCAACAGCCTTTTGAAGTAAACAGGAGTCCAGCCGGTCTTATTGGCCACCATCAGCACAGTGTCTGTAGGCTTTTCTATGGTGACAGTGTGATATACGGTTCCCCCGCCAAGATTATTAGCTCCCCTCTGGGTGCAGTAAGTCCTGCAAGCAGTAGTCTACTCTTTTGGGACACACTCTTGTTGTTTTATGAGAGAAACTCCAGGTCAAGTGATGTTCACACGAGTCGTCATGGTGCCCTGTTGCCCCTGGTTATCTCTCTGGATGTTGGAGTTGGAGGGCCTCCTCACTCGAGGTTGGTGTGCCCACGGAGCGAACCCTGCAACTTCAGGGCATGGTTGGTGGTTAGGATCACCACGTGGGGTCCTTTTCCCTTAGGAAGGAGGTGGCCTTTTGGGCTGTTGATTTCCAGGTTTTTAGATACCGCCAGTATCTTGGCCAGATGTGGCAGTGGGCCAAGCCCCTTGGTGACCGTAGTTTATCCTACCTGGATGGCATTCTTGCATTGTTCCATTTCAAGTGGTCCCAGTTTTTGCACTAATTCTCCAATGGCGATTCACCTTTCACCGGGAATGTAAAGGTCAAAGGGTTTAGCTAAATTAGGGAGTTCCAGGGCAAGGGTCTGAATTGACTGCTCTTTCCATTCTTGAAAGGCCACTTCTGGATTCTATTCAAAAGGATCATCATCTTTTCCTTTCAGTGTTTCATATAGAGGCCCAGCTAGTAGACTGTAGTTAGGGATCCAGAAGCAGGAAACCCTGGCCTCCCCAGGAACCCCTAAGCTGTCTTCTAGTTTTAGAAAGGGGTAAGGCTGAAAATGGTTTCTTCCCTTTCCTGGGATGGGCTTCTCCGACCTTCTGTGAGAATGAAGCCCAGGCAGGTCACCGCAGTCTGTGATATTTGAGCTTTTTCTTGGACAACTTCTATCCTTTATTGGCTTGGTAGTTCAGAGGCCTCCTTAGTAGGGCTGGCGATCAGAATGTCGTCTGCATACTGAAGGAGGATTTCCTTTTCCAGAGGTAGAACTTTTAGGTCTTTAGCTAAGCTTTCCCCAAAGATGGTGTGGGAATTTTTGCACCCTTGGGGCAAGACGGCCCGGAAGTATTGTTTTAGTTGTATGTTGAGTCCTGCCACTCACAAGCCAAAATTTCTTGTGACTCTGGGACTAATGGAATGCAAAAGAAGGCATCATTGAAGACTAATACAGAATACCATGTCCTGGTGGTTGGTAGAATGACCAGCAGGGTGTAGGAATTAGGAGCAACTGGAGGTATATCCTCGGTGGCTTCACTGACTGTCCTGACATCCTTTACCAGGTCCCCAGCAGCCCATGGGGCTCTCGTGGTCAGACCAATCCCAGAATATGGAGCTCACCTGGGCAGGTACCTCACCCCCACCCCAGCCCACGGGGCTCTCGTGGTCAGGCCCCTCCCAGGATACAGAGCTACCCTTGCAGGTACCGTGGCAGGGCTGGGCACACAGGAATTGTGCGCATAGCCCTCATTGCAGAGCACCCCCAGCTCACCTGTCGCTCAGAGCTGACACAGAGCACCTCAGAGCAGGACTTGAACTAACAAACAGCAGCTGTGACAGGTCTGTGACCCTGGGCATCACTCTGTGCGGTCTCCCTCCACCTGGTCTTCCAGAGACTTCCACTGCACCCGGGGCACCAGGCCTCTGTCTCCAACCACCACCCACCCCTCCTCTCCCTGACTCCTGGTTTCCTCTCATTAGGAGAGGGTTTTCTTGAAGTTGTCTCCCACTCATGGGCCAGATAAAATGATTAGAAAACAAGCCAAAGCTGCAGCCCCTTGTCTATCCTGACTCTCAGGAGCCCACACCTGTTCCTTGGACCTGGCCGGTTCAGCAAGTTCCATTTTCTGCAACTGTGAGCCCCTGAGGGGTGATGATTGGCTGAGCTGGGCAGCCTTACCGTGCAGGCCAGCCCTCCCCAGGTGTGCCTGGGTTGAGATCAATATAAATACCACTCCAGGCAGCAAGAGCCCCTGCAGCCGTGCCTGACGCCATTTTCTCTGCCCTGTCAGCAGTCTCGGGGCTGGGCTGGTGGGAGGGAGTGAGAGGCCACAGGTTTGTGGGTGGCCCAGTGTGAGTGGGGCTCTGCTGGACTTTCTGCAGCAGTTGCCAGGCTGCCACCTGCTAAAGAAGAGGATGTGTCACCCATACCTGCTGCTGGAATTTCTCCCTGGGCAGAGGTGAGGAAGGAAAAAAGCAGTGGGGGCAGGGACAGGACGGGTATCTCAGGCAGGGAAATGGAAATCTTCCAGAAGAGCACCCAGGGCCAGGACCATCCTGGTTGGCCTGCAGGCACCAAGTCGGCCGGCATGCTGTCACTCGTGTGGCTCTATGGCCCTTCCTCTAGGCTTTCAAGTCCTTGTATATATTCAGGTGTTTTACCTGGGACGAGTGGGAATAGTTCAGCAGCAACTGGCCTGGGGCTCAGCTCACGTTTACTCACAGATGCCTCGGCACGGTGCCCCAGCTTTGCAATGAGGACGCTTGTTGCGTGGGGGCTGCTGGCTGAATGGGAGACGATTCCCCACCACTGACCAACTTCAGAATTGTTTACAACTGGAGCAAGTGCCCTGATATGGTTTTCCTCTGTGGAACTGGTGGGTTCTGTGTTTTTTTTCTCTTTTTCGTTTTTGGTTCAAGGTAGATTTTATTCCTCTTTTTTGTATTTACAGATATAAGCATGGAAATAATTTATTCATATAAATACATGTATGTGAAGGGAATAATTGTTTTTTCTGTTTTATTTTTTAAATTTTATTTCTTTTTAATTTTGAATTTTATTTTATATTTTTATACAGCAGGTTCTTATTGGTTATCTATTTTATACATATAAATGTATACATGCCAATCCCAGTCTCTCAACTCCTCCCACCACCACCCCCCCAACAGCTTTCCCCCCTTGTTGTCCATACATTTGTTGTCTACATCTGTTGCTCTATTTATGCCTTGCAAAATGGTTAATCTGTACAGTTTTTCTAGGTTCCACATATATGCATGAATATACAAGATTTGTTTTTCTCTTTCTGACTTACTTCACTCTGTATGACAGTCTCTAGATCCATCGACGTCTCTACAAATGACCCAATTTCATTCCTTTTCATGGCTTAGTAATATTCCATTTTAAATATGTACCACAGCTTTATGCATTCGTCTGTCTGTGGGCATTTAGGTTGCTTCCATTACCTCGATATTGTAAATAGTGATGCAATGAACATTGCGGTGAATGTCTCTTTTTTTGATTTATGGTTTTGTCTGGGTATATGTCCAGTACTGGGATTGCTGTATCATATGGTAATTCTATTGTTAGTTTCTTAAGAAACTCCATATTGTTCTCCATAGTGACTGTATCAATTTACATTGCCAACAATAGTGGAAGAGGGTTCCTTTTCTCCACACCCTTTCCAGCATTTTTGTTTGTAGATTTTCTGATGATGCCCATTCTGTCAGGTGTGAGGTGATACCTCATTGTTGAGTCCATTTTGTTGAGCAAGGGGTAGGTCTTGTCTATTACATATTTGGCTTATGGAACGGTATCTGTGCTAATTTCAAACTCTGGTTTTATGCAGCACCCCAACTCACCTTCCCCCTAAAGGAAACATAAGTTGGTTTTCTAAACTTGAGACCCTGTTCTGTTTTGTAACTCAGTTCATGTGTAGCCAAGTACACATTCCGTGTATTAGTGATACCTTATGATGTTTCTTTTTCTGTGTGACTTCTTTCAGTTAGAATCATCATACCTGAATCCACTCATTATGCTGCTACGGGCCTGATGACATAGATTTCAGGGCTGAGTGATATTGCATTGTACGTAAGTACCACAACTTCTTCATCCATTTTTCACTTTCTGCGATATTGAACTTGTACCGTAAACGAGGTTCTTGTAAACAGAGCCGTCCCAAACTTTGGGGTGGCTGTGTCTTTTTGATTTTCATTGCCCTAAGCTATAGGACCATAAGTGGAAGTGCCCTGGGCTCTGTTGCTTTGTTTTTTAGATGTTTCAGGAAACACCATACACTTCTCCTGAGTGGCTGTTGGCAATTTACATCCCGCCCATCAGCATAACAAGGCTGCCAGTTCTCCATGGCCTGTCCTGCCTTTCTGGATTTTACACTTTTTTCAGATGGCCCTTTTGACCGGGGGGCAGTGAGACTTCATTGTAGTGCAGATTTCCTTTTGCAAGCTTGCTTGGTTGACCAAAAAGGGCGTATGCGTTTTTTCCTGAATATATTCAGGAAAAAACGCATACGCCCTTTTTGGCCAAGTGCATCATTGTGGACGTTCTGCCTCTTTTCCTATGCTTTACATGCAATTCCAGTCTACCTCCTGAAATCGGTTTCCTGCAATTCCGCCCGCTTTCAAGTCCTCTTGGCAGCCTTACTTCAGTATATTTTTGGACGATAGCTGTCATTTATAACTCTGCAGGTTTTTGAATGACAGTGCCCCTGAGCTCCTTTCTTCAACTCGCTTTCTTGTGAGCTGGCCGCAACACCGCAGGATTGCTTCAGGCCTTAATCTGGTTACGGCACGGCACGCTGAGCCTTTGGTTAATTCCTCTTCCTGGTGGGAAATGAGAGTTAAATTTGCCCGTCCAGACACCTCCAGCTAGTCTCTCATTGGTTCTCCCTATTCCTGTTCATCTTCCGCAGAAATTGCAAACTGGGCCAAACAGGAGGTTAAAGGCACTGACTCTCCAAGTAGGGAGAGTGTTAGTAAAGCGTCTGGAATGTTGCACCCGAGTACCAAAGGACGAGAACGGAGACATATTTGAACACGTCTCCGGATCACACGGTTGATCATACTCTGGGTTCCACATGCATGTTTTAGCTGAAGGAAGAATCCCTTAAACCTGGAGAGTTGAGACACGTGGAATGGGTACCATGCAATATGCCTTCAAAGGGTCTTCATTTGCTCACCGAACCTCTCCAATCCTATCACTGCTGCGTTTATGCCCCTGTACACACGCTTGATTCTCTTTCAGAGACATAGCAATCCATAGGTTTTAAGATACTTACTAGTCAGGTACATTCTTAAGCGTTTAATATGGGGTGTTGAGTCCATTTCGTTGAGCAAGGAGTAGCTCTTGTCTATTACATATTTGGCTTAAGGAACTTTATCTGTGCTCATTTCAATCCCTGGTTTTATGCAGCACCCCAACGCACCTTTCCCCTTAAGCAAGCATAAGTTGGTTTTCTAAATTTGAGACCCTGTTCTGTTTTGTAATCCAGTTCCTGTGTAGCCAAGTTTACATTCCGTGTATTAGTGATATCTTATGATGTTTCTTTTTCTGTGTGACTTATTTCAGTTAGAATCATCATACCTGAATCCACTCATTATGCTGCTGTGGGCCTGATGACATAGATGTCATTGCTGAGTGATATTGCATTGTACGTAAGTACCACAACTACTTCATCCATTTTTCACTTTCTGCGATATTGAACTTGTACCGTAAACGAGGTTCTTGTAAACAGAGCCGTCCCAAACTTTGGGGTGGCTGTGTCTTTTTGATTTTCATTGCCCTAAGCTATAGGACCATAAGTGGAAGTGCCCTGGGCTCTGTTGCTTTGTTTTTTAGATGTTTCAGGAAACACCATACACTTCTCCTGAGTGGCTGTTGGCAATTTACATCCCGCCCATCAGCATAACAAGGCTCCCAGTTCTCCATGGCCTGTCCTGCCTTTCTGGATTTTACACTTTTTTCAGATGGCCCTTTTGACCGGGGGGCAGTGAGACTTCATTGTAGTGCAGATTTCCTTTTGCAAGCTTGCTTGGTTGACCAAAAAGGGCGTATGCGTTTTTTCCTGAATATATTCAGGAAAAAACGCATACGCCCTTTTTGGCCAAGTGCATCATTGTGGACGGTCTGCCTCTTTTCCTATGCTTTACATGCAATTCCAGTCTACCTCCTGAAATCGGTTTCCTGCAATTCTGCCTTGCTTTCAATGCCTCTTCATAGCCTTACCTCAATATATTTTTTGAAAATAGTTGGCCTTTATAACTCTGCAGGTTTTTGAATTGCAGTGGCCCTTAGCTCCATTTTTCAGCTCTTATTTTTGTGATCTTGCCTCATAACCACAGGATTCCTTTAGGCCCTATTCTTCTTCTGGGACACCTGCTGTGCCTTTGGTTTATTCTTCTTACTGATGTGAAATTAGAGTGACATGTGCCCATTGAAACCGCTACAGCTAGTTTCTCACTGGTTCCCCCTATTCCCATTCATCCTCCGCACTAACTGCAGACTGTGTGATACCAGAACTTAAAGGCATTGACTCTCCATGTGGGGATGTTGTTAGTAAAGCGGCTGGAATGTCGATCCGGAGCCCCAGGAGAGGAAAAATGAGGTGCATTTTAGAAACCTTTCCCGATCATATGGTATACCAGTCGCTGGGTTTCCCAAGCATGGTGTAGCTGTAGGAAGATTCCCTTCAACCTGGAGTGTTGGGACCCTTGGAATGAGTAGCATGAAGTATTGCATTAAACTTTTGGCAGTTGCTCACCAAAGCTCACCAATCCTCTCAGTCCCAAGTGTCCAGCCTTATGCCTTATCCAGCTGTGGGTTTATATGTGGTCAATCCAGGTTGCATCACAGCCCCTGAACAAATTTTGTAAGAATTTTTCTCTCTTTCATTGTTTCTGCGTTTTGTTTTTAAAATTTATTTCTATAATGGGGTTTAGCTCATTTTCACTGCTGTGTTTGTGCCGCTCTGCACACACTTGATTCCCTTATGGAGATATATCAATACATGGGTTTTAAGATTCTTATTACTCAGATATATTTCTCTGCGGTGTATAGGGTGTGTTGAGGCCAGTTCATTGTGCAAGGTGTAGATCTTGTCTAATATCTATTTGGTTTATTGAACGGTATCTGTGCTAATTTCAAACTCTTGTTTTATGCATCACCCCACCTCTCCTTTCCCCTTAAGCTGACATAAGTGTGTTTTCTAAATGTGAGACACTGTTCTGTTCTGTAATTCATTTCTTGTGCAGCCATATTTACCCTCCCTCTATAAGTGATATCTTATGATATGTTTCTTTTTCTGTTTGACTTATTTCAAGTAGTATTATCGGACCTAAATCCACTCTTTATCCTTCTACTAGCCTTATTACATTGATTTCATGGTGAAGAGATATTCCATTGTACATAAGTACCACATCTTCTTTATCCATTGTTCTCTTTCCTGGGATATTTAAGGTGTACTGAAGTTGAGGTTCTTGTAAACAGAGTAGCCCTAAACTGTGGTGTGCTTGTGTCTTGTTGATTTTTAGACTTCCCTAGATATACTCCCATGATTGGAAGTGTCCTATGCTCTGTAGCTCTGTTTTTTAGATGATTTAGGAACCACCATACACTTCTCCAGAGTGGCTCTCGGCAGTTCACACACTGCCCATCAGCGTATAAAGGCTCCCTGTTCTCCATGGCCTGTCCTGCATTTCTGGTTTTACAATGTTTTAGGATGGCCCTTTTGACCGGTGGTAAATGAGACTTCTTTGTTGTGCACATTTGCATTGCTTGCTTGCTTCGTTGCCCATAAAGTGCGTATGCGTTTTTTCCTGGATATAATCAGGAAAAAACGCACACGCCCTTTTGGGCCAACTGCATCATTGTCGAAATTCTGCCGCTTTTCATGTGCTTTAAAGACGAGTCCAATCTATCTCTTGAAATCTGTTTCTTGCAATTCTGTCTTGCATTCAGATCCTCTTCTTTGCCTTACCTCAACATATTTTTGGACGTTAGTTTTCATTTATAACTCTGCAGGTTTGTGAATTGCAGTGACCCTGAGCTCCATTTTTTAAGTTGCTCTTTTGTGAGCTGGCCTCAAAGCCGCAGGATTGCTTCAGGCCCTATTTTGGCTCCGGCGAGGTGGGCTGAGCCTTTTTTCAATTCTTATTCTTAATGGGAAATTAGAGTGATATGTGCCCGTCCAAACCCCTACAACTATTCTCTCATTGGTTCCCCCTCTTCCCGTTCATCCTCCTCACAATTTGCAAAATGTGTGAAACAGAAGTTGAAATGTGCTGATTCTTCAAGTGGGGAGATTCTAAGTAACGTGGCTGGAATGGTGAACAGGAGCACCAGGAGAGGATAAATGAGCTGCATTTTAGACACATCTCCCGATCACATGGTGTACAGTCCTCTGGGTTTTCCATGCATGTTTTAGCTGTAGGAAGATCCCTTGAACCTGCAGATTTGGGACCCATTGAATGGGTACCAGGTAGTATTACTTTAAAGGGTGTGCATTTCCTCACCCAACCTCACATTTCTCTTAGTGCAAACAGTTTCCAGCCTTATGTCTCATCCTGCTGTGGGTCTAGATGTGTTCAATCCATGTTGCATCACCGTCCCTGAGGAAAAGTTGTAAGAGGTTTTCTCTGTCTCTCTGTCGTTTATTTTTTTCAATTTATTACTATATTGGTTACAGCTGATTTTCAAAGCTCTGTTTCTTGCTGCTGTACATTCACTTGATTCACGTACAGAGAGACATCAGTAAATTCTTTTTCAGATT
Source organism: Grampus griseus (assembly GCF_964374135.1). NCBI lineage: Eukaryota > Metazoa > Chordata > Mammalia > Artiodactyla > Delphinidae > Grampus > Grampus griseus. Next base: position 298,601 of record NW_028133251.1, on the reverse strand, counting down.
CTTACCAGTCGTATATATTCTTTTCCGGTGACCTGAGTGTGCTGAGTGCAGTTCTTTCAGCTACCGTGTAGGCCTTGTTGATTATCAGTTTGGTATTTGGAATGGTATCTTTGCTAATTTCAACCTCCTGGATGATGCCTCACCCCTCCCCACCTTTCCCGTTTAGCAGCCTTGTGCGTGTTTTCTACATATTTGACTATGTTTTTGTTTTGTAATTTATTTCATGTGTAGCCATTTTGGATTCCACCTTTAAGTGATATCTTATGATATGTGTCTTTTTCTTTTTGAATTATGTCACTTAGAATGATCATACGTAACTCCTCCGGAGTTGTTACAACTGGCCATATTTCATTGATTTCCAGGCTGAATAATATTCCACTCTACCTAAGTACCACATCTCTATCCATTTTTTCTCTCCAGAGACATTTAAGTTATATCCTAGTCGAGGATCTTTTAAACAGAGAGGGGGTAAACATTGGGGTGCCTGTGTCCTCTCGATTTTTGTTTTTCCCAAGATATACACCCATGAGTGCAAGTGCCCTATGCTCTGTAGCTCATTTTTTAGATGCTTTAGTAAACACAATACACTTCTCCAGAATGGCCGTTGGCAATATACATTTCCACTATAAGTCTCACAGGGCTCCCTCTTCTCCTTGCCCTGTCCTGCATTTCTGTTGTTTACGCTTTATGAGGATGGCTCTTCTGACTGATGCGAAGTGATATCTTTTGTAGTATTGACTTCCAGTGCCCACCTGTTTGGTTGGCTAAAAAAGTGTATGCCCTTTTCTTGAATATATACAGAAAAAAACGCATACACCCTTTTTGGCCAACTGCAATGTTGGCAATGTTCAGCTCCTTTTCTTGTGCTTAATGGCGAGTCCTTTCTACCTCCTCAGATCCCTTTCCTGCCATTCTCCCTTGCTTACAAGTCCTTTTCTCTGACTTTCCTCAAGACATTTTTCAGTGATGGATATTTTCAACTCTGCAGTTTCGTGAATTTTACTGCCCCTGAGTTCCATTGTTCAGCTTGTGTTTATGGGAACTGGCCACAAAGCAGCGGGATTTCCTCAAGCCCTATACTGTTTCCATGGGCAACCCTAGCCTTTGGTCAATTCGTCTTCCTGATTGGAAATTAGAGTGACATGTGCCTGTCTGAACACCTAGGACTTGTCTCTCTTTGTTCCTCATCCTTCCGCTTCATCCTCTGGACAAATTCCAAACTGTACGCAACAGGATGTTGACAGTGCTGACATCTCCAAGTGGGGAGACTGTTAGTAAAGACACTGGAGGGGTGAACCCGAGCACCAGGAGATGAGGAGATGAGATGCCTTTTCCAAACTCTTCCCGATCAGACGGTATACCATCCTCTGGGTGTGACAGACATGTTTTAGCAGTAGGAAGAGTCCCATTCATGTAAGGAGAACACCAGGGCTTTTTCAAAATCAGTGTCTCCCCGAAACCCAAACTGGGGAATTTTTTAAGCTACGGCTACACATATGTTCATTAAGGGCCTTGTGAAGTAGGCAGAGTCCAAACTTTAGATGATTGAAGTCTTCAGGGTCAGAAGCACTCACCACCAGCTTCCCTTAGGTTACACTTTAACTGTCATTGATAGATGATGTCAATAAAAATATCTATTCTTTTTCAGATTATTTCCCCTTATTGCAAAATGTTGAGTGTAGTTCCCTGTGCTATACAGTAGTTCCTTGTTGATGATCTATTTTATACATAGCAGTGTGTATGTGTTAATCCCAAACTGTTAATTTATCCCTCCTCCCACCTTTCCCCTTTGGTAATAATAAATTATAAGATTTTATACTTCTCAGAAATGGGGGAGCTGAAAGAGAGGTATCATTTTCAATGGAAAAGCATTTAAAACAAGATTGAAGCTTTAACCAAGATTATTAGATGTACATCCTTGGAAAGAAATCACTTCGTTTCTCTAATATTGACCTGACAAATAAGACAAACCTTTTCACTGAACTTGCTTATAATAAAGTGATGGAAATATCAAATGGAAGTGTTAGAAACATCTTATTTTACCCGAGCCTTATACACTGTTCTATGTTAACTACAGTTTGGCTCACACATCTGTTCATTGAGGTTACAATAGTCTCAATTTCTGTTACTGATCCTCCAGAGTGGACCCCAACAAGTGTCCCCCTGCCCAGTGTCATTGGGGCCAACAGATCGAGACTGAGTTTGGTTCACAAGCAAAGGAAACTTTATATTTTGATCAGAGAATGGAGAGGTGAGAGCATGCACTACCCCGTGGGCTGTGGGCTGGGCTGCTGTGTAGAGATCCTGTCAGAGTCAGTGGGAGGGAGGGGGCGGAGCTCTCGAGGGCCGGGTTGGCTGCAGCTCAGGCTCTATATCGCGGAGTCTGCACTGGGCCCCAGGAGCTGAGGTGTCGTCCCAGCCATTCTGCACTAGGAAATCTGGTCTGAAGTGCCGGGTGTGGAACCTCTGCATGCGGGACCCTAGGAGCACATGAAATTAGACAAAGCACAAAGGATAAAAAAGGTTAGACTTGACTTTATTGCCCAGATTCTATTTTTATCTCCCAGGGATTTTTAATGGGCTTTGCTGGGGACAAACCCCTCCTCTGCCTTTTGTCCCGTTCCTCATTCTTGGAGTGCTGAGGGTGCAGACCCTTCTTCTGTAACTGCTGAGTGCTGAGTTGGGAGCCCTCATACCTGGGGGCGAGGGTCAGAGCTTCTCCCCAGCAGCCTCCAGGTGACGTTGATTGTCCCCAGGCCCCCTGCCTCCCTGCTCGTCCACCTGAGCACCAGCATTGGAAGTGCTATAGATTCTAATGACCTTTAAGGGTCCAGGAAAGAGATGTGCAGAGACGCTGTGGGGGCCGGTTTCACCCCGCCCCACATTTGTTCGGCCACCTTAGGCTGACCGTTTCTGCCAGCCTAGATGCTCTGACCAGTAGTCTGCGCTTTCTTCAATTAGGCCCCTGAATTAATGTACAAACAGCACCAGGTGTCAGAGCCCTGCCCGCTCCACTCCCAGACAGTCCAGGGTCAGTAGTGATCAAGGACCATGATGGCCACTGAGTCAACAGCCTTTTGAAGTAAACAGGAGTCCAGCCGGTCTTATTGGCCACCATCAGCACAGTGTCTGTAGGCTTTTCTATGGTGACAGTGTGATATACGGTTCCCCCGCCAAGATTATTAGCTCCCCTCTGGGTGCAGTAAGTCCTGCAAGCAGTAGTCTACTCTTTTGGGACACACTCTTGTTGTTTTATGAGAGAAACTCCAGGTCAAGTGATGTTCACACGAGTCGTCATGGTGCCCTGTTGCCCCTGGTTATCTCTCTGGATGTTGGAGTTGGAGGGCCTCCTCACTCGAGGTTGGTGTGCCCATGGAGCGAACCCTGCAACTTCAGGGCATGGTTGGTGGTTAGGATCACCACGTGGGGTCCTTTTCCCTTAGGAAGGAGGTGGCCTTTTGGGCTGTTGATTTCCAGGTTTTTAGATACCGCCAGTATCTTGGCCAGATGTGGCAGTGGGCCAAGCCCCTTGGTGACCGTAGTTTATCCTACCTGGATGGCATTCTTGCATTGTTCCATTTCAAGTGGTCCCAGTTTTTGCACTAATTCTCCAATGGCGATTCACCTTTCACCGGGAATGTAAAGGTCAAAGGGTTTAGCTAAATTAGGGAGTTCCAGGGCAAGGGTCTGAATTGACTGCTCTTTCCATTCTTGAAAGGCCACTTCTGGATTCTATTCAAAAGGATCATCATCTTTTCCTTTCAGTGTTTCATATAGAGGCCCAGCTAGTAGACTGTAGTTAGGGATCCAGAAGCAGGAAACCCTGGCCTCCCCAGGAACCCCTAAGCTGTCTTCTAGTTTTAGAAAGGGGTAAGGCTGAAAATGGTTTCTTCCCTTTCCTGGGATGGGCTTCTCCGACCTTCTGTGAGAATGAAGCCCAGGCAGGTCACCGCAGTCTGTGATATTTGAGCTTTTTCTTGGACAACTTCTATCCTTTATTGGCTTGGTAGTTCAGAGGCCTCCTTAGTAGGGCTGGCGATCAGAATGTCGTCTGCATACTGAAGGAGGATTTCCTTTTCCAGAGGTAGAACTTTTAGGTCTTTAGCTAAGCTTTCCCCAAAGATGGTGTGGGAATTTTTGCACCCTTGGGGCAAGACGGCCCGGAAGTATTGTTTTAGTTGTATGTTGAGTCCTGCCACTCACAAGCCAAAATTTCTTGTGACTCTGGGACTAATGGAATGCAAAAGAAGGCATCATTGAAGACTAATACAGAATACCATGTCCTGGTGGTTGGTAGAATGACCAGCAGGGTGTAGGAATTAGGAGCAACTGGAGGTATATCCTCGGTGGCTTCACTGACTGTCCTGACATCCTTTACCAGGTCCCCAGCAGCCCATGGGGCTCTCGTGGTCAGACCAATCCCAGAATATGGAGCTCACCTGGGCAGGTACCTCACCCCCACCCCAGCCCACGGGGCTCTCGTGGTCAGGCCCCTCCCAGGATACAGAGCTACCCTTGCAGGTACCGTGGCAGGGCTGGGCACACAGGAATTGTGCGCATAGCCCTCATTGCAGAGCACCCCCAGCTCACCTGTCGCTCAGAGCTGACACAGAGCACCTCAGAGCAGGACTTGAACTAACAAACAGCAGCTGTGACAGGTCTGTGACCCTGGGCATCACTCTGTGCGGTCTCCCTCCACCTGGTCTTCCAGAGACTTCCACTGCACCCGGGGCACCAGGCCTCTGTCTCCAACCACCACCCACCCCTCCTCTCCCTGACTCCTGGTTTCCTCTCATTAGGAGAGGGTTTTCTTGAAGTTGTCTCCCACTCATGGGCCAGATAAAATGATTAGAAAACAAGCCAAAGCTGCAGCCCCTTGTCTATCCTGACTCTCAGGAGCCCACACCTGTTCCTTGGACCTGGCCGGTTCAGCAAGTTCCATTTTCTGCAACTGTGAGCCCCTGAGGGGTGATGATTGGCTGAGCTGGGCAGCCTTACCGTGCAGGCCAGCCCTCCCCAGGTGTGCCTGGGTTGAGATCAATATAAATACCACTCCAGGCAGCAAGAGCCCCTGCAGCCGTGCCTGACGCCATTTTCTCTGCCCTGTCAGCAGTCTCGGGGCTGGGCTGGTGGGAGGGAGTGAGAGGCCACAGGTTTGTGGGTGGCCCAGTGTGAGTGGGGCTCTGCTGGACTTTCTGCAGCAGTTGCCAGGCTGCCACCTGCTAAAGAAGAGGATGTGTCACCCATACCTGCTGCTGGAATTTCTCCCTGGGCAGAGGTGAGGAAGGAAAAAAGCAGTGGGGGCAGGGACAGGACGGGTATCTCAGGCAGGGAAATGGAAATCTTCCAGAAGAGCACCCAGGGCCAGGACCATCCTGGTTGGCCTGCAGGCACCAAGTCGGCCGGCATGCTGTCACTCGTGTGGCTCTATGGCCCTTCCTCTAGGCTTTCAAGTCCTTGTATATATTCAGGTGTTTTACCTGGGACGAGTGGGAATAGTTCAGCAGCAACTGGCCTGGGGCTCAGCTCACGTTTACTCACAGATGCCTCGGCACGGTGCCCCAGCTTTGCAATGAGGACGCTTGTTGCGTGGGGGCTGCTGGCTGAATGGGAGACGATTCCCCACCACTGACCAACTTCAGAATTGTTTACAACTGGAGCAAGTGCCCTGATATGGTTTTCCTCTGTGGAACTGGTGGGTTCTGTGTTTTTTTTCTCTTTTTCGTTTTTGGTTCAAGGTAGATTTTATTCCTCTTTTTTGTATTTACAGATATAAGCATGGAAATAATTTATTCATATAAATACATGTATGTGAAGGGAATAATTGTTTTTTCTGTTTTATTTTTTAAATTTTATTTCTTTTTAATTTTGAATTTTATTTTATATTTTTATACAGCAGGTTCTTATTGGTTATCTATTTTATACATATAAATGTATACATGCCAATCCCAGTCTCTCAACTCCTCCCACCACCACCCCCCCAACAGCTTTCCCCCCTTGTTGTCCATACATTTGTTGTCTACATCTGTTGCTCTATTTATGCCTTGCAAAATGGTTAATCTGTACAGTTTTTCTAGGTTCCACATATATGCATGAATATACAAGATTTGTTTTTCTCTTTCTGACTTACTTCACTCTGTATGACAGTCTCTAGATCCATCGACGTCTCTACAAATGACCCAATTTCATTCCTTTTCATGGCTTAGTAATATTCCATTTTAAATATGTACCACAGCTTTATGCATTCGTCTGTCTGTGGGCATTTAGGTTGCTTCCATTACCTCGATATTGTAAATAGTGATGCAATGAACATTGCGGTGAATGTCTCTTTTTTTGATTTATGGTTTTGTCTGGGTATATGTCCAGTACTGGGATTGCTGTATCATATGGTAATTCTATTGTTAGTTTCTTAAGAAACTCCATATTGTTCTCCATAGTGACTGTATCAATTTACATTGCCAACAATAGTGGAAGAGGGTTCCTTTTCTCCACACCCTTTCCAGCATTTTTGTTTGTAGATTTTCTGATGATGCCCATTCTGTCAGGTGTGAGGTGATACCTCATTGTTGAGTCCATTTTGTTGAGCAAGGGGTAGGTCTTGTCTATTACATATTTGACTTATGGAACGGTATCTGTGCTAATTTCAAACTCTGGTTTTATGCAGCACCCCAACTCACCTTCCCCCTAAAGGAAACATAAGTTGGTTTTCTAAACTTGAGACCCTGTTCTGTTTTGTAACTCAGTTCATGTGTAGCCAAGTACACATTCCGTGTATTAGTGATACCTTATGATGTTTCTTTTTCTGTGTGACTTCTTTCAGTTAGAATCATCATACCTGAATCCACTCATTATGCTGCTACGGGCCTGATGACATAGATTTCAGGGCTGAGTGATATTGCATTGTACGTAAGTACCACAACTTCTTCATCCATTTTTCACTTTCTGCGATATTGAACTTGTACCGTAAACGAGGTTCTTGTAAACAGAGCCGTCCCAAACTTTGGGGTGGCTGTGTCTTTTTGATTTTCATTGCCCTAAGCTATAGGACCATAAGTGGAAGTGCCCTGGGCTCTGTTGCTTTGTTTTTTAGATGTTTCAGGAAACACCATACACTTCTCCTGAGTGGCTGTTGGCAATTTACATCCCGCCCATCAGCATAACAAGGCTGCCAGTTCTCCATGGCCTGTCCTGCCTTTCTGGATTTTACACTTTTTTCAGATGGCCCTTTTGACCGGGGGGCAGTGAGACTTCATTGTAGTGCAGATTTCCTTTTGCAAGCTTGCTTGGTTGACCAAAAAGGGCGTATGCGTTTTTTCCTGAATATATTCAGGAAAAAACGCATACGCCCTTTTTGGCCAAGTGCATCATTGTGGACGTTCTGCCTCTTTTCCTATGCTTTACATGCAATTCCAGTCTACCTCCTGAAATCGGTTTCCTGCAATTCCGCCCGCTTTCAAGTCCTCTTGGCAGCCTTACTTCAGTATATTTTTGGACGATAGCTGTCATTTATAACTCTGCAGGTTTTTGAATGACAGTGCCCCTGAGCTCCTTTCTTCAACTCGCTTTCTTGTGAGCTGGCCGCAACACCGCAGGATTGCTTCAGGCCCTAATCTGGTTACGGCACGGCACGCTGAGCCTTTGGTTAATTCCTCTTCCTGGTGGGAAATGAGAGTTAAATTTGCCCGTCCAGACACCTCCAGCTAGTCTCTCATTGGTTCTCCCTATTCCTGTTCATCTTCCGCAGAAATTGCAAACTGGGCCAAACAGGAGGTTAAAGGCACTGACTCTCCAAGTAGGGAGAGTGTTAGTAAAGCGTCTGGAATGTTGCACCCGAGTACCAAAGGACGAGAACGGAGACATATTTGAACACGTCTCCGGATCACACGGTTGATCATACTCTGGGTTCCACATGCATGTTTTAGCTGAAGGAAGAATCCCTTAAACCTGGAGAGTTGAGACACGTGGAATGGGTACCATGCAATATGCCTTCAAAGGGTCTTCATTTGCTCACCGAACCTCTCCAATCCTATCACTGCTGCGTTTATGCCCCTGTACACACGCTTGATTCTCTTTCAGAGACATAGCAATCCATAGGTTTTAAGATACTTACTAGTCAGGTACATTCTTAAGCGTTTAATATGGGGTGTTGAGTCCATTTCGTTGAGCAAGGAGTAGCTCTTGTCTATTACATATTTGGCTTAAGGAACTTTATCTGTGCTCATTTCAATCCCTGGTTTTATGCAGCACCCCAACGCACCTTTCCCCTTAAGCAAGCATAAGTTGGTTTTCTAAATTTGAGACCCTGTTCTGTTTTGTAATCCAGTTCCTGTGTAGCCAAGTTTACATTCCGTGTATTAGTGATATCTTATGATGTTTCTTTTTCTGTGTGACTTATTTCAGTTAGAATCATCATACCTGAATCCACTCATTATGCTGCTGTGGGCCTGATGACATAGATGTCATTGCTGAGTGATATTGCATTGTACGTAAGTACCACAACTACTTCATCCATTTTTCACTTTCTGCGATATTGAACTTGTACCGTAAACGAGGTTCTTGTAAACAGAGCCGTCCCAAACTTTGGGGTGGCTGTGTCTTTTTGATTTTCATTGCCCTAAGCTATAGGACCATAAGTGGAAGTGCCCTGGGCTCTGTTGCTTTGTTTTTTAGATGTTTCAGGAAACACCATACACTTCTCCTGAGTGGCTGTTGGCAATTTACATCCCGCCCATCAGCATAACAAGGCTCCCAGTTCTCCATGGCCTGTCCTGCCTTTCTGGATTTTACACTTTTTTCAGATGGCCCTTTTGACCGGGGGGCAGTGAGACTTCATTGTAGTGCAGATTTCCTTTTGCAAGCTTGCTTGGTTGACCAAAAAGGGCGTATGCGTTTTTTCCTGAATATATTCAGGAAAAAACGCATACGCCCTTTTTGGCCAAGTGCATCATTGTGGACGGTCTGCCTCTTTTCCTATGCTTTACATGCAATTCCAGTCTACCTCCTGAAATCGGTTTCCTGCAATTCTGCCTTGCTTTCAATGCCTCTTCATAGCCTTACCTCAATATATTTTTTGAAAATAGTTGGCCTTTATAACTCTGCAGGTTTTTGAATTGCAGTGGCCCTTAGCTCCATTTTTCAGCTCTTATTTTTGTGATCTTGCCTCATAACCACAGGATTCCTTTAGGCCCTATTCTTCTTCTGGGACACCTGCTGTGCCTTTGGTTTATTCTTCTTACTGATGTGAAATTAGAGTGACATGTGCCCATTGAAACCGCTACAGCTAGTTTCTCACTGGTTCCCCCTATTCCCATTCATCCTCCGCACTAACTGCAGACTGTGTGATACCAGAACTTAAAGGCATTGACTCTCCATGTGGGGATGTTGTTAGTAAAGCGGCTGGAATGTCGATCCGGAGCCCCAGGAGAGGAAAAATGAGGTGCATTTTAGAAACCTTTCCCGATCATATGGTATACCAGTCGCTGGGTTTCCCAAGCATGGTGTAGCTGTAGGAAGATTCCCTTCAACCTGGAGTGTTGGGACCCTTGGAATGAGTAGCATGAAGTATTGCATTAAACTTTTGGCAGTTGCTCACCAAAGCTCACCAATCCTCTCAGTCCCAAGTGTCCAGCCTTATGCCTTATCCAGCTGTGGGTTTATATGTGGTCAATCCAGGTTGCATCACAGCCCCTGAACAAATTTTGTAAGAATTTTTCTCTCTTTCATTGTTTCTGCGTTTTGTTTTTAAAATTTATTTCTATAATGGGGTTTAGCTCATTTTCACTGCTGTGTTTGTGCCGCTCTGCACACACTTGATTCCCTTATGGAGATATATCAATACATGGGTTTTAAGATTCTTATTACTCAGATATATTTCTCTGCGGTGTATAGGGTGTGTTGAGGCCAGTTCATTGTGCAAGGTGTAGATCTTGTCTAATATCTATTTGGTTTATTGAACGGTATCTGTGCTAATTTCAAACTCTTGTTTTATGCATCACCCCACCTCTCCTTTCCCCTTAAGCTGACATAAGTGTGTTTTCTAAATGTGAGACACTGTTCTGTTCTGTAATTCATTTCTTGTGCAGCCATATTTACCCTCCCTCTATAAGTGATATCTTATGATATGTTTCTTTTTCTGTTTGACTTATTTCAAGTAGTATTATCGGACCTAAATCCACTCTTTATCCTTCTACTAGCCTTATTACATTGATTTCATGGTGAAGAGATATTCCATTGTACATAAGTACCACATCTTCTTTATCCATTGTTCTCTTTCCTGGGATATTTAAGGTGTACTGAAGTTGAGGTTCTTGTAAACAGAGTAGCCCTAAACTGTGGTGTGCTTGTGTCTTGTTGATTTTTAGACTTCCCTAGATATACTCCCATGATTGGAAGTGTCCTATGCTCTGTAGCTCTGTTTTTTAGATGATTTAGGAACCACCATACACTTCTCCAGAGTGGCTCTCGGCAGTTCACACACTGCCCATCAGTGTATAAAGGCTCCCTGTTCTCCATGGCCTGTCCTGCATTTCTGGTTTTACAATGTTTTAGGATGGCCCTTTTGACCGGTGGTAAATGAGACTTCTTTGTTGTGCACATTTGCATTGCTTGCTTGCTTCGTTGCCCATAAAGTGCGTATGCGTTTTTTCCTGGATATAATCAGGAAAAAACGCACACGCCCTTTTGGGCCAACTGCATCATTGTCGAAATTCTGCCGCTTTTCATGTGCTTTAAAGACGAGTCCAATCTATCTCTTGAAATCTGTTTCTTGCAATTCTGTCTTGCATTCAGATCCTCTTCTTTGCCTTACCTCAACATATTTTTGGACGTTAGTTTTCATTTATAACTCTGCAGGTTTGTGAATTGCAGTGACCCTGAGCTCCATTTTTTAAGTTGCTCTTTTGTGAGCTGGCCTCAAAGCCGCAGGATTGCTTCAGGCCCTATTTTGGCTCCGGCGAGGTGGGCTGAGCCTTTTTTCAATTCTTATTCTTAATGGGAAATTAGAGTGATATGTGCCCGTCCAAACCCCTACAACTATTCTCTCATTGGTTCCCCCTCTTCCCGTTCATCCTCCTCACAATTTGCAAAATGTGTGAAACAGAAGTTGAAATGTGCTGATTCTTCAAGTGGGGAGATTCTAAGTAACGTGGCTGGAATGGTGAACAGGAGCACCAGGAGAGGATAAATGAGCTGCATTTTAGACACATCTCCCGATCACATGGTGTACAGTCCTCTGGGTTTTCCATGCATGTTTTAGCTGTAGGAAGATCCCTTGAACCTGCAGATTTGGGACCCATTGAATGGGTACCAGGTAGTATTACTTTAAAGGGTGTGCATTTCCTCACCCAACCTCACATTTCTCTTAGTGCAAACAGTTTCCAGCCTTATGTCTCATCCTGCTGTGGGTCTAGATGTGTTCAATCCATGTTGCATCACCGTCCCTGAGGAAAAGTTGTAAGAGGTTTTCTCTGTCTCTCTGTCGTTTATTTTTTTCAATTTATTACTATATTGGTTACAGCTGATTTTCAAAGCTCTGTTTCTTGCTGCTGTACATTCACTTGATTCACGTACAGAGAGACATCAGTAAATTCTTTTTCAGATTCTTACCAGTCGTATATATTCTTTTCCGGTGACCTGAGTGTGCTGAGTGCAGTTCTTTCAGCTACCGTGTAGGCCTTGTTGATTATCAGTTTGGTATTTGGAATGGTATCTTTGCTAATTTCAACCTCCTGGATGATGCCTCACCCCTCCCCACCTTTCCCGTTTAGCAGCCTTGTGCGTGTTTTCTACATATTTGACTATGTTTTTGTTTTGTAATTTATTTCATGTGTAGCCATTTTGGATTCCACCTTTAAGTGATATCTTATGATATGTGTCTTTTTCTTTTTGAATTATGTCACTTAGAATGATCATACGTAACTCCTCCGGAGTTGTTACAACTGGCCATATTTCATTGATTTCCAGGCTGAATAATATTCCACTCTACCTAAGTACCACATCTCTATCCATTTTTTCTCTCCAGAGACATTTAAGTTATATCCTAGTCGAGGATCTTTTAAACAGAGAGGGGGTAAACATTGGGGTGCCTGTGTCCTCTCGATTTTTGTTTTTCCCAAGATATACACCCATGAGTGCAAGTGCCCTATGCTCTGTAGCTCATTTTTTAGATGCTTTAGTAAACACAATACACTTCTCCAGAATGGCCGTTGGCAATATACATTTCCACTATAAGTCTCACAGGGCTCCCTCTTCTCCTTGCCCTGTCCTGCATTTCTGTTGTTTACGCTTTATGAGGATGGCTCTTCTGACTGATGCGAAGTGATATCTTTTGTAGTATTGACTTCCAGTGCCCACCTGTTTGGTTGGCTAAAAAAGTGTATGCCCTTTTCTTGAATATATACAGAAAAAAACGCATACACCCTTTTTGGCCAACTGCAATGTTGGCAATGTTCAGCTCCTTTTCTTGTGCTTAATGGCGAGTCCTTTCTACCTCCTCAGATCCCTTTCCTGCCATTCTCCCTTGCTTACAAGTCCTTTTCTCTGACTTTCCTCAAGACATTTTTCAGTGATGGATATTTTCAACTCTGCAGTTTCGTGAATTTTACTGCCCCTGAGTTCCATTGTTCAGCTTGTGTTTATGGGAACTGGCCACAAAGCAGCGGGATTTCCTCAAGCCCTATACTGTTTCCATGGGCAACCCTAGCCTTTGGTCAATTCGTCTTCCTGATTGGAAATTAGAGTGACATGTGCCTGTCTGAACACCTAGGACTTGTCTCTCTTTGTTCCTCATCCTTCCGCTTCATCCTCTGGACAAATTCCAAACTGTACGCAACAGGATGTTGACAGTGCTGACATCTCCAAGTGGGGAGACTGTTAGTAAAGACACTGGAGGGGTGAACCCGAGCACCAGGAGATGAGGAGATGAGATGCCTTTTCCAAACTCTTCCCGATCAGACGGTATACCATCCTCTGGGTGTGACAGACATGTTTTAGCAGTAGGAAGAGTCCCATTCATGTAAGGAGAACACCAGGGCTTTTTCAAAATCAGTGTCTCCCCGAAACCCAAACTGGGGAATTTTTTAAGCTACGGCTACACATATGTTCATTAAGGGCCTTGTGAAGTAGGCAGAGTCCAAACTTTAGATGATTGAAGTCTTCAGGGTCAGAAGCACTCACCACCAGCTTCCCTTAGGTTACACTTTAACTGTCATTGATAGATGATGTCAATAAAAATATCTATTCTTTTTCAGATTATTTCCCCTTATTGCAAAATGTTGAGTGTAGTTCCCTGTGCTATACAGTAGTTCCTTGTTGATGATCTATTTTATACATAGCAGTGTGTATGTGTTAATCCCAAACTGTTAATTTATCCCTCCTCCCACCTTTCCCCTTTGGTAATAATAAATTATAAGATTTTATACTTCTCAGAAATGGGGGAGCTGAAAGAGAGGTATCATTTTCAATGGAAAAGCATTTAAAACAAGATTGAAGCTTTAACCAAGATTATTAGATGTACATCCTTGGAAAGAAATCACTTCGTTTCTCTAATATTGACCTGACAAATAAGACAAACCTTTTCACTGAACTTGCTTATAATAAAGTGATGGAAATATCAAATGGAAGTGTTAGAAACATCTTATTTTACCCGAGCCTTATACACTGTTCTATGTTAACTACAGTTTGGCTCACACATCTGTTCATTGAGGTTACAATAGTCTCAATTTCTGTTACTGATCCTCCAGAGTGGACCCCAACAAGTGTCCCCCTGCCCAGTGTCATTGGGGCCAACAGATCGAGACTGAGTTTGGTTCACAAGCAAAGGAAACTTTATATTTTGATCAGAGAATGGAGAGGTGAGAGCATGCACTACCCCGTGGGCTGTGGGCTGGGCTGCTGTGTAGAGATCCTGTCAGAGTCAGTGGGAGGGAGGGGGCGGAGCTCTCGAGGGCCGGGTTGGCTGCAGCTCAGGCTCTATATCGCGGAGTCTGCACTGGGCCCCAGGAGCTGAGGTGTCGTCCCAGCCATTCTGCACTAGGAAATCTGGTCTGAAGTGCCGGGTGTGGAACCTCTGCATGCGGGACCCTAGGAGCACATGAAATTAGACAAAGCACAAAGGATAAAAAAGGTTAGACTTGACTTTATTGCCCAGATTCTATTTTTATCTCCCAGGGATTTTTAATGGGCTTTGCTGGGGACAAACCCCTCCTCTGCCTTTTGTCCCGTTCCTCATTCTTGGAGTGCTGAGGGTGCAGACCCTTCTTCTGTAACTGCTGAGTGCTGAGTTGGGAGCCCTCATACCTGGGGGCGAGGGTCAGAGCTTCTCCCCAGCAGCCTCCAGGTGACGTTGATTGTCCCCAGGCCCCCTGCCTCCCTGCTCGTCCACCTGAGCACCAGCATTGGAAGTGCTATAGATTCTAATGACCTTTAAGGGTCCAGGAAAGAGATGTGCAGAGACGCTGTGGGGGCCGGTTTCACCCCGCCCCACATTTGTTCGGCCACCTTAGGCTGACCGTTTCTGCCAGCCTAGATGCTCTGACCAGTAGTCTGCGCTTTCTTCAATTAGGCCCCTGAATTAATGTACAAACAGCACCAGGTGTCAGAGCCCTGCCCGCTCCACTCCCAGACAGTCCAGGGTCAGTAGTGATCAAGGACCATGATGGCCACTGAGTCAACAGCCTTTTGAAGTAAACAGGAGTCCAGCCGGTCTTATTGGCCACCATCAGCACAGTGTCTGTAGGCTTTTCTATGGTGACAGTGTGATATACGGTTCCCCCGCCAAGATTATTAGCTCCCCTCTGGGTGCAGTAAGTCCTGCAAGCAGTAGTCTACTCTTTTGGGACACACTCTTGTTGTTTTATGAGAGAAACTCCAGGTCAAGTGATGTTCACACGAGTCGTCATGGTGCCCTGTTGCCCCTGGTTATCTCTCTGGATGTTGGAGTTGGAGGGCCTCCTCACTCGAGGTTGGTGTGCCCATGGAGCGAACCCTGCAACTTCAGGGCATGGTTGGTGGTTAGGATCACCACGTGGGGTCCTTTTCCCTTAGGAAGGAGGTGGCCTTTTGGGCTGTTGATTTCCAGGTTTTTAGATACCGCCAGTATCTTGGCCAGATGTGGCAGTGGGCCAAGCCCCTTGGTGACCGTAGTTTATCCTACCTGGATGGCATTCTTGCATTGTTCCATTTCAAGTGGTCCCAGTTTTTGCACTAATTCTCCAATGGCGATTCACCTTTCACCGGGAATGTAAAGGTCAAAGGGTTTAGCTAAATTAGGGAGTTCCAGGGCAAGGGTCTGAATTGACTGCTCTTTCCATTCTTGAAAGGCCACTTCTGGATTCTATTCAAAAGGATCATCATCTTTTCCTTTCAGTGTTTCATATAGAGGCCCAGCTAGTAGACTGTAGTTAGGGATCCAGAAGCAGGAAACCCTGGCCTCCCCAGGAACCCCTAAGCTGTCTTCTAGTTTTAGAAAGGGGTAAGGCTGAAAATGGTTTCTTCCCTTTCCTGGGATGGGCTTCTCCGACCTTCTGTGAGAATGAAGCCCAGGCAGGTCACCGCAGTCTGTGATATTTGAGCTTTTTCTTGGACAACTTCTATCCTTTATTGGCTTGGTAGTTCAGAGGCCTCCTTAGTAGGGCTGGCGATCAGAATGTCGTCTGCATACTGAAGGAGGATTTCCTTTTCCAGAGGTAGAACTTTTAGGTCTTTAGCTAAGCTTTCCCCAAAGATGGTGTGGGAATTTTTGCACCCTTGGGGCAAGACGGCCCGGAAGTATTGTTTTAGTTGTATGTTGAGTCCTGCCACTCACAAGCCAAAATTTCTTGTGACTCTGGGACTAATGGAATGCAAAAGAAGGCATCATTGAAGACTAATACAGAATACCATGTCCTGGTGGTTGGTAGAATGACCAGCAGGGTGTAGGAATTAGGAGCAACTGGAGGTATATCCTCGGTGGCTTCACTGACTGTCCTGACATCCTTTACCAGGTCCCCAGCAGCCCATGGGGCTCTCGTGGTCAGACCAATCCCAGAATATGGAGCTCACCTGGGCAGGTACCTCACCCCCACCCCAGCCCACGGGGCTCTCGTGGTCAGGCCCCTCCCAGGATACAGAGCTACCCTTGCAGGTACCGTGGCAGGGCTGGGCACACAGGAATTGTGCGCATAGCCCTCATTGCAGAGCACCCCCAGCTCACCTGTCGCTCAGAGCTGACACAGAGCACCTCAGAGCAGGACTTGAACTAACAAACAGCAGCTGTGACAGGTCTGTGACCCTGGGCATCACTCTGTGCGGTCTCCCTCCACCTGGTCTTCCAGAGACTTCCACTGCACCCGGGGCACCAGGCCTCTGTCTCCAACCACCACCCACCCCTCCTCTCCCTGACTCCTGGTTTCCTCTCATTAGGAGAGGGTTTTCTTGAAGTTGTCTCCCACTCATGGGCCAGATAAAATGATTAGAAAACAAGCCAAAGCTGCAGCCCCTTGTCTATCCTGACTCTCAGGAGCCCACACCTGTTCCTTGGACCTGGCCGGTTCAGCAAGTTCCATTTTCTGCAACTGTGAGCCCCTGAGGGGTGATGATTGGCTGAGCTGGGCAGCCTTACCGTGCAGGCCAGCCCTCCCCAGGTGTGCCTGGGTTGAGATCAATATAAATACCACTCCAGGCAGCAAGAGCCCCTGCAGCCGTGCCTGACGCCATTTTCTCTGCCCTGTCAGCAGTCTCGGGGCTGGGCTGGTGGGAGGGAGTGAGAGGCCACAGGTTTGTGGGTGGCCCAGTGTGAGTGGGGCTCTGCTGGACTTTCTGCAGCAGTTGCCAGGCTGCCACCTGCTAAAGAAGAGGATGTGTCACCCATACCTGCTGCTGGAATTTCTCCCTGGGCAGAGGTGAGGAAGGAAAAAAGCAGTGGGGGCAGGGACAGGACGGGTATCTCAGGCAGGGAAATGGAAATCTTCCAGAAGAGCACCCAGGGCCAGGACCATCCTGGTTGGCCTGCAGGCACCAAGTCGGCCGGCATGCTGTCACTCGTGTGGCTCTATGGCCCTTCCTCTAGGCTTTCAAGTCCTTGTATATATTCAGGTGTTTTACCTGGGACGAGTGGGAATAGTTCAGCAGCAACTGGCCTGGGGCTCAGCTCACGTTTACTCACAGATGCCTCGGCACGGTGCCCCAGCTTTGCAATGAGGACGCTTGTTGCGTGGGGGCTGCTGGCTGAATGGGAGACGATTCCCCACCACTGACCAACTTCAGAATTGTTTACAACTGGAGCAAGTGCCCTGATATGGTTTTCCTCTGTGGAACTGGTGGGTTCTGTGTTTTTTTTCTCTTTTTCGTTTTTGGTTCAAGGTAGATTTTATTCCTCTTTTTTGTATTTACAGATATAAGCATGGAAATAATTTATTCATATAAATACATGTATGTGAAGGGAATAATTGTTTTTTCTGTTTTATTTTTTAAATTTTATTTCTTTTTAATTTTGAATTTTATTTTATATTTTTATACAGCAGGTTCTTATTGGTTATCTATTTTATACATATAAATGTATACATGCCAATCCCAGTCTCTCAACTCCTCCCACCACCACCCCCCCAACAGCTTTCCCCCCTTGTTGTCCATACATTTGTTGTCTACATCTGTTGCTCTATTTATGCCTTGCAAAATGGTTAATCTGTACAGTTTTTCTAGGTTCCACATATATGCATGAATATACAAGATTTGTTTTTCTCTTTCTGACTTACTTCACTCTGTATGACAGTCTCTAGATCCATCGACGTCTCTACAAATGACCCAATTTCATTCCTTTTCATGGCTTAGTAATATTCCATTTTAAATATGTACCACAGCTTTATGCATTCGTCTGTCTGTGGGCATTTAGGTTGCTTCCATTACCTCGATATTGTAAATAGTGATGCAATGAACATTGCGGTGAATGTCTCTTTTTTTGATTTATGGTTTTGTCTGGGTATATGTCCAGTACTGGGATTGCTGTATCATATGGTAATTCTATTGTTAGTTTCTTAAGAAACTCCATATTGTTCTCCATAGTGACTGTATCAATTTACATTGCCAACAATAGTGGAAGAGGGTTCCTTTTCTCCACACCCTTTCCAGCATTTTTGTTTGTAGATTTTCTGATGATGCCCATTCTGTCAGGTGTGAGGTGATACCTCATTGTTGAGTCCATTTTGTTGAGCAAGGGGTAGGTCTTGTCTATTACATATTTGGCTTATGGAACGGTATCTGTGCTAATTTCAAACTCTGGTTTTATGCAGCACCCCAACTCACCTTCCCCCTAAAGGAAACATAAGTTGGTTTTCTAAACTTGAGACCCTGTTCTGTTTTGTAACTCAGTTCATGTGTAGCCAAGTACACATTCCGTGTATTAGTGATACCTTATGATGTTTCTTTTTCTGTGTGACGTCTTTCAGTTAGAATCATCATACCTGAATCCACTCATTATGCTGCTACGGGCCTGATGACATAGATTTCAGGGCTGAGTGATATTGCATTGTACGTAAGTACCACAACTTCTTCATCCATTTTTCACTTTCTGCGATATTGAACTTGTACCGTAAACGAGGTTCTTGTAAACAGAGCCGTCCCAAACTTTGGGGTGGCTGTGTCTTTTTGATTTTCATTGCCCTAAGCTATAGGACCATAAGTGGAAGTGCCCTGGGCTCTGTTGCTTTGTTTTTTAGATGTTTCAGGAAACACCATACACTTCTCCTGAGTGGCTGTTGGCAATTTACATCCCGCCCATCAGCATAACAAGGCTGCCAGTTCTCCATGGCCTGTCCTGCCTTTCTGGATTTTACACTTTTTTCAGATGGCCCTTTTGACCGGGGGGCAGTGAGACTTCATTGTAGTGCAGATTTCCTTTTGCAAGCTTGCTTGGTTGACCAAAAAGGGCGTATGCGTTTTTTCCTGAATATATTCAGGAAAAAACGCATACGCCCTTTTTGGCCAAGTGCATCATTGTGGACGTTCTGCCTCTTTTCCTATGCTTTACATGCAATTCCAGTCTACCTCCTGAAATCGGTTTCCTGCAATTCCGCCCGCTTTCAAGTCCTCTTGGCAGCCTTACTTCAGTATATTTTTGGACGATAGCTGTCATTTATAACTCTGCAGGTTTTTGAATTACAGTGCACCTGAGCTCCTTTCTTCAACTCGCTTTCTTGTGAGCTGGCCGCAACACCGCAGGATTGCTTCAGGACCTAATCTGGTTACGGCACGGCACGCTGAGCCTTTGGTTAATTCCTCTTCCTGGTGGGAAATGAGAGTTAAATTTGCCCGTCCAGACACCTCCAGCTAGTCTCTCATTGGTTCTCCCTATTCCTGTTCATCTTCCGCAGAAATTGCAAACTGGGCCAAACAGGAGGTTAAAGGCACTGACTCTCCAAGTAGGGAGAGTGTTAGTAAAGCGTCTGGAATGTTGCACCCGAGTACCAAAGGACGAGAACGGAGACATATTTGAAGACGTCTCCGGATCACATGGTTGATCATACTCTGGGTTCCACATGCATGTTTTAGCTGAAGGAAGAATCCCTTAAACCTGGAGAGTTGAGACACGTGGAATGGGTACCATGCAATATGCCTTCAAAGGGTCTTCATTTGCTCACCGAACCTCTCCAATCCTATCACTGCTGCGTATATGCCCCTGTACACACGCTTGATTCTCTTTCGGAGACATAGCAATCCATAGGTTTTAAGATACTTACTAGTCAGGTACATTCTTAGGCATTTAATATGGGGTGTTGAGTCCATTTCGTTGAGCAAGGAGTAGCTCTTGTCTATTACGTATTTGGCATAAGGAAACTTATCTGTACTCATTTCAATCTCTGGTTTTATGCAGCACCCCAACTCACCTTTCCCCTTAAGCAAGCATAAGTTGTTTTTCTACATTTGAGACCCTGTTCTGTTTTGTAATCCAGTTCCTGTGTAGCCAAGTTTACATTCTGTGTAGTAGTGATATCTTATGATGTTTCTTTTTCTGTGTGACTTATTTCAGTTAGAATCATCATACCTGAATCCACTCATTATGCTGCTACGGGCCTGATGACATAGATGTCATTGCTGAGTGATATTGCATTGTACGTAAGTACCACAACTTCTTCATCCATTTTTCACTTTCTGCGATATTGAACTTGTACAGTAAATGAGGTTCTTGTAAACAGAGCTATCCCAAACTTTGGGGTGCCTCTGTCTTTTTGATTTTAATTTCTCTAGGCTATAGGACCATAAGTGGAAGTGCCCTAGGCTCTGTTGCTTTGTTTTTTAGATGTTTCAGGAAACACCATACACTTCTCCCGAGTGGCTGTTGGCAATTTACATCCCGCCCATCAGCATAACAAGGCTCCCAGTTCTCCATGGCCTGTCCTGCCTTTCTGGATTTTACACTTTTTTCAGATGGCCCTTTTGACCGGGGGGAAGTGAGACTTCATTGTAGTGCAGATTTCGTTTACAAGCTTGCTTGGTTGGCCAAAAAGGGCGTATGCGTTTTTTCCTCAATATATTCAGGAAAAAAACGCATACGCCCTTTTTGGCCAAGTGCATCATTGTGGACGTTCTGCCTCTTTTCCTATACTTTAAATGCAATTCCAGTCTACCTCCTGAAATCGGTTTCCTGCAATTCTGCCCAGCTTTCAAGTCCTCTTGGCAGCCTTACTTCAGTATATTTTTGGACGATAGCTGTCATTTATAACTCTGCAGGTTTGTGAATTACAGTGCCCCTGAGCTCCTTTCTTCAACTCGTTTTCTTGTGAGCTGGCCGCAACACCACAGGATTGCTTCAGGCCCTAATCTGGTTCCGGCACGGCACGTTGAGCCTTTGGTTAATTCCTCTTCCTGCTGGGAAATGAGAGTTAAATTTGCCCGTCCAGACACATCCAGCTAGTCTCTCATTTGTTCTCCCTATTCCTGTTCATCTTCCACAGAAATTGCAAACTGGGCCAAACAGGAGGTTAAAGGCACTGACTCTCCAAGTGGGGAGAGTGTTAGTAAAGCGTCTGGAATGTTGCACCCGAGTACCAGGGGACGAGAACGGAGACATATTTGAAGACGTCTCCCGATCACACGGTTGATCATACTCTGGGTTCCACATGCATGTTTTAGCTGAAGGAAGAATCCCTTAAACCTGGAGAGTTGAGACCCGTGGAATGGATACCATGCAATATGACTTCAAAGGGTCTTCATTTGCTCACCGAACCTCTCCAATCCTATCACTGCTGCGTTTATGCCCCTGTACACACGCTTGATTCTCTTTCGGAGACATAGCAATCCATAGGTTTTAAGATACTTACTAGTCAGGTACATTCTTAGGCATTTAATATGGGGTGTTGAGTCCATTTCGTTGAGCAAGGAGTAGCTCTTGTCTATTACGTATTTGGCATAAGGAAACTTATCTGTACTCATTTCAATCTCTGGTTTTATGCAGCACCCCAACTC
The DNA here is from genome assembly GCF_964374135.1 of Grampus griseus. Taxonomy (NCBI): domain Eukaryota; kingdom Metazoa; phylum Chordata; class Mammalia; order Artiodactyla; family Delphinidae; genus Grampus; species Grampus griseus. The sequence goes on along the minus strand of NW_028133251.1, from coordinate 277,166 downwards.
ACCTTTCCCCTTAAGCAAGCATAAGTTGTTTTTCTACATTTGAGACCCTGTTCTGTTTTGTAATCCAGTTCCTGTGTAGCCAAGTTTACATTCTGTGTAGTAGTGATATCTTATGATGTTTCTTTTTCTGTGTGACTTATTTCAGTTAGAATCATCATACCTGAATCCACTCATTATGCTGCTATGGGCCCGATGACATAGATTTCATTGCTGAGTGATATTGCATTGTACGTAAGTACCACAACTTCTTTATCCATTTTTCGCTTTCTGCGATATTGAACTTGTACCGTAAACGAGGTTCTTGTAAACAGAGCCGTCCCAAACTTTGGGGTGGCTGTGTCTTTTTGATTTTCATTTCCCTAAACTATAGGACCATAAGTGGAAGTGCCCTAGGCTCTGTTGCTTTGTTTTGTAGATGTTTCAGGAAACACCATACACTTCTCCCGAGTGGCTGTTGGCAATTTACATCCCGCCCATCAGCATAACAAGGCTCCCAGTTCTCCATGGCCTGTCCTGCCTTTCTGGATTTTACACTTTTTTCAGATGGCCCTTTTGACCGGGGGGCAGTGAGACTTCATTGTAGTGCAGATTTCCTTTGCAAGCTTGCTTGGTTGGCCAAAAAGGGCGTATGCGTTTTTTCCTGAATATATTCAGGAAAAAACGCATACGCCCTTTTTGGCCAAGTGCATCATTGTGGACGTTCTGCCTCTTTTCCTATGCTTTACATGCAATTCCAGTCTACCTCCTGAAATTGGTTTCCTGCAATTCTGCCCCGCATTCAAGTCCTCTTGGCAGCCTTACTTCAATATATTTTTGGACGATAGCTGTCATTTATAACTCTGCAGGTTTGTGAATGACAGTGCCCCTGAGCTCGTTTCTTCAACTCGCTTTCTTGTGAGCTGGCCACAACACCGCAGGATTGCTTCAGGCCCTAGTGTGGTTCCGGCATGGCACGCTGAGCCATTGGTTAATTCCTCTTCCTGGTGGGAAATGAGAGTTAAATTTGCCCGTCCAGACACCTCCAGCTAGTCTCTCATTGGTTCTCCCTATTCCTGTTCATCTTCCGCAGAAATTGCAAACTGGGCCAAACAGGAGGTTAAAGGCACTGACTCTCCAAGTAGGGAGAGTGTTAGTAAAGCGTCTGGAATGTTGCACCCGAGTACCAAAGGACGAGAACGGAGACATATTTGAAGACGTCTCCGGATCACATGGTTGATCATACTCTGGGTTCCACATGCATGTTTTAGCTGAAGGAAGAATCCCTTAAACCTGGAGAGTTGAGACACGTGGAATGGGTACCATGCAATATGCCTTCAAAGGGTCTTCATTTGCTCACCGAACCTCTCCAATCCTATCACTGCTGCGTTTATGCCCCTGTACACACGCTTGATTCTCTTTCGGAGACATAGCAATCCATAGGTTTTAAGATACTTACTAGTCAGGTACATTCTTAGGCATTTAATATGGGGTGTTGAGTCCATTTCGTTGAGCAAGGAGTAGCTCTTGTCTATTACGTATTTGGCATAAGGAAACTTATCTGTACTCATTTCAATCTCTGGTTTTATGCAGCACCCCAACTCACCTTTCCCCTTAAGCAAGCATAAGTTGTTTTTCTACATTTGAGACCCTGTTCTGTTTTGTAATCCAGTTCCTGTGTAGCCAAGTTTACATTCTGTGTAGTAGTGATATCTTATGATGTTTCTTTTTCTGTGTGACTTATTTCAGTTAGAATCATCATACCTGAATCCACTCATTATGCTGCTACGGGCCTGATGACATAGATGTCATTGCTGAGTGATATTGCATTGTACGTAAGTACCACAACTTCTTCATCCATTTTTCACTTTCTGCGATATTGAACTTGTACAGTAAATGAGGTTCTTGTAAACAGAGCTATCCCAAACTTTGGGGTGCCTCTGTCTTTTTGATTTTAATTTCTCTAGGCTATAGGACCATAAGTGGAAGTGCCCTAGGCTCTGTTGCTTTGTTTTTTAGATGTTTCAGGAAACACCATACACTTCTCCCGAGTGGCTGTTGGCAATTTACATCCCGCCCATCAGCATAACAAGGCTCCCAGTTCTCCATGGCCTGTCCTGCCTTTCTGGATTTTACACTTTTTTCAGATGGCCCTTTTGACCGGGGGGAAGTGAGACTTCATTGTAGTGCAGATTTCGTTTACAAGCTTGCTTGGTTGGCCAAAAAGGGCGTATGCGTTTTTTCCTCAATATATTCAGGAAAAAAACGCATACGCCCTTTTTGGCCAAGTGCATCATTGTGGACGTTCTGCCTCTTTTCCTATGCTTTAAATGCAATTCCAGTCTACCTCCTGAAATCGGTTTCCTGCAATTCTGCCCCGCTTTCAAGTCCTCTTGGCAGCCTTACTTCAGTATATTTTTGGACGATAGCTGTCATTTATAACTCTGCAGGTTTGTGAATGACAGTGCCCCTGAGCTCCTTTCTTCAACTCGTTTTCTTGTGAGCTGGCCGCAACACCACAGGATTGCTTCAGGCCCTAATCTGGTTCCGGCACGGCACATTGAGCCTTTGGTTAATTCCTCTTCCTGCTGGGAAATGAGAGTTAAATTTGCCCGTCCAGACACATCCAGCTAGTCTCTCATTTGTTCTCCCTATTCCTGTTCATCTTCCACAGAAATTGCAAACTGGGCCAAACAGGAGGTTAAAGGCACTGACTCTCCAAGTGGGGAGAGTGTTAGTAAAGCGTCTGGAATGTTGCACCCGAGTACCAGGGGACGAGAACGGAGACATATTTGAAGACGTCTCCCGATCACACGGTTGATCATACTCTGGGTTCCACATGCATGTTTTAGCTGAAGGAAGAATCCCTTAAACCTGGAGAGTTGAGACCCGTGGAATGGATACCATGCAATATGACTTCAAAGGGTCTTCATTTGCTCACCGAACCTCTCCAATCCTATCACTGCTGCGTTTATGCCCCTGTACACACGCTTGATTCTCTTTCGGAGACATAGCAATCCATAGGTTTTAAGATACTTACTAGTCAGGTACATTCTTAGGCATTTAATATGGGGTGTTGAGTCCATTTCGTTGAGCAAGGAGTAGCTCTTGTCTATTACGTATTTGGCATAAGGAAACTTATCTGTACTCATTTCAATCTCTGGTTTTATGCAGCACCCCAACTCACCTTTCCCCTTAAGCAAGCATAAGTTGTTTTTCTACATTTGAGACCCTGTTCTGTTTTGTAATCCAGTTCCTGTGTAGCCAAGTTTACATTCTGTGTAGTAGTGATATCTTATGATGTTTCTTTTTCTGTGTGACTTATTTCAGTTAGAATCATCATACCTGAATCCACTCATTATGCTGCTACGGGCCCGATGACATAGATTTCATTGCTGAGTGATATTGCATTGTACGTAAGTACCACAACTTCTTTATCCATTTTTCGCTTTCTGCGATATTGAACTTGTACCGTAAACGAGGTTCTTGTAAACAGAGCCGTCCCAAACTTTGGGGTGGCTGTGTCTTTTTGATTTTCATTTCCCTAAACTATAGGACCATAAGTGGAAGTACCCTAGGCTCTGTTGCTTTGTTTTTTCGATGTTTCAGGAAACACCATACACTTCTCCCGAGTGGCTGTTGGCAATTTACATCCCGCCCATCAGCATAACAAGGCTCCCAGTTCTCCATGGCCTGTCCTGCCTTTCTGGATTTTACACTTTTTTCAGATGGCCCTTTTGACCGGGGGGAAGTGAGACTTCATTGTAGTGCAGATTTGCTTTGCAAGCTTGCTTGGTTGGCCAAAAAGGGCGTATGCGTTTTTTCCTGAATATATTCAGGAAAAAACGCATACGCCCTTTTTGGCCAAGTGCATCATTGTGGACGTTCTGCCTCTTTTCCTATGCTTTACATGCAATTCCAGTCTACCTCCTGAAATTGGTTTCCTGCAATTCTGCCCCGCATTCAAGTCCTCTTGGCAGCCTTACTTCAATATATTTTTGGACGATAGCTGTCATTTATAACTCTGCAGGTTTGTGAATGACAGTGCCCCTGAGCTCGTTTCTTCAACTCGCTTTCTTGTGAGCTGGCCACAACACCGCAGGATTGCTTCAGGCCCTAGTGTGGTTCCGGCATGGCATGCTGAGCCATTGGTTAATTCCTCTTCCTGGTGGGAAATGAGAGTTAAATTTGCCCGTCAAGACACCTCCAGCTAGTCTCTCATTGGTTCTCCCTATTCCTGTTCATTTTCCGCAGAAATTGCAAACTGGGCCAAACAGGAGGTTAAAGGCACTGACTCTCCAAGTGGGGAGAGTGTTAGTAAAGCGTCTGGAATGTTGCACCCGAGTACCAGGGGACGAAAACTGAGACACATTTGAACACGTTGCCCAATCACACGGTGGATCATCGTCTCGTTCCACATGCATGTTTTAGCTGAAGGAAGAATCCCTTAAACCTGGAGAGTTGAGACCCATGGAATGGGTACCATGCAATATGACTTCAAAGGGTCTGCATTTGCTCACCGATCTTCACCAATCCTATCACTGCTTCGTTTATGCCGCTGTACACACGCTTGATTCTCCTTCGGAGACATAAAAATCCATAGGTTTTAAGATTCTTACTAGTCGGGTATATTCTTAGGCGTTTAAAATGCGGTGTTGAGTCCACTTCGTTGAGTAAGGAGTAGCTCTTGTCTATTACATATTTGGCTTATGGAACGGTATCTGTGCTAATTTCAATCTCTGGTTTTATGCAGCACCCCAACTCACCTTTCCCCTTAAGCAAGCATAAGTTGGTTTTCTACATATGAGACCCTGTTCTGTTTTGTAATTCAGTTCCTGTGTAGCCAAGTTTACATTCCGTGTAGTAGTGATATCTTATGATGTTTCTTTTTCTGTGTGACTTATTTCACTTAGAATCATCGTACCTGAATCCACTCATTATGCTGCTATGGGCCTGATGACATAGATTTCATTGCTGAGTGATATTTCATTGTACGTAAGTAGAACAACTTCTTTATCCATTTTTCGCTTTCTGCGATATTGAACTTGTACCGTAAACGAGGTTCTTGTAAACAGAGCCATCTCAAACTTTGGGGTGGCTGTGTCTTTTTGATTTTAATTTCCCTAAGCTATAGGTCCATAAGCGGAAGTGCCCTAGGCTCTGTTGCTTTGTTTTTTAGATGTTTCAGGAAACATCATACACTTCTCCAGAGTGGCTGTTGGCAATTTACATCCCGCCCATCAGCATAACAAGGCTCCCAGTTCTCCATGGCCTGTCCTGACTTTCTGGATTTTACACTTTTTTCAGATGGCCCTTTTGACAGGGGGGCAGTGAGACTTAATTGTAGTGCAGATTTCCTTTGCAAGCTTGCTTGGTTGGCCAAAAAGGGCGTATGCGTTTTTTCCTGAATATATTCAGGAAAAAACGCATACGCCCTTTTTGGCCAAGTGCATCATTGTGGACGTTCTGCCTCTTTTCCTATGCTTTACATGCAATTGCAGCCTACCTCCTGAAATCGGTTTCCTGCAATTCTGCCCCGCTTTCAAGTCCTCTTGGCAGCCTTACTTCAATATATTTTTGGACGATAGCTGTCATTTATAACTCTGCATGTTTATGAATTACAGTGCCCCAGAGATCCTTTCTTCAACTCGCTTCCTTCTGAGCTGGCCGCAACACCGCAGGATTGCTTCAGTCCCTAGTGTGGTTCCAGCATGGCACGCTGAGCCTTTGGTTAATTCCTCTACCTGGTGGGAAATGAGAGTTAAATTTGCCCGTCCAGACACCTCCAGCTAGTCTCTCATTGGTTCTCCCTATTCCTGTTCGTTTTCCACAGAAATTGCAAACTGTGACAAACAGGAGTTTAAAGGCACTGACTCTCCAAGTGGGGAGAGTGTTAGTAAAGCGTCTGGAATGTTGCACCCGAGTACCAGGGGACGAAAACTGAGACACATTTGAACACGTTGCCCAATCACACGGTGGATCATCGTCTCGTTCCACATGCATGTTGTAGCTGAAGGAAGAATCCCTTAAACCTGGAGAGTTGAGACCCATGGAATGGGTACCATGCAATATGACTTCAAAGGGTCTGCATTTGCTCACCAATCTTCACCAATCCTATCACTGTGCGTTTATGCCGCTGTACACATGCTTTATTCTCTTTCAGAGACATATAAATCCATAGGTTTTAAGATTCTTACTAGTCAGGTATATTCTTAGGCGTTTAATATGGGGTGTTGAGTCCACTTCGTTGAGCAAGGAGTAGCTCTTTCTATTACATATTTGGCTTATGGAACGGTATCTGTGCTAATTTCAATCTCTGGTTTTATGCAGCACCCCAACTCACCTTTCCCCTTAAGCAAGCATAAGTTGGTTTTCTACATTTGAGACCCTGTTCTGTTTTGTAATTCAGTTCCTGTGTAGCCAAGTTTACATTCCGTGTAGTAGTGATATCTTATGATGTTTCTTTTTCTATGTGACTTATTTCACTTAGAATCATCGTACCTGAATCCACTCATTATGCTGCTATGGGCCTGATGACATAGATTTCATTGCTGAGTGATATTGCATTGTACGTAAGTACCACAACTTCTTTATCCATTTTTCGCTTTCTGCGATATTGAACTTGTACCGTAAACGAGGTTCTTGTAAACAGAGCCGTCCCAAACTTTGGGGTGGCTGTGTCTTTTTGATTTTCATTTCCCTAAACTATAGGACCATAAGTGGAAGTGCCCTAGGCTCTGTTGCTTTTTTTGTAGATGTTTCAGGAAACACCATACACTTCTCCCGAGTGGCTGTTGGCAATTTACATCCCGCCCATCAGCATAACAAGGCTCCCAGTTCTCCATGGCCTGTCCTGCCTTTCTGGATTTTACACTTTTTTCAGATGGCCCTTTTGACCGGGGGGCAGTGAGACTTCATTGTAGTGCAGATTTCCTTTGCAAGCTTGCTTGGTTGGCCAAAAAGGGCGTATGCGTTTTTTCCTGAATATATTCAGGAAAAAACGCATACGCCCTTTTTGGCCAAGTGCATCATTGTGGACGTTCTGCCTCTTTTCCTATGCTTTACATGCAATTCCAGTCTACCTCCTGAAATTGGTTTCCTGCAATTCTGCCCCGCATTCAAGTCCTCTTGGCAGCCTTACTTCAATATATTTTTGGACGATAGCTGTCATTTATAACTCTGCAGGTTTGTGAATGACAGTGCCCCTGAGCTCGTTTCTTCAACTCGCTTTCTTGTGAGCTGGCCACAACACCGCAGGATTGCTTCAGGCCCTAGTGTGGTTCCGGCATGGCACGCTGAGCCATTGGTTAATTCCTCTTCCTGGTGGGAAATGAGAGTTAAATTTGCCCGTCCAGACACCTCCAGCTAGTCTCTCATTGGTTCTCCCTATTCCTGTTCATTTTCCGCAGAAATTGCAAACTGGGACAAACAGGAGGTTAAAGGCACTGACTCTCCAAGTGGGGAGAGTGTTAGTAAAGCGTCTGGAATGTTGCACCCGAGTACCAGGGGACGAAAACTGAGACACATTTGAACACGTTGCCCAATCACACGGTGGATCATCGTCTCGTTCCACATGCATGTTTTAGCTGAAGGAAGAATCCCTTAAACCTGGAGAGTTGAGACCCATGGAATGGGTACCATGCAATATGACTTCAAAGGGTCTGCATTTGCTCACCGATCTTCACCAATCCTATCACTGCTTCGTTTATGCCGCTGTACACACGCTTGATTCTCTTTCAGAGACATAAAAATCCATAGGTTTTAAGATTCTTACTAGTCGGGTATATTCTTAGGCGTTTAAAATGCGGTGTTGAGTCCACTTCGTTGAGTAAGGAGTAGCTCTTGTCTATTACATATTTGGCTTATGGAACGGTATCTGTGCTAATTTCAATCTCTGGTTTTATGCAGCACCCCAACTCACCTTTCCCCTTAAGCAAGCATAAGTTGGTTTTCTACATATGAGACCCTGTTCTGTTTTGTAATTCAGTTCCTGTGTAGCCAAGTTTACATTCCGTGTAGTAGTGATATCTTATGATGTTTCTTTTTCTGTGTGACTTATTTCACTTAGAATCATCGTACCTGAATCCACTCATTATGCTGCTACGGGCCTGATGACATAGATTTCATTGCTGAGTGATATTGCATTGTACGTAAGTAGAACAACTTCTTTATCCATTTTTCGCTTTCTGCGATATTGAACTTGTACCGTAAACGAGGTTCTTGTAAACAGAGCCATCTCAAACTTTGGGGTGGCTGTGTCTTTTTGATTTTAATTTCCCTAAGCTATAGGTCCATAAGCGGAAGTGCCCTAGGCTCTGTTGCTTTGTTTTTTAGATGTTTCAGGAAACACCATACACTTCTCCAGAGTGGCTGTTGGCAATTTACATCCCGCCCATCAGCATAACAAGGCTCCCAGTTCTCCATGGCCTGTCCTGACTTTCTGGATTTTACACTTTTTTCAGATGGCCCTTTTGACAGGGGGGCAGTGAGACTTAATTGTAGTGCAGATTTCCTTTGCAAGCTTGCTTGGTTGGCCAAAAAGGGCGTATGCGTTTTTTCCTGAATATATTCAGGAAAAAACGCATACGCCCTTTTTGGCCAAGTGCATCATTGTGGACGTTCTGCCTCTTTTCCTATGCTTTACATGCAATTGCAGCCTACCTCCTGAAATCGGTTTCCTGCAATTCTGCCCCGCTTTCAAGTCCTCTTGGCAGCCTTACTTCAATATATTTTTGGATGATAGCCTGGCATTTATAACTCTGCAGGTTTGTGAATGACAGTGCCCCTGAGCTCCTTTCTTCAACTCGCTTTCTTGTGAGCTGGCCACAACACCGCAGGATTGCTTCAGGCCCTAGTGTGGTTCCGGCATGGCACGCTGAGCCTTTGGTTAATTCCTCTTCCTGGTGGGAAATGAGAGTTAAATTTGCCCGTCCAGACACCTCCAGCTAGTCTCTCATTGGTTCTCCCTATTCCTGTTCATTTTCCGCAGAAATTGCAAACTGGGACAAACAGGAGGTTAAAGGCACTGACTCTCCAAGTCGGGAGAGTGTTAGTAAAGCGTCTGGAATGTTGCACCCGAGTACCAGGGGACGAAAACTGAGACAGCTTTGAACACGATTCCCAAGCACACGGTGGATCATAATCTGGGATCCACATGCATGTTTTAGCTGAAGGAAGAATCCCTTAAACCTGGAGAGTTGAGACCCATGGAATGGGTACCATGCAATATGACTTCAAAGGGTCTGCATTTGCTCACCGATCCTCACCAATCCTATCACTGCTGCGTTTATGCCGCTGTACACACGCGTGATTCTCTTTCGGAGACATATAAATCCATAGGTTTCAAGATTCTTACTAGTCAGGTATATTCTTAGGCGTTTAATATGGGGTGTTGAGTCCACTTCGTTGAGCAAGAAGTAGCTCTTGTCTATTACATATTTGGCTTATGGAACGGTATCTGTGCTAATTTCAATCTCTGGTTTTATGCAGCACCCCAACTCACCTTTCCCCTTAAGCCATCATAAGTTGGTTTTCTACATTTGAGACCCTGCTCTGTTTTGTAATTCAGTTCCTGTGTAGCCAAGTTTACATTCCGTGTAGTAGTGATATCTTATGATGTTTTTTTCTGTGTGACTTATTTCACTTAGAATCATCGTACCTGAATCCACTCCTTATGCTGCTACGGGCCTGATGACATAGATTTCATTGCTGAGTGATATTGCATTGTACGTAAGTACCACAACTTCTTTATCCATTTTTTGCTTTCTGCGATATTGAACTTGTACCGTAAACGAGGTTCTTGTAAACAGAGCCATCCCAAACTTTGGGGTGGCTGTGTCTTTTTGATTTTCATTTCCCTAAGCTATAGGACCATAAGTGGAAGTGCCCTAGGCTCTGTTGCTTTGTTTTTTAGATGTTTCAGGAAACACCATACACTTCTCCAGAGTGGCTGTTGGCAATTTACATCCCTCCCATCAGCATAACAAGGCTCCCATGTCTCCATGGCCTGTCCTGCCTTTCTGGATTTTACACTTTTTTCAGATGGCCCTTTTCACCGGGGGGCAGTGAGACTTCATTGTAGTGCAGATTTCCTTTGCAAGCTTGCTTGGTTGGCCAAAAAGGGCGTATGCGTTTTTTCCTGAATATATTCAGGAAAAAACGCATACACCCTTTTTGGCCAAGTGCATCATTGTGGACGTTCTGCCTCTTTTCCTATGCTTTACATGCAATTCCAGTCTACCTCCTGAAATCGGTTTCCTGCAATTCTGCCCCGCTTTCAAGTCCTCTTGGCAGCCTTACTTCAATATATTTTTGGACGATAGCTGTCATTTATAACTCTGCAGGTTTGTGAATGACAGTGCCCCTGAGCTCCTTTCTTCAACTCGCTTTCTTGTGAGCTGGCCGCAACACCGCAGGATTGCTTCAGGCCCTAGTGTGGTTCCGGCATGGCACGCTGAGCCTTTGGTTAATTCCACTTCCTGGTGGGAAATGAGAGTTAAATTTGCCCGTCCAGACACCTCCAGCTAGTCTCTCATTGGTTCTCCCTATTCCTGTTCATTTTCTGCAGAAATTGCAAACTGGGCAAAACAGGAGGTTAAAGGCACTGACTCTCCAAGTGGGGAGAGTGTTAGTAAAGCGTCTGGAATGTTGCACCGGAGTACCAGGGGACGAAAACTGAGACACCTTTGAACACGTTTCCCAATCACACGGTGGATCATAGTCTGGGTTCCACATGCATGTTTTAGCTGAAGGAAGAATCCCTTAAACCTGGAGAGTTGAGACCCATGTAATGGGTACCATGCAATATGACTTCAAAGTATCTGCATTTGCTCACCGATCCTCACCAATCCTATCACTGCTGCGTTTATGCTGCTGTACACACGCTTGATTCTCTTTCGGAGATATATAAATCCATAGGTTTTAAGATTCTTACTAGTCAGGTATACTCTTAGGCGTTTAATATGGGGTGTTGAGTCCACTTCGTTGAGCAAGGAGTAGCTCTTGTCTATTACATATTTGGCTTATGGAACGGTATCTGTGCTAATTTCAATCTCTGGTCTTATGCAGCACACCAACTCACCTTCCCCTTAAGGAAGCATAAGTTGGTTTTCTACATTTGAGACCCTGTTCTGTTTTGTAATTCAGTTCCTGTGTAGCCAAGTTTACATTCTGTGTAGTAGTGATATCTTATGATGTTTCTTTTTCTGTGTGACTTATTTCACTTAGAATCATCGTACCTGAATCCACTCATTATGCTGCTACGGGCCTGATGACATAGATTTCATTGCTGAGTGATATTGCATTGTACGTAAGTACCACAACTTGTTTATCCATTTATCACTTTCTGCGATATTGAACTTGTACCGTAAACGAGGTTCTTGTAAACAGAGCCGTCCCAAACTTTGGGGTGGCTGTGTCTTTTGGATTTTAATTTCCCTAAGCTATAGGACCATAAGTGGAAGTGCCCTAGGCTCTGTTGCTTTGTTTTTTAGATGTTTCAGGAAACACCATACACTTCTCCAGAGTGGCTGTTGGCAATTTACATCCCGCCCATCAGCATAACAAGGCTCACAGTTCTCCATGGCCTGTCCTGCCTTTCTGGATTTTACACTTTTTTCAGATGGCCCTTTTGACCGGGGGGCAGTGAGACTTCATTGTAGTGCAGATTTCCTTTGCAAGCTTGCTTGGTTGGCCAAAAAGGGCGTATGCGTTTTTTCCTGAATATATTCAGGAAAAAACGCATACGCCCTTTTTGGCCAAGTGCATCATTGTGGACGTTCTGCCTCTTTTCCTATGCTTTACATGCAATTGCAGCCTACCTCCTGAAATCGGTTTCCTGCAATTCTGCCCCGCTTTCAAGTCCTCTTGGCAGCCTTACTTCAATATATTTTTGGACGATAGCCTGGCATTTATAACTCTGCAGGTTTGTGAATGACAGTGCCCCTGAGCTCCTTTCTTCAACTCGCTTTCTTGTGAGCTGGCCACAACACCGCAGGATTGCTTCAGGCCCTAGTGTGGTTCCGGCATGGCACGCTGAGCCTTTGGTTAATTCCTCTTCCTGGTGGGAAATGAGAGTTAAATTTGCCCGTCCAGACACCTCCAGCTAGTCTCTCATTGGTTCTCCCTATTCCTGTTCATTTTCCGCAGAAATTGCAAACTGGGACAAACAGGAGGTTAAAGGCACTGACTCTCCAAGTCGGGAGAGTGTTAGTAAAGCGTCTGGAATGTTGCACCCGAGTACCAGGGGACAAAAACTGAGACAGCTTTGAACACGATTCCCAAGCACACGGTGGATCATAATCTGGGATCCACATGCATGTTTTAGCTGAAGGAAGAATCCCTTAAACCTGGAGAGTTGAGACCCATGGAATGGGTACCATGCAATATGACTTCAAAGGGTCTTCATTTGCTCACCGAACCTCTCCAATCCTATCACTGCTGCGTTTATGCCGCTGTACACACGCGTGATTCTCTTTCGGAGACATATAAATCCATAGGTTTCAAGATTCTTACTAGTCAGGTATATTCTTAGGCGTTTAATATGGGGTGTTGAGTCCACTTCGTTGAGCAAGAAGTAGCTCTTGTCTATTACATATTTGGCTTATGGAACGGTATCTGTGCTAATTTCAATCTCTGGTTTTATGCAGCACCCCAACTCACCTTTCCCCTTAAGCAAGCATAAGTTGGTTTTCTACATTTGAGACCCTGCTCTGTTTTGTAATTCAGTTCCTGTGTAGCCAAGTTTACATTCCGTGTAGTAGTGATATCTTATGATGTTTTTTTCTGTGTGACTTATTTCACTTAGAATCATCGTACCTGAATCCACTCCTTATGCTGCTACGGGCCTGATGACATAGATTTCATTGCTGAGTGATATTGCATTGTACGTAAGTACCACAACTTCTTTATCCATTTTTTGCTTTCTGCGATATTGAACTTGTACCGTAAACGAGGTTCTTGTAAACAGAGCCATCCCAAACTTTGGGGTGGCTGTGTCTTTTTGATTTTCATTTCCCTAAGCTATAGGACCATAAGTGGAAGTGCCCTAGGCTCTGTTGCTTTGTTTTTTAGATGTTTCAGGAAACACCATACACTTCTCCAGAGTGGCTGTTGGCAATTTACATCCCTCCCATCAGCATAACAAGGCTCCCATGTCTCCATGGCCTGTCCTGCCTTTCTGGATTTTACACTTTTTTCAGATGGCCCTTTTCACCGGGGGGCAGTGAGACTTCATTGTAGTGCAGATTTCCTTTGCAAGCTTGCTTCGTTGGCCAAAAAGGGCGTATGCGTTTTTTCCTGAATATATTCAGGAAAAAACGCATACGCCCTTTTTGGCCAAGTGCATCATTGTGGACGTTCTGCCTCTTTTCCTATGCTTTACATGCAATTCCAGTCTACCTCCTGAAATCGGTTTCCTGCAATTCTGCCCCGCTTTCAAGTCCTCTTGGCAGCCTTACTTCAATATATTTTTGGACGATAGCTGTCATTTATAACTCTGCAGGTTTGTGAATGACAGTGCCCCTGAGCTCCTTTCTTCAACTCGCTTTCTTGTGAGCTGGCCGCAACACCGCAGGATTGCTTCAGGCCCTAGTGTGGTTCCGGCATGGCATGCTGAGCCTTTGGTTAATTCCTCTTCCTGGTGGGAAATGAGAGTTAAATTTGCCCGTCCAGACACCTCCAGCTAGTCTCTCATTGGTTCTCCCTATTCCTGTTCATTTTCTGCAGAAATTGCAAACTGGGCAAAACAGGAGGTTAAAGGCACTGACTCTCCAAGTGGGGAGAGTGTTAGTAAAGCGTCTGGAATGTTGCACCGGAGTACCAGGGGACGAAAACTGAGACACCTTTGAACACGTTTCCCAATCACACGGTGGATCATAGTCTGGGTTCCACATGCATGTTTTAGCTGAAGGAAGAATCCCTTAAACCTGGAGAGTTGAGACCCATGTAATGGGTACCATGCAATATGACTTCAAAGGGTCTGCATTTGCTCACCGATCCTTACCAATCCTATCACTGCTGCGTTTATGCCGCTGTACACACGCTTGATTCTCTTTCGGAGACATATAAATCCATAGGTTTTAAGATTCTTACTAGTCAGGTATACTCTTAGGCGTTTAATATGGGGTGTTGAGTCCACTTCGTTGAGCAAGGAGTAGCTCTTGTCTATTACATATTTGGCTTATGGAACGGTATCTGTGCTAATTTCAATCTCTGGTCTTATGCAGCACACCAACTCACCTTTCCCCTTAAGCAAGCATAAGTTGGTTTTCTACATTTGAGACCCTGTTCTGTTTTGTAATTCAGTTCCTGTGTAGCCAAGTTTACATTCTGTTTAGTAGTGATATCTTATGATGTTTCTTTTTCTGTGTGACTTATTTCACTTAGAATCATCGTACCTGAATCCACTCATTATGCTGCTACGGGCCTGATGACATAGATTTCATTGCTGAGTGATATTGCATTGTACGTAAGTACCACAACTTCTTTATCCATTTATCACTTTCTGCGATATTGAACTTGTACCGTAAATGAGGTTCTTGTAAACAGAGCCGTCCCAAACTTTGGGGTGGCTGTGTCTTTTGGATTTTAATTTCCCTAAGCTATATGACCATAAGTGGAAGTGCCCTAGGCTCTGTTGCTTTGTTTTTTAGATGTTTCAGGAAACACCATACACTTCTCCAGAGTGGCTGTTGGCAATTTACATCCCGCCCATCAGCATAACAAGGCTCACAGTTCTCCATGGCCTGTCCTGCCTTTCTGGATTTTACACTTTTTTCAGATGGCCCTTTTGACCGGGGGGCAGTGAGACTTCATTGTAGTGCAGATTTCCTTTGCAAGCTTGCTTGGTTGGCTAAAAAGGGCGTATGCGTTTTTTCCTGAATATATTCAGGAAAAAACGCATACGCCCTTTTTGGCCAAGTGCATCATTGTGGACGTTCTGCCTCTTTTCCTATGCTTTACATGCAATTCCAGTCTACCTCCTGAAATCGGTTTCCTGCAATTCTGCCCCGCTTTCAAGTCCTCTTGGCAGCCTTACTTCAATATATTTTTGGACGATAGCAGTCATTTATAACTCTGCAGGTTTGTGAATGACAGTGCCCCTGAGCTCCTTTCTTCAACTCGCTTTCTTGTGAGCTGGCCGCAACACCGCAGGATTGCTTCAGGCCCTAGTGTGGTTCCGGCATGGCACGCTGAGCCTTTGGTTAATTCCTCTTCCTGGTGGGAAATGAGAGTTAAATTTGCCCGTCCAGACACCTCCAGCTAGTCTCTCATTGGTTCTCCCTATTCCTGTTCATTTTCCGCAGAAATTGCTAACTGGGACAATCAGGAGGTTAAAGGCACTGACTCTCCAAGTGGGGAGAGTGTTAGTAAAGCGTCTGGAATGTTGCACCCGAGTACCAGGGGACGAAAACTGAGACACATTTGAACACGTTGCCCAATCACACGGTGGATCATCGTCTCGTTCCACATGCATGTTGTAGCTGAAGGAAGAATCCCTTAAACCTGGAGAGTTGAGACCCATGGAATGGGTACCATGCAATATGACTTGAAAGTTTCTGCATTTGCTCAACGATCCTCACCAATCCTATCACTGCTGCGTTTATGCCGCTGTACACACGCTTGATTCTCCTTCGGAGACATATAAATCCATAGGTTTTAAGATTCTTACTAGTCAGGTATATTCTTAGGCGTTTAATATGGGGTGTTGAGTCCACTTCATTGAGCAAGGAGTAGCTCTTGTCTATTACATATTTGGCTTATGGAACGGTATCTGTGCTAATTTCAATCTCTGGTTTTATGCAGCACCCCAACTCACCTTTCCCCTTAAGCAAGCATAAGTTGGTTTTCTGCATTTGAGACCCTGTTCTGTTTTGTAATTCAGTTCCTGTGTAGCCAAGTTTACATTCCGTGTAGTAGTGATATCTTATGATGTTTCTTTTTCTATGTGACTTATTTCACTTAGAATCATCGTACCTGAATCCACTCATTATGCTGCTACGGGCCTGATGACATAGATTTCATTGCTGAGTGATATTGCATTGTACGTAAGTAGAACAACTTCTTTATCCATTTTTCGCTTTCTGCGATATTGAACTTGTACCGTAAACGAGGTTCTTGTAAACAGAGCCGTCCCAAACTTTGGGGTGGCTGTGTCTTTTTGATTTTAATTTCCCTAAGCTATAGGACCATAAGTGGAAGTACCCTAGGCTCTGTTGCTTTGTTTTTTCGATGTTTCAGGAAACACCATACACTTCTCCCGAGTGGCTGTTGGCAATTTACATCCCGCCCATCAGCATAACAAGGCTCCCAGTTCTCCATGGCCTGTCCTGCCTTTCTGGATTTTACACTTTTTTCAGATGGCCCTTTTGACCGGGGGGAAGTGAGACTTCATTGTAGTGCAGATTTCCTTTGCAAGCTTGCTTGGTTGGCCAAAAAGGGCGTATGCGTTTTTTCCTGAATATATTCAGGAAAAAACGCATACGCCCTTTTTGGCCAACTGCATCATTGTGGACGTTCTGCCTCTTTTCCTATGCTTTACATGCAATTCCAGTCTACCTCCTGAAATCGGTTTCCTGCAATTCTGCCCCGCTTTCAAGTCCTCTTGGCAGCCTTACTTCAATATATTTTTGGACGATAGCTGTCATTTATAACTCTGCATGTTTATGAATTACAGTGCCCCAGAGATCCTTTCTTCAACTCGCTTCCTTCTGAGCTGGCCGCAACACCGCAGGATTGCTTCAGTCCCTAGTGTGGTTCCAGCATGGCACGCTGAGCCTTTGGTTAATTCCTCTACCTGGTGGGAAATGAGAGTTAAATTTGCCCGTCCAGACACCTCCAGCTAGTCTCTCATTGGTTCTCCCTATTCCTGTTCGTTTTCCACAGAAATTGCAAACTGGGACAAACAGGAGTTTAAAGGCACTGACTCTCCAAGTGGGGAGAGTGTTAGTAAAGCGTCTGGAATGTTGCTCCCGAGTACCAGGGGACGAAAACTGAGACACATTTGAACACGTTGCCCAATCACACGGTGGATCATCGTCTCGTTCCACATGCATGTTGTAGCTGAAGGAAGAATCCCTTAAACCTGGAGAGTTGAGACCCATGGAATGGGTACCATGCAATATGACTTCAAAGGGTCTGCATTTGCTCACCAATCTTCACCAATCCTATCACTGTGCGTTTATGCCGCTGTACACACGCTTGATTCTCTTTCAGAGACATATAAATCCATAGGTTTTAAGATTCTTACTAGTCAGGTATATTCTTAGGCGTTTAATATGGGGTGTTGAGTCCACTTCGTTGAGCAAGGAGTAGCTCTTCTCTATTACATATTTGGCTTATGGAACGGTATCTGTGCTAATTTCAATCTCTGGTTTTATGCAGCACCCCAACTCACCTTTCCCCTTAAGCAAGCATAAGTTGGTTTTCTACATTTGAGACCCTGTTCTGTTTTGTAATTCAGTTCCTGTGTAGCCAAGTTTACATTCCGTGTAGTAGTGATATCTTATGATGTTTCTTTTTCTATGTGACTTATTTCACTTAGAATCATCGTACCTGAATCCACTCATTATGCTGCTACGGGCCTGATGACATAGATTTCATTGCTGAGTGATATTGCATTGTACGTAAGTACCACAACTTCTTTATCCATTTTTCGCTTTCTGCGATATTGAACTTGTACCGTAAACGAGGTTCTTGTAAACAGAGCCGTCCCAAACTTTGGGGTGGCTGTGTCTTTTTGATTTTCATTTCCCTAAACTATAGGACCATAAGTGGAAGTACCCTAGGCTCTGTTGCTTTGTTTTTTCGATGTTTCAGGAAACACCATACACTTCTCCAGAGTGGCTGTTGGCAATTTACATCCCGCCCATCAGCATAACAAGGCTCCCAGTTCTCCATGGCCTGTCCTGCCTTTCTGGATTTTACACTTTTTTCAGATAGCCCTTTTGACCATGGGGAAATGAGACTTCATTGTAGTGCAGATTTCCTTTGCAAGCTTGCTTGGTTGGCCAAAAAGGGCGTATGCGTTTTTTCCTGAGGAAAAAACGCATACGCCCTTTTTGGCCAAGTGCATCATTGTGGACGTTCTGCCTCTTTTCCTATGCTTTACATGCAATTCCAGTCTACCTCCTGAAATTGGTTTCCTGCAATTCTGCCCCGCTTTCAAGTCCTCTTGGCAGCCTTACTTCAATATATTTTTGGATGATAGCTGTCATTTATAACTCTGCAGGTTTGTGAATGACAGTGCCCCTGAGCTCGTTTCTTCAACTCGCTTTCTTGTGAGCTGGCCACAACACCGCAGGATTGCTTCAGGCCCTAGTGTGGTTCCGGCATGGCATGCTGAGCCATTGGTTAATTCCTCTTCCTGGTGGGAAATGAGAGTTAAATTTGCCCGTCCAGACACCTCCAGCTAGTCTCTCATTGGTTCTCCCTATTCCTGTTCATTTTCCGCAGAAATTGCAAACTGGGACAAACAGGAGGTTAAAGGCACTGACTCTCCAAGTGGGGAGAGTGTTAGTAAAGCGTCTGGAATGTTGCACCCGAGTACCAGGGGACGAAAACTGAGACACATTTGAACACGTTGCCCAATCACACGGTGGATCATCGTCTCGTTCCACATGCATGTTTTAGCTGAAGGAAGAATCCCTTAAACCTGGAGAGTTGAGACCCATGGAATGGGTACCATGCAATATGACTTCAAAGGGTCTGCATTTGCTCACCGATCTTCACCAATCCTATCACTGCGTCGTTTATGCCGCTGTACACACGCTTGATTCTCTTTCAGAGACATAAAAATCCATAGGTTTTAAGATTCTTACTAGTCGGGTATATTCTTAGGCGTTTAAAATGCGGTGTTGAGTGCCCTTCGTTGAGTAAGGAGTAGCTCTTGTCTATTACATATTTGGCTTATGGAACGGTATCTGTGCTAATTTCAATCTCTGGTTTTATGCAGCACCCCAACTCACCTTTCCCCTTAAGCAAGCATAAGTTGGTTTTCTACATATGAGACCCTGTTCTGTTTTGTAATTCAGTTCCTGTGTAGCCAAGTTTACATTCCGTGTAGTAGTGATATCTTATGATGTTTCTTTTTCTGTGTGACTTATTTCACTTAGAATCATCGTACCTGAATCCACTCATTATGCTGCTACGGGCCTGATGAAATAGATTTCATTGCTGAGTGATATTGCATTGTACGTAAGTAGAACAACTTCTTTATCCATTTTTCGCTTTCTGCGATATTGAACTTGTACCGTAAACGAGGTTCTTGTAAACAGAGCCATCTCAAACTTTGGGGTGGCTGTGTCTTTTTGATTTTAATTTCCCTAAGCTATAGGACCATAAGCGGAAGTGCCCTAGGCTCTGTTGCTTTGTTTTTTAGATGTTTCAGGAAACACCATACACTTCTCCAGAGTGGCTGTTGGCAATTTACATCCTGCCCATCAGCATAACAAGGCTCCCAGTTCTCCATGGCCTGTCCTGACTTTCTGGATTTTACACTTTTTTCAGATGGCCCTTTTGACAGGGGGGCAGTGAGACTTAATTGTAGTGCAGATTTCCTTTGCAAGCTTGCTTGGTTGGCCAAAAAGGGCGTATGCGTTTTTTCCTGAATATATTCAGGAAAAAACGCATACGCCCTTTTTGGCCAAGTGCATCATTGTGGACGTTCTGCCTCTTTTCCTATGCTTTACATGCAATTCCAGTCTACCTCCTGAAATCGGTTTCCTGCAATTCTGCCCCGCTTTCAAGTCCTCTTGGCAGCCTTACTTCAATATATTTTTGGACGATAGCTGTCATTTATAACTCTGCAGGTTTGTGAATGACAGTGCCCCTGAGCTCCTTTCTTCAACTCGCTTTCTTGTGAGCTGGCCGCAACACCGCAGGATTGCTTCAGGCCCTAGTGTGGTTCCGGCATGGCACGCTGAGCCTTTGGTTAATTCCTCTTCCTGGTGGGAAATGAGAGTTAAATTTGCCCGTCCAGACACCTCCAGCTAGTCTCTCATTGGTTCTCCCTATTCCTGTTCATTTTCTGCAGAAATTGCAAACTGGGCAAAACAGGAGGTTAAAGGCACTGACTCTCCAAGTGGGGAGAGTGTTAGTAAAGCGTCTGGAATGTTGCACCCGAGTACCAGGGGACGAAAACTGAGACACCTTTGAACACGTTTCCCAATCACACGGTGGATCATAGTCTGGGTTCCACATGCATGTTTTAGCTGAAGGAAGAATCCCTTAAACCTGGAGAGTTGAGACCCATGTAATGGGTACCATGCAATATGACTTCAAAGGGTCTGCATTTGCTCACCGATCCTCACCAATCCTATCACTGCTGCGTTTATGCCGCTGTACACACGCTTGATTCTCTTTCGGAGACATATAAATCCATAGGTTTTAAGATTCTTACTAGTCAGGTATACTCTTAGGCGTTTAATATGGGGTGTTGAGTCCACTTCGTTGAGCAAGGAGTAGCTCTTGTCTATTACATATTTGGCTTATGGAACGGTATCTGTGCTAATTTCAATCTCTGGTCTTATGCAGCACACCAACTCACCTTTCCCCTTAAGGAAGCATAAGTTGGTTTTCTACATTTGAGACCCTGTTCTGTTTTGTAATTCAGTTCCTGTGTAGCCAAGTTTACATTCTGTGTAGTAGTGATATCTTATGATGTTTCTTTTTCTGTGTGACTTATTTCACTTAGAATCATCGTACCTGAATCCACTCATTATGCTGCTACGGGCCTGATGACATAGATTTCATTGCTGAGTGATATTGCATTGTACGTAAGTACCACAACTTCTTTATCCATTTATCACTTTCTGCGATATTGAACTTGTACCGTAAACGAGGTTCTTGTAAACAGAGCCGTCCCAAACTTTGGGGTGGCTGTGTCTTTTGGATTTTAATTTCCCTAAGCTATAGGACCATAAGTGGAAGTGCCCTAGGCTCTGTTGCTTTGTTTTTTAGATGTTTCAGGAAACACCATACACTTCTCCAGAGTGGCTGTTGGCAATTTACATCCCGCCCATCAGCATAACAAGGCTCCCAGTTCTCCATGGCCTGTCCTGCCTTTCTGGATTTTACACTTTTTTCAGATGACCCTTTTGACCGGGGGGCAGTGAGACTTCATTGTAGTGCAGATTTCCTTTGCAAGCTTGCTTGGTTGGCCAAAAAGGGCGTATGCGTTTTTTCCTGAATATATTCAGGAAAAAACGCATACGCCCTTTTTGGCCAAGTGCATCATTGTAGACGTTCTGCCTCTTTTCTTATGCTTTACATGCAATTCCAGTCTACCTCCTGAAATCGCTTTCCTGCAATTCTGCCCCGCTTTCAAGTCCTCTTGGCAGCCTTACTTCAATATATTTTTGGACGATTGCAGTCATTTATAACTCTGCAGGTTTGTGAATGACAGTGCCCCTGAGCTCCTTTCTTCAACTCGCTTTCTTGTGAGCTGGCCGCAACACCGCAGGATTGCTTCAGGCCCTAGTGTGGTTCCGGCATGGCACGCTGAGCCTTTTGGTTAATTCCTCTTCCTGTTGGGAAATGAGAGTTAAATTTGCCCGTCCAGACACCTCCAGCTAGTCTCTCATTGGTTCTCCCTATTCCTGTTCATTTTCCGCAGAAATTGCTAACTGGGACAATCAGGAGGTTAAAGGCACTGACTCTCCAAGTGGGGAGAGTGTTAGTAAAGCGTCTGGAATGTTGCACCCGAGTACCAGGGGACGAAAACTGAGACACCTTTGAACACGTTTCCCAATCACACGGTGGATCATAGTCTGGGTTCCACATGCATGTTTTAGCTGAAAGAAGAATCCCTTAAACCTGGAGAGTTGAGACCCATGTAATGGGTACCATGCAATATGACTTCAAAGGATCTGCATTTGCTCACCGATCCTCACCAATCCTATCACTGCTGCGTTTATGCCGCTGTACACACGCTTGATTCTCTTTCGGAGACATATAAATCCATAGGTTTTAAGATTCTTACTAGTCAGGTATATTCTTAGGCGTTTAATATGGGGTGTTGAGTCCACTTCGTTGAGCAAGGAGTAGCTCTTGTCTATTACATATTTGGCTTATGGAACGGTATCTGTGCTAATTTCAATCTCTGGTTTTATGCAGCACCCCAACTCACCTTTCCCCTTAAGCAAGCATAAGTTGGTTTTCTACATTTGAGACCCTGTTCTGTTTTGTAATTCAGTTCCTGTGTAGCCAAGTTTACATTCCGTGTAGTAGTGATATCTTATGATGTTTCTTTTTCTGTGTGACTTATTTCACTTAGAATCATCGTACCTGAATCCACTCATTATGCTGCTACGGGCCTGATGACATAGATTTCATTGCTGAGTGATATTGCATTGTACATAAGTAGAACAACTTCTTTATCCATTTATCGCTTTCTGCGATATTGAACTTGTACCGTAAACGAGGTTCTTGTAAACAGAGCCGTCCCAAACTTTGGGGTGGCTGTGTCTTTTTGATTTTAATTTCCCTAAGCTATAGGACCATAAGTGGAAGTGCGCTAGGCTCTGTTGCTTTGTTTTTTAGATGTTTCAGGAAACACCATACACTTCTCCAGAGTGGCTGTTGGCAATTTACATCCTGCCCATCAGCATAACAAGGCTCCCAGTTCTCCATGGCCTGTCCTGCCTTTCTGGATTTTACACTTTTTTCAGATGGCCCTTTTGACCGGGGGGCAGTGAGACTTCATTGTAGTGCAGATTTCCTTTGCAAGCTTGCTTGGTTGGCCAAAAAGGGCGTATGCGTTTTTTCCTGAATATATTCAGGAAAAAACGCATACGCCCTTTTTGGCCAAGTGCATCATTGTGGACGTTCTGCCTCTTTTCCTATGCTTTACATGCAATTCCAGTCTGCCTCCTGAAATCGGTTTCCTGCAATTCTGCCCCGCTTTCAAGTCCTCTTGGCAGCCTTACTTCAATATATTTTTGGACGATAGCTGTCATTTATAACTCTGCAGGTTTGTGAATGACAGTGCCCCTGAGCTCCTTTCTTCAACTCGCTTTCTTGTGAGCTGGCCACAACACCGCAGGATTGCTTCAGGCCCTAGTGTGGTTCCGGCATGGCATGCTGAGCCTTTGGTTAATTCCTCTTCCTGGTGGGAAATGAGAGTTAAATGTGCCCGTCCAGACACCTCCAGCTAGTCTCTCATTGGTTCTCCCTATTCCTGTTCATTTTCCGCAGAAATTGCAAACTGGGACAAACAGGAGGTTAAAGGCACTGACTCTCCAAGTGGGGAGAGTGTTAGTAAAGCGTCTGGAATGTTGCACCCGAGTACCAGGGGACGAAAACTGAGACACCTTTGAACACGTTGCCCAATCACACGGTGGATCATAATCTGGGTTCCACATGCATGTTTTAGCTGAAGGAAGAATCCCTTAAACCTGGAGAGTTGAGACCCATGGAATGGGTACCATGCAATATGACTTCAAAGGGTCTGCATTTGCTCACCGATCCTCACCAATCCTATCACTGCTGCGTTTATGCCGCTGTACACACGCTTGATTCTCCTTCGGAGACATATAAATCCATAGGTTTTAAGATTCTTACTAGTCAGGTATATTCTTAGGCGTTTAATATGGGGTGTTGAGTCCACTTCGTTGAGCAAGGAGTAGCTCTTGTCTATTACATATTTGGCTTATGGAACGGTATCTGTGCTAATTTCAATCTCTGGTTTTATGCAGCACCCCAACTCACCTTTCTCCTTAAGGAAGCATAAGTTGGTTTTCTACATTTGAGACCCTGTTCTGTTTTGTAATTCAGTTCCTGTGTAGCCAAGTTTACATTCCGTGTAGTAGTGATATCTTATGATGTTTCTTTTTCTGTGTGACTTATTTCACTTAGAATCATCGTACCTGAATCCACTCATTATGCTGCTATTGGCCTGATGACATAGATTTCATTGCTGAGTGATATTGCATTGTACATAAGTAGAACAACTTCTTTATCCATTTATCGCTTTCTGCGATATTGAACTTGTACCGTAAACGAGGTTCTTGTAAACAGAGCCACCCCAAACTTTGGGGTGGCTGTGTCTTTTTGATTTTAATTTCCCTAAGCTATAGGACTATAAGTGGAAGTGCCCTAGGCTCTGTTGCTTTGTTTTTTAGATGCTTCAGGAAACACCATACACTTCTCCAGAGTGGCTGTTGGCAATTTACATCCCGCCCATCAGCATAACAAGGCTCCCAGTTCTCCTTGGCCTGTCCTGCCTTTCTGGATTTTACACTTTTTTCAGATGGCTCTTTTGACTGGGGGGCAGTGAGACTTCATTGTAGTGCAGATTTCCTTTGCAAGCTTGCTTGGTTGGCCAAAAAGGGCGTATGCGTTTTTTCCTGAATATATTCAGGAAAAAACGCATACGCCCTTTTTGGCCAAGAGCATCATTGTGGACGTTCTGCCTCTTTTCCTATGCTTTACATGCAATTGCAGCCTACCTCCTGAAATCGGTTTCCTGCAATTCTGCCCCGCTTTCAAGTCCTCTTGGCAGCCTTACTTCAATATATTTTTGGAGGATAGCTGTCATTTATAACTCTGCAGGTTTGTGAATGACAGTGCCCCTGAGCTCGTTTCTTCAACTCGCTTTCTTGTGAGCTGGCCGCAACACCGCAGGATTGCTTCAGGCCCTAGTGTGGTTCCGGCATGGCACGCTGAGCCTTTGGTTAATTCCTCTTCCTGGTGGGAAATGAGAGTTAAATTTGCCCGTCCAGACACCTCCAGCTAGTCTCTCATTGGTTCTCCCTATTCCTGTTCATTTTCTGCAGAAATTGCAAACTGGGCAAAACAGGAGGTTAAAGGCACTGACTCTCCAAGTGGGGAGAGTGTTAGTAAAGCGTCTGGAATGTTGCACCCGAGTACCAGGGGACGAAAACTGAGACACCTTTGAACACGTTTCCCAATCACACGGTGGATCATAGTCTGGGTTCCACATGCATGTTTTAGCTGAAGGAAGAATCCCTTAAACCTGGAGAGTTGAGACCCATGTAATGGGTACCATGCAATATGACTTCAAAGGGTCTGCATTTGCTCACCGATCCTCACCAATCCTATCACTGCTGCGTTTATGCCGCTGTACACACGCTTGATTCTCTTTCGGAGACATATAAATCCATAGGTTTTAAGATTCTTACTAGTCAGGTATATTCTTAGGCGTTTAATATGGGGTGTTGAGTCCACTTCGTTGAGCAAGGAGTAGCTCTTGTCTATTACATATTTGGCTTATGGAACGGTATCTGTGCTAATTTCAATCTCTGGTCTTATGCAGCACACCAACTCACCTTTCCCCTTAAGGAAGCATAAGTTGGTTTTCTACATTTGAGACCCTGTTCTGTTTTGTAATTCAGTTCCTGTGTAGCCAAGTTTACATTCTGTGTAGTAGTGATATCTTATGATGTTTCTTTTTCTGTGTGACTTATTTCACTTAGAATCATCGTACCTGAATCCACTCATTATGCTGCTACGGGCCTGATGACATAGATTTCATTGCTGAGTGATATTGCATTGTACATAAGTAGAACAACTTCTTTATCCATTTATCGCTTTCTGCGATATTGAACTTGTACCGTAAACGAGGTTCTTGTAAACAGAGCCACCCCAAACTTTGGGGTGGCTGTGTCTTTTTGATTTTAATTTCCCTAAGCTATAGGACTATAAGTGGAAGTGCCCTAGGCTCTGTTGCTTTGTTTTTTAGATGCTTCAGGAAACACCATACACTTCTCCAGAGTGGCTGTTGGCAATTTACATCCCGCCCATCAGCATAACAAGGCTCCCAGTTCTCCTTGGCCTGTCCTGCCTTTCTGGATTTTACACTTTTTTCAGAAGGCTCTTTTGACTGGGGGGCAGTGAGACTTCATTGTAGTGCAGATTTCCTTTGCAAGCTTGCTTGGTTGGCCAAAAAGGGCGTATGCGTTTTTTCCTGAATATATTCAGGAAAAAACGCATACGCCCTTTTTGGCCAAGAGCATCATTGTGGACGTTCTGCCTCTTTTCCTATGCTTTACATGCAATTGCAGCCTACCTCCTGAAATCGGTTTCCTGCAATTCTGCCCCGCTTTCAAGTCCTCTTGGCAGCCTTACTTCAATATATTTTTGGACGATAGCTGTCATTTATAACTCTGCAGGTTTGTGAATGACAGTGCCCCTGAGCTCCTTTCTTCAACTCGCTTTCTTGTGAGCTGGCCGCAACACCGCAGGATTGCTTCAGGCCCTAGTGTGGTTCCGGCATGGCACGCTGAGCCTTTGGTTAATTCCTCTTCCTGGTGGGAAATGAGAGTTAAATTTGCCCGTCCAGACACCTCCAGCTAGTCTCTCATTGGTTCTCCCTATTCCTGTTCATTTTCTGCAGAAATTGCAAACTGGGCAAAACAGGAGGTTAAAGGCACTGACTCTCCAAGTGGGGAGAGTGTTAGTAAAGCGTCTGGAATGTTGCACCTGAGTACCAGGGGACGAAAACTGAGACACCTTTGAACACGTTTCCCAATCACACGGTGGATCATAGTCTGGGTTCCACATGCATGTTTTAGCTGAAGGAAGAATCCCTTAAACCTGGAGAGTTGAGACCCATGTAATGGGTACCATGCAATATGACTTCAAAGGGTCTGCATTTGCTCACCGATCCTCACCAATCCTATCACTGCTGCATTTATGCCGCTGTACACACGCTTGATTCTCTTTCGGAGACATATAAATCCATAGGTTTTAAGATTCTTACTAGTCAGGTATACTCTTAGGCGTTTAATATGGGGTGTTGAGTCCACTTCGTTGAGCAAGGAGTAGCTCTTGTCTATTACATATTTGGCTTATGGAACGGTATCTGTGCTAATTTCAATCTCTGGTCTTATGCAGCACACCAACTCACCTTTCCCCTTAAGGAAGCATAAGTTGGTTTTCTACATTTGAGACCCTGTTCTGTTTTGTAATTCAGTTCCTGTGTAGCCAAGTTTACATTCTGTGTAGTAGTGATATCTTATGATGTTTCTTTTTCTGTGTGACTTATTTCACTTAGAATCATCGTACCTGAATCCACTCATTATGCTGCTACGGGCCTGATGACATAGATTTCATTGCTGAGTGATATTGCATTGTACGTAAGTACCACAACTTCTTTATCCATTTATCACTTTCTGCGATATTGAACTTGTACCGTAAACGAGGTTCTTGTAAACAGAGCCGTCCCAAACTTTGGGGTGGCTGTGTCTTTTGGATTTTAATTTCCCTAAGCTATAGGACCATAAGTGGAAGTGCCCTAGGCTCTGTTGCTTTGTTTTTTAGATGTTTCAGGAAACACCATACACTTCTCCAGAGTGGCTGTTGGCAATTTACATCCCGCCCATCAGCATAACAAGGCTCCCAGTTCTCCATGGCCTGTCCTGCCTTTCTGGATTTTACACTTTTTTCAGATGACCCTTTTGACCGGGGGGCAGTGAGACTTCATTGTAGTGCAGATTTCCTTTGCAAGCTTGCTTGGTTGGCCAAAAAGGGCGTATGCGTTTTTTCCTGAATATATTCAGGAAAAAACGCATACGCCCTTTTTGGCCAAGTGCATCATTGTAGACGTTCTGCCTCTTTTCTTATGCTTTACATGCAATTCCAGTCTACCTCCTGAAATCGCTTTCCTGCAATTCTGCCCCGCTTTCAAGTCCTCTTGGCAGCCTTACTTCAATATATTTTTGGACGATTGCAGTCATTTATAACTCTGCAGGTTTGTGAATGACAGTGCCCCTGAGCTCCTTTCTTCAACTCGCTTTCTTGTGAGCTGGCCGCAACACCGCAGGATTGCTTCAGGCCCTAGTGTGGTTCCGGCATGGCACGCTGAGCCTTTTGGTTAATTCCTCTTCCTGTTGGGAAATGAGAGTTAAATTTGCCCGTCCAGACACCTCCAGCTAGTCTCTCATTGGTTCTCCCTATTCCTGTTCATTTTCCGCAGAAATTGCTAACTGGGACAATCAGGAGGTTAAAGGCACTGACTCTCCAAGTGGGGAGAGTGTTAGTAAAGCGTCTGGAATGTTGCACCCGAGTACCAGGGGACGAAAACTGAGACACCTTTGAACACGTTTCCCAATCACACGGTGGATCATAGTCTGGGTTCCACATGCATGTTTTAGCTGAAAGAAGAATCCCTTAAACCTGGAGAGTTGAGACCCATGTAATGGGTACCATGCAATATGACTTCAAAGGATCTGCATTTACTCACCGATCCTCACCAATCCTATCACTGCTGCGTTTATGCCGCTGTACACACGCTTGATTCTCTTTCGGAGACATATAAATCCATAGGTTTTAAGATTCTTACTAGTCAGGTATATTCTTAGGCGTTTAATATGGGGTGTTGAGTCCACTTCGTTGAGCAAGGAGTAGCTCTTGTCTATTACATATTTGGCTTATGGAACGGTATCTGTGCTAATTTCAATCTCTGGTTTTATGCAGCACCCCAACTCACCTTTCCCCTTAAGCAAGCATAAGTTGGTTTTCTACATTTGAGACCCTGTTCTGTTTTGTAATTCAGTTCCTGTGTAGCCAAGTTTACATTCCGTGTAGTAGTGATATCTTATGATGTTTCTTTTTCTGTGTGACTTATTTCACTTAGAATCATCGTACCTGAATCCACTCATTATGCTGCTACGGGCCTGATGACATAGATTTCATTGCTGAGTGATATTGCATTGTACATAAGTAGAACAACTTCTTTATCCATTTATCGCTTTCTGCGATATTGAACTTGTACCGTAAACGAGGTTCTTGTAAACAGAGCCGTCCCAAACTTTGGGGTGGCTGTGTCTTTTTGATTTTAATTTCCCTAAGCTATAGGACCATAAGTGGAAGTGCGCTAGGCTCTGTTGCTTTGTTTTTTAGATGTTTCAGGAAACACCATACACTTCTCCAGAGTGGCTGTTGGCAATTTACATCCTGCCCATCAGCATAACAAGGCTCCCAGTTCTCCATGGCCTGTCCTGCCTTTCTGGATTTTACACTTTTTTCAGATGGCCCTTTTGACCGGGGGGCAGTGAGACTTCATTGTAGTGCAGATTTCCTTTGCAAGCTTGCTTGGTTGGCCAAAAAGGGCGTATGCGTTTTTTCCTGAATATATTCAGGAAAAAACGCATACGCCCTTTTTGGCCAAGTGCATCATTGTGGACGTTCTGCCTCTTTTCCTATGCTTTACATGCAATTCCAGTCTGCCTCCTGAAATCGGTTTCCTGCAATTCTGCCCCGCTTTCAAGTCCTCTTGGCAGCCTTACTTCAATATATTTTTGGACGATAGCTGTCATTTATAACTCTGCAGGTTTGTGAATGACAGTGCCCCTGAGCTCCTTTCTTCAACTCGCTTTCTTGTGAGCTGGCCACAACACCGCAGGATTGCTTCAGGCCCTAGTGTGGTTCCGGCATGGCATGCTGAGCCTTTGGTTAATTCCTCTTCCTGGTGGGAAATGAGAGTTAAATGTGCCCGTCCAGACACCTCCAGCTAGTCTCTCATTGGTTCTCCCTATTCCTGTTCATTTTCCGCAGAAATTGCAAACTGGGACAAACAGGAGGTTAAAGGCACTGACTCTCCAAGTGGGGAGAGTGTTAGTAAAGCGTCTGGAATGTTGCACCCGAGTACCAGGGGACGAAAACTGAGACACCTTTGAACACGTTGCCCAATCACACGGTGGATCATAATCTGGGTTCCACATGCATGTTTTAGCTGAAGGAAGAATCCCTTAAACCTGGAGAGTTGAGACCCATGGAATGGGTACCATGCAATATGACTTCAAAGGGTCTGCATTTGCTCACCGATCCTCACCAATCCTATCACTGCTGCGTTTATGCCGCTGTACACACGCTTGATTCTCCTTCGGAGACATATAAATCCATAGGTTTTAAGATTCTTACTAGTCAGGTATATTCTTAGGCGTTTAATATGGGGTGTTGAGTCCACTTCGTTGAGCAAGGAGTAGCTCTTGTCTATTACATATTTGGCTTATGGAACGGTATCTGTGCTAATTTCAATCTCTGGTTTTATGCAGCACCCCAACTCACCTTTCTCCTTAAGGAAGCATAAGTTGGTTTTCTACATTTGAGACCCTGTTCTGTTTTGTAATTCAGTTCCTGTGTAGCCAAGTTTACATTCCGTGTAGTAGTGATATCTTATGATGTTTCTTTTTCTGTGTGACTTATTTCACTTAGAATCATCGTACCTGAATCCACTCATTATGCTGCTACGGGCCTGATGACATAGATTTCATTGCTGAGTGATATTGCATTGTACATAAGTAGAACAACTTCTTTATCCATTTATCGCTTTCTGCGATATTGAACTTGTACCGTAAACGAGGTTCTTGTAAACAGAGCCACCCCAAACTTTGGGGTGGCTGTGTCTTTTTGATTTTAATTTCCCTAAGCTATAGGACTATAAGTGGAAGTGCCCTAGGCTCTGTTGCTTTGTTTTTTAGATGCTTCAGGAAACACCATACACTTCTCCAGAGTGGCTGTTGGCAATTTACATCCCGCCCATCAGCATAACAAGGCTCCCAGTTCTCCTTGGCCTGTCCTGCCTTTCTGGATTTTACACTTTTTTCAGATGGCTCTTTTGACTGGGGGGCAGTGAGACTTCATTGTAGTGCAGATTTCCTTTGCAAGCTTGCTTGGTTGGCCAAAAAGGGCGTATGCGTTTTTTCCTGAATATATTCAGGAAAAAACGCATACGCCCTTTTTGGCCAAGAGCATCATTGTGGACGTTCTGCCTCTTTTCCTATGCTTTACATGCAATTGCAGCCTACCTCCTGAAATCGGTTTCCTGCAATTCTGCCCCGCTTTCAAGTCCTCTTGGCAGCCTTACTTCAATATATTTTTGGAGGATAGCTGTCATTTATAACTCTGCAGGTTTGTGAATGACAGTGCCCCTGAGCTCGTTTCTTCAACTCGCTTTCTTGTGAGCTGGCCGCAACACCGCAGGATTGCTTCAGGCCCTAGTGTGGTTCCGGCATGGCACGCTGAGCCTTTGGTTAATTCCTCTTCCTGGTGGGAAATGAGAGTTAAATTTGCCCGTCCAGACACCTCCAGCTAGTCTCTCATTGGTTCTCCCTATTCCTGTTCATTTTCTGCAGAAATTGCAAACTGGGCAAAACAGGAGGTTAAAGGCACTGACTCTCCAAGTGGGGAGAGTGTTAGTAAAGCGTCAGGAATGTTGCACCCGAGTACCAGGGGACGAAAACTGAGACACCTTTGAACACGTTTCCCAATCACACGGTGGATCATAGTCTGGGTTCCACATGCATGTTTTAGCTGAAGGAAGAATCCCTTAAACCTGGAGAGTTGAGACCCATGTAATGGGTACCATGCAATATGACTTCAAAGGGTCTGCATTTGCTCACCGATCCTCACCAATCCTATCACTGCTGCGTTTATGCCGCTGTACACACGCTTGATTCTCTTTCGGAGACATATAAATCCATAGGTTTTAAGATTCTTACTAGTCAGGTATATTCTTAGGCGTTTAATATGGGGTGTTGAGTCCACTTCGTTGAGCAAGGAGTAGCTCTTGTCTATTACATATTTGGCTTATGGAACGGTATCTGTGCTAATTTCAATCTCTGGTCTTATGCAGCACACCAACTCACCTTTCCCCTTAAGGAAGCATAAGTTGGTTTTCTACATTTGAGACCCTGTTCTGTTTTGTAATTCAGTTCCTGTGTAGCCAAGTTTACATTCTGTGTAGTAGTGATATCTTATGATGTTTCTTTTTCTGTGTGACTTATTTCACTTAGAATCATCGTACCTGAATCCACTCATTATGCTGCTACGGGCCTGATGACATAGATTTCATTGCTGAGTGATATTGCATTGTACATAAGTAGAACAACTTCTTTATCCATTTATCGCTTTCTGCGATATTGAACTTGTACCGTAAACGAGGTTCTTGTAAACAGAGCCACCCCAAACTTTGGGGTGGCTGTGTCTTTTTGATTTTAATTTCCCTAAGCTATAGGACCATAAGTGGAAGTGCCCTAGGCTCTGTTGCTTTGTTTTTTAGATGTTTCAGGAAACACCATACACTTCTCCAGAGTGGCTGTTGGCAATTTACATCCCGCCCATCAGCATAACAAGGCTCCCAGTTCTCCATGGCCTGTCCTGCCTTTCTGGATTTTACACTTTTTTCAGATGACCCTTTTGACCGGGGGGCAGTGAGACTTCATTGTAGTGCAGATTTCCTTTGCAAGCTTGCTTGGTTGGCCAAAAAGGGCGTATGCGTTTTTTCCTGAATATATTCAGGAAAAAACGCATACGCCCTTTTTGGCCAAGTGCATCATTCTAGACGTTCTGCCTCTTTTCTTATGCTTTACATGCAATTCCAGTCTACCTCCTGAAATCGCTTTCCTGCAATTCTGCCCCGCTTTCAAGTCCTCTTGGCAGCCTTACTTCAATATATTTTTGGACGATTGCAGTCATTTATAACTCTGCAGGTTTGTGAATGACAGTGCCCCTGAGCTCCTTTCTTCAACTCGCTTTCTTGTGAGCTGGCCGCAACACCGCAGGATTGCTTCAGGCCCTAGTGTGGTTCCGGCATGGCACGCTGAGCCTTTTGGTTAATTCCTCTTCCTGTTGGGAAATGAGAGTTAAATTTGCCCGTCCAGACACCTCCAGCTAGTCTCTCATTGGTTCTCCCTATTCCTGTTCATTTTCCGCAGAAATTGCTAACTGGGACAATCAGGAGGTTAAAGGCACTGACTCTCCAAGTGGGGAGAGTGTTAGTAAAGCGTCTGGAATGTTGCACCCGAGTACCAGGGGACGAAAACTGAGACACCTTTGAACACGTTTCCCAATCACACGGTGGATCATAGTCTGGGTTCCACATGCATGTTTTAGCTGAAAGAAGAATCCCTTAAACCTGGAGAGTTGAGACCCATGTAATGGGTACCATGCAATATGACTTCAAAGGATCTGCATTTGCTCACCGATCCTCACCAATCCTATCACTGCTGCGTTTATGCCGCTGTACACACGCTTGATTCTCTTTCGGAGACATATAAATCCATAGGTTTTAAGATTCTTACTAGTCAGGTATATTCTTAGGCGTTTAATATGGGGTGTTGAGTCCACTTCGTTGAGCAAGGAGTAGCTCTTGTCTATTACATATTTGGCTTATGGAACGGTATCTGTGCTAATTTCAATCTCTGGTTTTATGCAGCACCCCAACTCACCTTTCCCCTTAAGCAAGCATAAGTTGGTTTTCTACATTTGAGACCCTGTTCTGTTTTGTAATTCAGTTCCTGTGTAGCCAAGTTTACATTCCGTGTAGTAGTGATATCTTATGATGTTTCTTTTTCTGTGTGACTTATTTCACTTAGAATCATCGTACCTGAATCCACTCATTATGCTGCTACGGGCCTGATGACATAGATTTCATTGCTGAGTGATATTGCATTGTACATAAGTAGAACAACTTCTTTATCCATTTATCGCTTTCTGCGATATTGAACTTGTACCGTAAACGAGGTTCTTGTAAACAGAGCCGTCCCAAACTTTGGGGTGGCTGTGTCTTTTTGATTTTAATTTCCCTAAGCTATAGGACCATAAGTGGAAGTGCGCTAGGCTCTGTTGCTTTGTTTTTTAGATGTTTCAGGAAACACCATACACTTCTCCAGAGTGGCTGTTGGCAATTTACATCCTGCCCATCAGCATAACAAGGCTCCCAGTTCTCCATGGCCTGTCCTGCCTTTCTGGATTTTACACTTTTTTCAGATGGCCCTTTTGACCGGGGGGCAGTGAGACTTCATTGTAGTGCAGATTTCCTTTGCAAGCTTGCTTGGTTGGCCAAAAAGGGCGTATGCGTTTTTTCCTGAATATATTCAGGAAAAAACGCATACGCCCTTTTTGGCCAAGTGCATCATTGTGGACGTTCTGCCTCTTTTCCTATGCTTTACATGCAATTCCAGTCTGCCTCCTGAAATCGGTTTCCTGCAATTCTGCCCCGCTTTCAAGTCCTCTTGGCAGCCTTACTTCAATATATTTTTGGACGATAGCTGTCATTTATAACTCTGCAGGTTTGTGAATGACAGTGCCCCTGAGCTCCTTTCTTCAACTCGCTTTCTTGTGAGCTGGCCACAACACCGCAGGATTGCTTCAGGCCCTAGTGTGGTTCCGGCATGGCATGCTGAGCCTTTGGTTAATTCCTCTTCCTGGTGGGAAATGAGAGTTAAATGTGCCCGTCCAGACACCTCCAGCTAGTCTCTCATTGGTTCTCCCTATTCCTGTTCATTTTCCGCAGAAATTGCAAACTGGGACAAACAGGAGGTTAAAGGCACTGACTCTCCAAGTGGGGAGAGTGTTAGTAAAGCGTCTGGAATGTTGCACCCGAGTACCAGGGGACGAAAACTGAGACACCTTTGAACACGTTGCCCAATCACACGGTGGATCATAATCTGGGTTCCACATGCATGTTTTAGCTGAAGGAAGAATCCCTTAAACCTGGAGAGTTGAGACCCATGGAATGGGTACCATGCAATATGACTTCAAAGGGTCTGCATTTGCTCACCGATCCTCACCAATCCTATCACTGCTGCGTTTATGCCGCTGTACACACGCTTGATTCTCCTTCGGAGACATATAAATCCATAGGTTTTAAGATTCTTACTAGTCAGGTATATTCTTAGGCGTTTAATATGGGGTGTTGAGTCCACTTCGTTGAGCAAGGAGTAGCTCTTGTCTATTACATATTTGGCTTATGGAACGGTATCTGTGCTAATTTCAATCTCTGGTTTTATGCAGCACCCCAACTCACCTTTCTCCTTAAGGAAGCATAAGTTGGTTTTCTACATTTGAGACCCTGTTCTGTTTTGTAATTCAGTTCCTGTGTAGCCAAGTTTACATTCCGTGTAGTAGTGATATCTTATGATGTTTCTTTTTCTGTGTGACTTATTTCACTTAGAATCATCGTACCTGAATCCACTCATTATGCTGCTACGGGCCTGATGACATAGATTTCATTGCTGAGTGATATTGCATTGTACATAAGTAGAACAACTTCTTTATCCATTTATTGCTTTCTGCGATATTGAACTTGTACCGTAAACGAGGTTCTTGTAAACAGAGCCACCCCAAACTTTGGGGTGGCTGTGTCTTTTTGATTTTAATTTCCCTAAGCTATAGGACTATAAGTGGAAGTGCCCTAGGCTCTGTTGCTTTGTTTTTTAGATGCTTCAGGAAACACCATACACTTCTCCAGAGTGGCTGTTGGCAATTTACATCCCGCCCATCAGCATAACAAGGCTCCCAGTTCTCCTTGGCCTGTCCTGCCTTTCTGGATTTTACACTTTTTTCAGATGGCTCTTTTGACTGGGGGGCAGTGAGACTTCATTGTAGTGCAGATTTCCTTTGCAAGCTTGCTTGGTTGGCCAAAAAGGGCGTATGCGTTT
This sequence comes from Grampus griseus, assembly GCF_964374135.1. NCBI lineage: Eukaryota > Metazoa > Chordata > Mammalia > Artiodactyla > Delphinidae > Grampus > Grampus griseus. Next base: position 241,788 of record NW_028133251.1, on the reverse strand, counting down.
TTTCCTGAATATATTCAGGAAAAAACGCATACGCCCTTTTTGGCCAAGAGCATCATTGTGGACGTTCTGCCTCTTTTCCTATGCTTTACATGCAATTGCAGCCTACCTCCTGAAATCGGTTTCCTGCAATTCTGCCCCGCTTTCAAGTCCTCTTGGCAGCCTTACTTCAATATATTTTTGGAGGATAGCTGTCATTTATAACTCTGCAGGTTTGTGAATGACAGTGCCCCTGAGCTCGTTTCTTCAACTCGCTTTCTTGTGAGCTGGCCGCAACACCGCAGGATTGCTTCAGGCCCTAGTGTGGTTCCGGCATGGCACGCTGAGCCTTTGGTTAATTCCTCTTCCTGGTGGGAAATGAGAGTTAAATTTGCCCGTCCAGACACCTCCAGCTAGTCTCTCATTGGTTCTCCCTATTCCTGTTCATTTTCTGCAGAAATTGCAAACTGGGCAAAACAGGAGGTTAAAGGCACTGACTCTCCAAGTGGGGAGAGTGTTAGTAAAGCGTCAGGAATGTTGCACCCGAGTACCAGGGGACGAAAACTGAGACACCTTTGAACACGTTTCCCAATCACACGGTGGATCATAGTCTGGGTTCCACATGCATGTTTTAGCTGAAGGAAGAATCCCTTAAACCTGGAGAGTTGAGACCCATGTAATGGGTACCATGCAATATGACTTCAAAGGGTCTGCATTTGCTCACCGATCCTCACCAATCCTATCACTGCTGCGTTTATGCCGCTGTACACACGCTTGATTCTCTTTCGGAGACATATAAATCCATAGGTTTTAAGATTCTTACTAGTCAGGTATATTCTTAGGCGTTTAATATGGGGTGTTGAGTCCACTTCGTTGAGCAAGGAGTAGCTCTTGTCTATTACATATTTGGCTTATGGAACGGTATCTGTGCTAATTTCAATCTCTGGTCTTATGCAGCACACCAACTCACCTTTCCCCTTAAGGAAGCATAAGTTGGTTTTCTACATTTGAGACCCTGTTCTGTTTTGTAATTCAGTTCCTGTGTAGCCAAGTTTACATTCTGTGTAGTAGTGATATCTTATGATGTTTCTTTTTCTGTGTGACTTATTTCACTTAGAATCATCGTACCTGAATCCACTCATTATGCTGCTACGGGCCTGATGACATAGATTTCATTGCTGAGTGATATTGCATTGTACATAAGTAGAACAACTTCTTTATCCATTTATCGCTTTCTGCGATATTGAACTTGTACCGTAAACGAGGTTCTTGTAAACAGAGCCACCCCAAACTTTGGGGTGGCTGTGTCTTTTTGATTTTAATTTCCCTAAGCTATAGGACTATAAGTGGAAGTGCCCTAGGCTCTGTTGCTTTGTTTTTTAGATGCTTCAGGAAACACCATACACTTCTCCAGAGTGGCTGTTGGCAATTTACATCCCGCCCATCAGCATAACAAGGCTCCCAGTTCTCCTTGGCCTGTCCTGCCTTTCTGGATTTTACACTTTTTTCAGAAGGCTCTTTTGACTGGGGGGCAGTGAGACTTCATTGTAGTGCAGATTTCCTTTGCAAGCTTGCTTGGTTGGCCAAAAAGGGCGTATGCGTTTTTTCCTGAATATATTCAGGAAAAAACGCATACGCCCTTTTTGGCCAAGAGCATCATTGTGGACGTTCTGCCTCTTTTCCTATGCTTTACATGCAATTGCAGCCTACCTCCTGAAATCGGTTTCCTGCAATTCTGCCCCGCTTTCAAGTCCTCTTGGCAGCCTTACTTCAATATATTTTTGGACGATAGCTGTCATTTATAACTCTGCAGGTTTGTGAATGACAGTGCCCCTGAGCTCCTTTCTTCAACTCGCTTTCTTGTGAGCTGGCCGCAACACCGCAGGATTGCTTCAGGCCCTAGTGTGGTTCCGGCATGGCACGCTGAGCCTTTGGTTAATTCCTCTTCCTGGTGGGAAATGAGAGTTAAATTTGCCCGTCCAGACACCTCCAGCTAGTCTCTCATTGGTTCTCCCTATTCCTGTTCATTTTCTGCAGAAATTGCAAACTGGGCAAAACAGGAGGTTAAAGGCACTGACTCTCCAAGTGGGGAGAGTGTTAGTAAAGCGTCTGGAATGTTGCACCTGAGTACCAGGGGACGAAAACTGAGACACCTTTGAACACGTTTCCCAATCACACGGTGGATCATAGTCTGGGTTCCACATGCATGTTTTAGCTGAAGGAAGAATCCCTTAAACCTGGAGAGTTGAGACCCATGTAATGGGTACCATGCAATATGACTTCAAAGGGTCTGCATTTGCTCACCGATCCTCACCAATCCTATCACTGCTGCATTTATGCCGCTGTACACACGCTTGATTCTCTTTCGGAGACATATAAATCCATAGGTTTTAAGATTCTTACTAGTCAGGTATACTCTTAGGCGTTTAATATGGGGTGTTGAGTCCACTTCGTTGAGCAAGGAGTAGCTCTTGTCTATTACATATTTGGCTTATGGAACGGTATCTGTGCTAATTTCAATCTCTGGTCTTATGCAGCACACCAACTCACCTTTCCCCTTAAGGAAGCATAAGTTGGTTTTCTACATTTGAGACCCTGTTCTGTTTTGTAATTCAGTTCCTGTGTAGCCAAGTTTACATTCTGTGTAGTAGTGATATCTTATGATGTTTCTTTTTCTGTGTGACTTATTTCACTTAGAATCATCGTACCTGAATCCACTCATTATGCTGCAACGGGCCTGATGACATAGATTTCATTGCTGAGTGATATTGCATTGTACGTAAGTACCACAACTTCTTTATCCATTTTTCGCTTTCTGTGATATTGAACTTGTACCGTAAACGAGGTTCTTGTAAACAGAACCATCCCAAACTTTGGGGTGGCTGTGTCTTTTTGATTTTAATTTCCCTAAGCTATAGGACCATAAGTGGAAGTGCCCTAGGCTCTGTTGCTTTGTTTTTTAGATGTTTCAGGAAACACCATACACTTCTCCAGAGTGGCTGTTGGCAATTTACGACCCGCCCAACAGCATAACAAGGCTCCCAGTTCTACATGGCCTGTCCTGCCTTTCTGGATTTTACACTTTTTTCAGATGGCGCTGTTGACCCGGGGGCAGTGAGACTTCATTGTAGTGCAGATTTCCTTTGCAAGCTTGCTTGATTGGCCAAAAAGGGCGTATGCGTTTTTTCCTGAATATATTCAGGAAAAAACGCATACGCCCTTTTTGGCCAAGTGCATCATTGTGGACGTTCTGCCTCTTTTCCTATGCTTTACATGCAATTCCAGTCTACCTCCTGAAATCGGTTTCCTGCAATTCTGCCCCGCTTTCAAGTCCTCTTGGCAGCCTTACTTCAATATATTTTTGGACGATAGCAGTCATTTATAACTCTGCAGGTTTGTGAATGACAGTGCCCCTGAGCTCCTTTCTTCAACTCGCTTTCTTGTGAGCTGGCCGCAACACCGCAGGATTGCTTCAGGCCCTAGTGTGGTTCCGGCATGGCACGCTGAGCCTTTGGTTAATTCCTCTTCCTGGTGGGAAATGAGAGTTAAATTTGCCCGTCCAGACACCTCCAGCTAGTCTCTCATTGGTTCTCCCTATTCCTGTTCATTTTCCGCAGAAATTGCTAACTGGGACAATCAGGAGGTTAAAGGCACTGACTCTCCAAGTGGGGAGAGTGTTAGTAAAGCGTCTGGAATGTTGCACCCGAGTACCAGGGGACGAAAACTGAGACACCTTTGAACACGTTTCCCAATCACACGGTGGATCATAGTCTGGGTTCCACATGCATGTTTTAGCTGAAGGAAGAATCCCTTAAACCTGGAGAGTTGAGACCCATGTAATGGGTACCATGCAATATGACTTCAAAGGGTCTGCATTTGCTCACCGATCCTCACCAATCCTATCACTGCTGCGTTTATGCCGCTGTACACACGCTTGATTCTCTTTCGGAGACATATAAATCCATAGGTTTTAAGATTCTTACTAGTCAGGTATATTCTTAGGCGTTTAATATGGGGTGTTGAGTCCACTTCGTTGAGCAAGGAGTAGCTCTTGTCTATTACATATTTGGCTTATGGAACGGTATCTGTGCTAATTTCAATCTCTGGTTTTATGCAGCACCCCAACTCACCTTTCCCCTTAAGCAAGCATAAGTTGGTTTTCTACATTTGAGACCCTGTTCTGTTTTGTAATTCAGTTCCTGTGTAGCCAAGTTTACATTCCGTGTAGTAGTGATATCTTATGATGTTTCTTTTTCTGTGTGACTTATTTCACTTAGAATCATCGTACCTGAATCCACTCATTATGCTGCTACGGGCCTGATGACATAGATTTCATTGCTGAGTGATATTGCATTGTACATAAGTAGAACAACTTCTTTATCCATTTATCGCTTTCTGCGATATTGAACTTGTACCGTAAACGAGGTTCTTGTAAACAGAGCCGTCCCAAACTTTGGGGTGGCTGTGTCTTTTTGATTTTAATTTCCCTAAGCTATAGGACCATAAGTGGACGTGCCCTAGGCTCTGTTGCTTTGTTTTTTAGATGTTTCAGGAAACACCATACACTTCTCCAGAGTGGCTGTTGGCAATTTACATCCCGCCCATGAGCATAACAAGGCTCCCAGTTCTCCATGGCCTGTCCTGCCTTTCTGGATTTTACACTTTTTTCAGATGGCCCTTTTGACCGGGGGGCAGTGAGACTTCATTGTAGTGCAGATTTCCTTTGCAAGCTTGCTTGGTTGGCCAAAAAGTGCGTATGCGTTTTTTCCTGAACATATTCAGGAAAAAACGCATACGCCCTTTTTGGCCAAGTGCATCATTGTGGACGTTCTGCCTCTTTTCCTATGCTTTACATGCAATTCCAGTCTACCTCCTGAAATCGGTTTCCTACAATTCTGCCCCACTTTCAAGTCCTCTTGGCAGCCTTACTTCAGTATATTTTTGGACGATAGCTGTCATTTATAACTCTGCAGGTTTGTGAATGACAGTGCCCCTGAGCTCCTTTCTTCAACTCGCTTTCTTGTGAGCTGGCCGCAACACCGCAGGATTGCTTCAGGCCCTAGTGTGGTTCGGACATGGCACGCTGAGCTTTTGGTTAATTCCTCTTCCTGGTGGGAAATGAGAGTTAAATTTGCCCGTCCAGACACCTCCAGCTAGTCTCTCGTTGGTTCTCCCTATTCCTGTTCATCTTCTGCAGAAATTGCAAACTGGGCCAAACGGGATGTTAAAGGCACTGACTCTCCAAGTGGGGAGAGTGTTAGTAAAGCGTCTGGAATGTTGCACCCGAGTACCAGGGGACGAAAACTGAGACACATTTGAACACGTTTCCCAATCACACAGTGGATCATATTCTGGGTTCCTCATGCATGTTTTAGCTAAAGGAAGAATCCCTTAAACCAGGAGAGTTGAGACCCATGGAATGGGTACCATGCAATATGACTTCAAAGTTTCTGCATTTGCTCAATGATCCTCACCAATCCTATCACTGCTGCGTTTATGCCGCTGTACACACTCTTGATTCTCTTTCGGAGACATATAAATCCATAGGTTTTAAGATTCTTACTAGTCAGGTATACTCTTAGGCGTTTAATATGGGGTGTTGAGTCCACTTCGTTGAGCAAGGAGTAGCTCTTGTCTATTACATATTTGGCTTATGGAACGGTATCTGTGCTAATTTCAATCTCTGGTTTTATGCAGCACCCCAACTCACCTTTCTCCTTAAGGAAGCATAAGTTGGTTTTCTACATTTGAGACCCTGTTCTGTTTTGTAATTCAGTTCCTGTGTAGCCAAGTTTACATTCCGTGTAGTAGTGATATCTTATGATGTTTCTTTTTCTGTGTGACTTATTTCACTTAGAATCATCGTACCTGAATCCACTCATTATGCTGCTACGGGCCTGATGACATAGATTTCATTGCTGAGTGATATTGCATTGTACGTAAGTAGAACAACTTCTTTATCCATTTTTCGCTTTCTGTGATATTGAACTTGTACCATAAACGAGGTTCTTGTAAACAGAGCCGTCCCAAAATTTGAGGTGGCTGTGTCTTTTTGATTTTAATTTCCCTAAGCTATAGGACCATAAGTGGAAGTGCCCTAGGCTCTGTTGCTTTGTTTTTTAGATGTTTCAGGAAACACCATACACTTCTCCAGAGTGGCTGTTGGCAATTTACATCCCGCCCATCAGCATAACAAGGCTCCCAGTTCTCCATGGCCTGTCCTGCCTTTCTGGATTTTACACTTTTTTCAGATGGCCCTTTTGACCGGGGGGCAGTGAGACTTCATTGTAGTGCAGATTTCCTTTGCAAGCTTGCTTGGTTGGCCAAAAAGGGCGTATGCGTTTTTTCCTGAATATATTCAGGAAAAAACGCATACGCCCTTTTTGGCCAAGTGCATCATTGTGGACGTTCTGCCTCTTTTCCTATGCTTTACATGCAATTCCAGTCTACCTCCTGAAATCGGTTTCCTGCAATTCTGCCCCGCTTTCAAGTCCTCTTGGCAGCCTTACTTCAATATATTTTTGGACGATAGCTGTCATTTATAACTCTGCAGGTTTGTGAATGACAGTGCCCCTGAGCTCCTTTCTTCAACTCGCTTTCTTGTGAGCTGGCCGCAACACCGCAGGATTGCTTCAGGCCCTAGTGTGGTTCCGGCATGGCACACTGAGCCATTGGTTAATTCCTCTTCCTGGTGGGAAATGAGAGTTAAATTTGCCCGTCCAGACACCTCCAGCTAGTCTCTCGTTGGTTCTCCCTATTTCTGTTCATCTTCCGCAGAAATTGCAAACTGGGCCAAACAGGATGTTAAAGGCACTGACTCTCCAAGTGGGGAGAGTGTTAGTAAAGCGTCTGGAATGTTGCACCCGAGTACCAGGGGACGAAAACTGAGACACATTTGAACACGTTTCCCAATCACACTGTGGATCATAGTCTGGGTTCCTCATGCATGTTTTAGCTAAAGGAAGAATCCCTTAAACCAGGAGAGTTGAGACCCATGGAATGGGTACCATGCAATATGACTTCAAAGTTTCTGCATTTGCTCAATGATCCTCACCAATCCTATCACTGCTGCATTTATGCCCCTGTACACACGCTTGATTCTCTTTCGGAGACATATAAATCCATAGGTTTTAAGATTCTTACTAGTCAGGTATATTCTTAGGCGTTTAATATGGGGTGTTGAGTCCACTTCGTTGAGCAAGGAGTAGCTCTTGTCTATTACATATTTGGCTTATGGAACGGTATCTGTGCTAATTTCAATCTCTGGTCTTATGCAGCACACCAACTCACCTTTCCCCTTAAGGAAGCATAAGTTGGTTTTCTACATTTGAGACCCTGTTCTGTTTTGTAATTCAGTTCCTGTGTAGCCAAGTTTACATTCCGTGTAGTAGTGATATCTTATGATGTTTCTTTTTCTGTGTGACTTATTTCACTTAGAATCATCGTACCTGAATCCACTCATTATGCTGCTACGGGCCTGATGACATAGATTTCATTGCTGAGTGATATTGCATTGTATGTAAGTAGAACAACTACTTTATCCATTTTTCGCTTTCTGTCATATTGAACTTGTACCGTAAACGAGGTTCTTGTAAACAGAGCCGTCCCAAACTTTGAGGTGGCTGTGTCTTTTTGATTTTAATTTCCCTAAGCTATAGGACCATAAGTGGAAGTGCCCTAGGCTCTGTTGCTTTGTTTTTTAGATGTTTCAGGAAACACCATACACTTCTCCAGAGTGGCTGTTGGCAATTTACATCCCGCCCATCAGCATAACAAGGCTCCCATGTCTCCATGGCCTGTCCTGCCTTTCTGGATTTTACACATTTTTCAGATGGCCCTTTTGACCGGGGGGCAGTGAGACTTCACTGTAGTGCAGATTTCCTTTGCAAGCTTGCTTGGTTGGCCGAAAAGTGCGTATGCGTTTTTTCCTGAATATATTCAGGAAAAAACGCATACGCCCTTTTTGGCCAAGTGCATCATTGTGGACGTTCTGCCTCTTTTCCTATGCTTTACATGCAATTCCAGTCTACCTCCTGAAATCGGTTTCCTGCAATTCTGCCCCGCTTTCAAGTCCTCTTGGCAGCCTTACTTCAATATATTTTTGGACGATAGCTGTCATTTATAACTCTGCAGGTTTGTGAATGACAGTGCCCCTGAGCTCCTTTCTTCAACTCGCTTTCTTGTGAGCTGGCCGCAACACCGCAGGATTGTTTCAGGCCCTAGTGTGGTTCCGGCGTGGCACGCTGAGCCATTGGTTAATTCCTCTTCCTGTTGGGAAATGAGAGTTAAATTTGCCCGTCCAGACACCTCCAGCTAGTCTCTCGTTGGTTTTCCCTATTCCTGTTAATTTTCCGCAGAAATTGCAAACTGGGACAAACAGGAGGTTAAAGGCACTGACTCTCCAAGTGGGAAGAGTGTTAGTAAAGAGTCTGGAATGTTGCACCCGAGTACCGGGGGACGAAAACTGAGACACATTTGAACACGTTTCCCGATCACACGGTGGATCATACTCTGGGTTCCACATGCATGTTTTAGCTGAAGGAAGAATCCCTTAAACCTGGAGAGTTGAGACCCATGGAATGGGTACCATGCAATATGACTTCAAGGTTTCTGCATTTGCTCAATGATGCTCACCAATCCTATCACTGCTGCGTTTATGCCCCTGTACACACGCTTGATTCTCTTTCGGAGACATAGCAATCCATAGGTTTTAAGATACTTACTAGTCAGGTACATTCTTAGGCGTTTAATATGGGGTGTTGAGTCCATTTCGTTGAGCAAGGAGTAGCTCTTGTCTATTCCATATTTGGCTTAAGGAACTTTATCTGTGCTCATTTCAATCTCTGGTTTTATGCAGCACCCCAACTCACCTTTCCCCTTAAGCAAGCATAAGTTGGTTTTCTACATTTGAGACCCTGTTCTGTTTTGTAATCCAGTTCCTGTGTAGCCAAGTTTACATTCTGTGTATTAGTGATATCTTATGATGTTTCTTTTTCTGTGTGACTTATTTCAGTTAGAATCATCATACCTGAATCCACTCATTATGCTGCTACGGGCCTGATGACATAGATGTCATTGCTGAGTGATATTGCATTGTACGTAAGTACCACAACTTCTTCATCCATTTTTCACTTTCTGCGATATTGAACTTGTACCATAAACGAGGTTCTTGTAAACAGAGCCATCCCAAACTTTGGGGTGCCTCTGTCTTTTTGATTTCAATTTCTCTGGGCTATAGGACCATAAGTGGAAGTGCCCTAGGCTCTGTTGCTTTGTTTTTTAGATGTTTCAGGAAACACCATACACTTCTCCAGAGTGGCTGTTGGCAATTTACATCCCACCCATCAGCATAACAAGGCTCCCAGTTCTCCATGGCCTGTCCTGCCTTTCTGGATTTTACACTTTTTTCAGATGGCCCTTTTGACCGGGGGGAAGTGAGACTGCATTGTAGTGCAGATTTCCTTTACAAGCTTGCTTGGTTGGCCAAAAAGGGCGTATGCGTTTTTTCCTGAATATATTCAGGAAAAAACGCATACGCCCTTTTTGGCCAAGTGCATCGTTGTGGACGTTCTGCCTCTTTTCCTATGCTTTAAATGCAATTCCAGTCTACCTCCTGAAATCGGTTTCCTGCAATTCTGCCCCGCTTTCAAGTCCTCTTGGCAGCCTTACTTCAGTATATTTTTGGACGATAGCTGTCATTTATAACTCTGCAGGTTTGTGAATGACAGTGCCCCTGAGCTTCTTTCTTCACCTCGCTTTCTTGTGAGCTGGCCGCAACACCGCAGGATTGCTTCAGGCCCTAATCTGGTTCCGGCACGGCACGCTGAGCCTTTGGTTAATTCGTCTTCCTGGTGGGAAATGAGAGTTAAATTTGCCCGTCCAGACACCTCCAGCTAGTCTCTCATTGGTTCTCCCTATTCCTGTTCATCTTCCGCAGAATTTGCAAACTGGGCCAAACAGGAGGTTAAAGGCACTGACTCTCCAAGTCGGGAGAGTGTTAGTAAAGCATCTGGAATGTTGCACCCGAGTACCAGGGGACGAAAACGGAGACATATTTGAACACGTCTCCGATCACACGGTTGATCATACTCTGGGTTCCACATGCATGTTTTAGCTGAAGGAAGAATCCCTTAAACCTGGAGAGTTGAGACCCGTGGAATGGTTACCATGCAATATGACTTCAAAGTTTCTGCATTTGCTCAATGATCCTCACCAATCCTATCACTGCTGCGTTTATGCCGCTGTACACACTCTTGATTCTCTTTCGGAGACATATAAATCCATAGGTTTTAAGATTCTTACTAGTCAGGTATACTCTTAGGCGTTTAATATGGGGTGTTGAGTCCACTTCGTTGAGCAAGGAGTAGCTCTTGTCTATTACATATTTGGCTTATGGAACGGTATCTGTGCTAATTTCAATCTCTGGTCTTATGCAGCACACCAACTCACCTTTCCCCTTAAGGAAGCATAAGTTGGTTTTCTACATTTGAGACCCTGTTCTGTTTTGTAATTCAGTTCCTGTGTAGCCAAGTTTACATTCTGTGTAGTAGTGATATCTTATGATGTTTCTTTTTCTGTGTGACTTATTTCACTTAGAATCATCGTACCTGAATCCACTCATTATGCTGCTACGGGCCTGATGACATAGATTTCATTGCTGAGTGATATTGCATTGTACGTAAGTACCACAACTTCTTTATCCATTTATCACTTTCTGCGATATTGAACTTGTACCGTAAACGAGGTTCTTGTAAACAGAGCCGTCCCAAACTTTGGGGTGGCTGTGTCTTTTGGATTTTAATTTCCCTAAGCTATAGGACCATAAGTGGAAGTGCCCTAGGCTCTGTTGCTTTGTTTTTTAGATGTTTCAGGAAACACCATACACTTCTCCAGAGTGGCTGTTGGCAATTTACATCCCGCCCATCAGCATAACAAGGCTCCCAGTTCTCCATGGCCTGTCCTGCCTTTCTGGATTTTACACTTTTTTCAGATGACCCTTTTGACCGGGGGGCAGTGAGACTTCATTGTAGTGCAGATTTCCTTTGCAAGCTTGCTTGGTTGGCCAAAAAGGGCGTATGCGTTTTTTCCTGAATATATTCAGGAAAAAACGCATACGCCCTTTTTGGCCAAGTGCATCATTCTAGACGTTCTGCCTCTTTTCTTATGCTTTACATGCAATTCCAGTCTACCTCCTGAAATCGCTTTCCTGCAATTCTGCCCCGCTTTCAAGTCCTCTTGGCAGCCTTACTTCAATATATTTTTGGACGATTGCAGTCATTTATAACTCTGCAGGTTTGTGAATGACAGTGCCCCTGAGCTCCTTTCTTCAACTCGCTTTCTTGTGAGCTGGCCGCAACACCGCAGGATTGCTTCAGGCCCTAGTGTGGTTCCGGCATGGCACGCTGAGCCTTTTGGTTAATTCCTCTTCCTGTTGGGAAATGAGAGTTAAATTTGCCCGTCCAGACACCTCCAGCTAGTCTCTCATTGGTTCTCCCTATTCCTGTTCATTTTCCGCAGAAATTGCTAACTGGGACAATCAGGAGGTTAAAGGCACTGACTCTCCAAGTGGGGAGAGTGTTAGTAAAGCGTCTGGAATGTTGCACCCGAGTACCAGGGGACGAAAACTGAGACACCTTTGAACACGTTTCCCAATCACACGGTGGATCATAGTCTGGGTTCCACATGCATGTTTTAGCTGAAAGAAGAATCCCTTAAACCTGGAGAGTTGAGACCCATGTAATGGGTACCATGCAATATGACTTCAAAGGATCTGCATTTGCTCACCGATCCTCACCAATCCTATCACTGCTGCGTTTATGCCGCTGTACACACGCTTGATTCTCTTTCGGAGACATATAAATCCATAGGTTTTAAGATTCTTACTAGTCAGGTATATTCTTAGGCGTTTAATATGGGGTGTTGAGTCCACTTCGTTGAGCAAGGAGTAGCTCTTGTCTATTACATATTTGGCTTATGGAACGGTATCTGTGCTAATTTCAATCTCTGGTTTTATGCAGCACCCCAACTCACCTTTCCCCTTAAGCAAGCATAAGTTGGTTTTCTACATTTGAGACCCTGTTCTGTTTTGTAATTCAGTTCCTGTGTAGCCAAGTTTACATTCCGTGTAGTAGTGATATCTTATGATGTTTCTTTTTCTGTGTGACTTATTTCACTTAGAATCATCGTACCTGAATCCACTCATTATGCTGCTACGGGCCTGATGACATAGATTTCATTGCTGAGTGATATTGCATTGTACATAAGTAGAACAACTTCTTTATCCATTTATCGCTTTCTGCGATATTGAACTTGTACCGTAAACGAGGTTCTTGTAAACAGAGCCGTCCCAAACTTTGGGGTGGCTGTGTCTTTTTGATTTTAATTTCCCTAAGCTATAGGACCATAAGTGGAAGTGCGCTAGGCTCTGTTGCTTTGTTTTTTAGATGTTTCAGGAAACACCATACACTTCTCCAGAGTGGCTGTTGGCAATTTACATCCTGCCCATCAGCATAACAAGGCTCCCAGTTCTCCATGGCCTGTCCTGCCTTTCTGGATTTTACACTTTTTTCAGATGGCCCTTTTGACCGGGGGGCAGTGAGACTTCATTGTAGTGCAGATTTCCTTTGCAAGCTTGCTTGGTTGGCCAAAAAGGGCGTATGCGTTTTTTCCTGAATATATTCAGGAAAAAACGCATACGCCCTTTTTGGCCAAGTGCATCATTGTGGACGTTCTGCCTCTTTTCCTATGCTTTACATGCAATTCCAGTCTGCCTCCTGAAATCGGTTTCCTGCAATTCTGCCCCGCTTTCAAGTCCTCTTGGCAGCCTTACTTCAATATATTTTTGGACGATAGCTGTCATTTATAACTCTGCAGGTTTGTGAATGACAGTGCCCCTGAGCTCCTTTCTTCAACTCGCTTTCTTGTGAGCTGGCCACAACACCGCAGGATTGCTTCAGGCCCTAGTGTGGTTCCGGCATGGCATGCTGAGCCTTTGGTTAATTCCTCTTCCTGGTGGGAAATGAGAGTTAAATGTGCCCGTCCAGACACCTCCAGCTAGTCTCTCATTGGTTCTCCCTATTCCTGTTCATTTTCCGCAGAAATTGCAAACTGGGACAAACAGGAGGTTAAAGGCACTGACTCTCCAAGTGGGGAGAGTGTTAGTAAAGCGTCTGGAATGTTGCACCCGAGTACCAGGGGACGAAAACTGAGACACCTTTGAACACGTTGCCCAATCACACGGTGGATCATAATCTGGGTTCCACATGCATGTTTTAGCTGAAGGAAGAATCCCTTAAACCTGGAGAGTTGAGACCCATGGAATGGGTACCATGCAATATGACTTCAAAGGGTCTGCATTTGCTCACCGATCCTCACCAATCCTATCACTGCTGCGTTTATGCCGCTGTACACACGCTTGATTCTCCTTCGGAGACATATAAATCCATAGGTTTTAAGATTCTTACTAGTCAGGTATATTCTTAGGCGTTTAATATGGGGTGTTGAGTCCACTTCGTTGAGCAAGGAGTAGCTCTTGTCTATTACATATTTGGCTTATGGAACGGTATCTGTGCTAATTTCAATCTCTGGTTTTATGCAGCACCCCAACTCACCTTTCTCCTTAAGGAAGCATAAGTTGGTTTTCTACATTTGAGACCCTGTTCTGTTTTGTAATTCAGTTCCTGTGTAGCCAAGTTTACATTCCGTGTAGTAGTGATATCTTATGATGTTTCTTTTTCTGTGTGACTTATTTCACTTAGAATCATCGTACCTGAATCCACTCATTATGCTGCTACGGGCCTGATGACATAGATTTCATTGCTGAGTGATATTGCATTGTACATAAGTAGAACAACTTCTTTATCCATTTATTGCTTTCTGCGATATTGAACTTGTACCGTAAACGAGGTTCTTGTAAACAGAGCCACCCCAAACTTTGGGGTGGCTGTGTCTTTTTGATTTTAATTTCCCTAAGCTATAGGACTATAAGTGGAAGTGCCCTAGGCTCTGTTGCTTTGTTTTTTAGATGCTTCAGGAAACACCATACACTTCTCCAGAGTGGCTGTTGGCAATTTACATCCCGCCCATCAGCATAACAAGGCTCCCAGTTCTCCTTGGCCTGTCCTGCCTTTCTGGATTTTACACTTTTTTCAGATGGCTCTTTTGACTGGGGGGCAGTGAGACTTCATTGTAGTGCAGATTTCCTTTGCAAGCTTGCTTGGTTGGCCAAAAAGGGCGTATGCGTTTTTTCCTGAATATATTCAGGAAAAAACGCATACGCCCTTTTTGGCCAAGAGCATCATTGTGGACGTTCTGCCTCTTTTCCTATGCTTTACATGCAATTGCAGCCTACCTCCTGAAATCGGTTTCCTGCAATTCTGCCCCGCTTTCAAGTCCTCTTGGCAGCCTTACTTCAATATATTTTTGGAGGATAGCTGTCATTTATAACTCTGCAGGTTTGTGAATGACAGTGCCCCTGAGCTCGTTTCTTCAACTCGCTTTCTTGTGAGCTGGCCGCAACACCGCAGGATTGCTTCAGGCCCTAGTGTGGTTCCGGCATGGCACGCTGAGCCTTTGGTTAATTCCTCTTCCTGGTGGGAAATGAGAGTTAAATTTGCCCGTCCAGACACCTCCAGCTAGTCTCTCATTGGTTCTCCCTATTCCTGTTCATTTTCTGCAGAAATTGCAAACTGGGCAAAACAGGAGGTTAAAGGCACTGACTCTCCAAGTGGGGAGAGTGTTAGTAAAGCGTCAGGAATGTTGCACCCGAGTACCAGGGGACGAAAACTGAGACACCTTTGAACACGTTTCCCAATCACACGGTGGATCATAGTCTGGGTTCCACATGCATGTTTTAGCTGAAGGAAGAATCCCTTAAACCTGGAGAGTTGAGACCCATGTAATGGGTACCATGCAATATGACTTCAAAGGGTCTGCATTTGCTCACCGATCCTCACCAATCCTATCACTGCTGCGTTTATGCCGCTGTACACACGCTTGATTCTCTTTCGGAGACATATAAATCCATAGGTTTTAAGATTCTTACTAGTCAGGTATATTCTTAGGCGTTTAATATGGGGTGTTGAGTCCACTTCGTTGAGCAAGGAGTAGCTCTTGTCTATTACATATTTGGCTTATGGAACGGTATCTGTGCTAATTTCAATCTCTGGTCTTATGCAGCACACCAACTCACCTTTCCCCTTAAGGAAGCATACGTTGGTTTTCTACATTTGAGACCCTGTTCTGTTTTGTAATTCAGTTCCTGTGTAGCCAAGTTTACATTCTGTGTAGTAGTGATATCTTATGATGTTTCTTTTTCTGTGTGACTTATTTCACTTAGAATCATCGTACCTGAATCCACTCATTATGCTGCTACGGGCCTGATGACATAGATTTCATTGCTGAGTGATATTGCATTGTACATAAGTAGAACAACTTCTTTATCCATTTATCGCTTTCTGCGATATTGAACTTGTACCGTAAACGAGGTTCTTGTAAACAGAGCCACCCCAAACTTTGGGGTGGCTGTGTCTTTTTGATTTTAATTTCCCTAAGCTATAGGACTATAAGTGGAAGTGCCCTAGGCTCTGTTGCTTTGTTTTTTAGATGCTTCAGGAAACACCATACACTTCTCCAGAGTGGCTGTTGGCAATTTACATCCCGCCCATCAGCATAACAAGGCTCCCAGTTCTCCTTGGCCTGTCCTGCCTTTCTGGATTTTACACTTTTTTCAGAAGGCTCTTTTGACTGGGGGGCAGTGAGACTTCATTGTAGTGCAGATTTCCTTTGCAAGCTTGCTTGGTTGGCCAAAAAGGGCGTATGCGTTTTTTCCTGAATATATTCAGGAAAAAACGCATACGCCCTTTTTGGCCAAGAGCATCATTGTGGACGTTCTGCCTCTT
Organism: Grampus griseus; assembly: GCF_964374135.1. Lineage (NCBI taxonomy): Eukaryota > Metazoa > Chordata > Mammalia > Artiodactyla > Delphinidae > Grampus > Grampus griseus. The sequence continues at coordinate 225,913 of NW_028133251.1, read as the reverse complement.
TTCCTATGCTTTACATGCAATTGCAGCCTACCTCCTGAAATCGGTTTCCTGCAATTCTGCCCCGCTTTCAAGTCCTCTTGGCAGCCTTACTTCAATATATTTTTGGACGATAGCTGTCATTTATAACTCTGCAGGTTTGTGAATGACAGTGCCCCTGAGCTCCTTTCTTCAACTCGCTTTCTTGTGAGCTGGCCGCAACACCGCAGGATTGCTTCAGGCCCTAGTGTGGTTCCGGCATGGCACGCTGAGCCTTTGGTTAATTCCTCTTCCTGGTGGGAAATGAGAGTTAAATTTGCCCGTCCAGACACCTCCAGCTAGTCTCTCATTGGTTCTCCCTATTCCTGTTCATTTTCTGCAGAAATTGCAAACTGGGCAAAACAGGAGGTTAAAGGCACTGACTCTCCAAGTGGGGAGAGTGTTAGTAAAGCGTCTGGAATGTTGCACCTGAGTACCAGGGGACGAAAACTGAGACACCTTTGAACACGTTTCCCAATCACACGGTGGATCATAGTCTGGGTTCCACATGCATGTTTTAGCTGAAGGAAGAATCCCTTAAACCTGGAGAGTTGAGACCCATGTAATGGGTACCATGCAATATGACTTCAAAGGGTCTGCATTTGCTCACCGATCCTCACCAATCCTATCACTGCTGCATTTATGCCGCTGTACACACGCTTGATTCTCTTTCGGAGACATATAAATCCATAGGTTTTAAGATTCTTACTAGTCAGGTATACTCTTAGGCGTTTAATATGGGGTGTTGAGTCCACTTCGTTGAGCAAGGAGTAGCTCTTGTCTATTACATATTTGGCTTATGGAACGGTATCTGTGCTAATTTCAATCTCTGGTCTTATGCAGCACACCAACTCACCTTTCCCCTTAAGGAAGCATAAGTTGGTTTTCTACATTTGAGACCCTGTTCTGTTTTGTAATTCAGTTCCTGTGTAGCCAAGTGTACATTCTGTGTAGTAGTGATATCTTATGATGTTTCTTTTTCTGTGTGACTTATTTCACTTAGAATCATCGTACCTGAATCCACTCATTATGCTGCTACGGGCCTGATGACATAGATTTCATTGCTGAGTGATATTGCATTGTACGTAAGTACCACAACTTCTTTATCCATTTATCACTTTCTGCGATATTGAACTTGTACCGTAAACGAGGTTCTTGTAAACAGAGCCGTCCCAAACTTTGGGGTGGCTGTGTCTTTTGGATTTTAATTTCCCTAAGCTATAGGACCATAAGTGGAAGTGCCCTAGGCTCTGTTGCTTTGTTTTTTAGATGTTTCAGGAAACACCATACACTTCTCCAGAGTGGCTGTTGGCAATTTACATCCCGCCCATCAGCATAACAAGGCTCCCAGTTCTCCATGGCCTGTCCTGCCTTTCTGGATTTTACACTTTTTTCAGATGACCCTTTTGACCGGGGGGCAGTGAGACTTCATTGTAGTGCAGATTTCCTTTGCAAGCTTGCTTGGTTGGCCAAAAAGGGCGTATGCGTTTTTTCCTGAATATATTCAGGAAAAAACGCATACGCCCTTTTTGGCCAAGTGCATCATTCTAGACGTTCTGCCTCTTTTCTTATGCTTTACATGCAATTCCAGTCTACCTCCTGAAATCGCTTTCCTGCAATTCTGCCCCGCTTTCAAGTCCTCTTGGCAGCCTTACTTCAATATATTTTTGGACGATTGCAGTCATTTATAACTCTGCAGGTTTGTGAATGACAGTGCCCCTGAGCTCCTTTCTTCAACTCGCTTTCTTGTGAGCTGGCCGCAACACCGCAGGATTGCTTCACGCCCTAGTGTGGTTCCGGCATGGCACGCTGAGCCTTTTGGTTAATTCCTCTTCCTGTTGGGAAATGAGAGTTAAATTTGCCCGTCCAGACACCTCCAGCTAGTCTCTCATTGGTTCTCCCTATTCCTGTTCATTTTCCGCAGAAATTGCTAACTGGGACAATCAGGAGGTTAAAGGCACTGACTCTCCAAGTGGGGAGAGTGTTAGTAAAGCGTCTGGAATGTTGCACCCGAGTACCAGGGGACGAAAACTGAGACACCTTTGAACACGTTTCCCAATCACACGGTGGATCATAGTCTGGGTTCCACATGCATGTTTTAGCTGAAAGAAGAATCCCTTAAACCTGGAGAGTTGAGACCCATGTAATGGGTACCATGCAATATGACTTCAAAGGATCTGCATTTGCTCACCGATCCTCACCAATCCTATCACTGCTGCGTTTATGCCGCTGTACACACGCTTGATTCTCTTTCGGAGACATATAAATCCATAGGTTTTAAGATTCTTACTAGTCAGGTATATTCTTAGGCGTTTAATATGGGGTGTTGAGTCCACTTCGTTGAGCAAGGAGTAGCTCTGGTCTATTACATATTTGGCTTATGGAACGGTATCTGTGCTAATTTCAATCTCTGGTTTTATGCAGCACCCCAACTCACCTTTCCCCTTAAGCAAGCATAAGTTGGTTTTCTACATTTGAGACCCTGTTCTGTTTTGTAATTCAGTTCCTGTGTAGCCAAGTTTACATTCCGTGTAGTAGTGATATCTTATGATGTTTCTTTTTCTGTGTGACTTATTTCACTTAGAATCATCGTACCTGAATCCACTCATTATGCTGCTACGGGCCTGATGACATAGATTTCATTGCTGAGTGATATTGCATTGTACATAAGTAGAACAACTTCTTTATCCATTTATCGCTTTCTGCGATATTGAACTTGTACCGTAAACGAGGTTCTTGTAAACAGAGCCACCCCAAACTTTGGGGTGGCTGTGTCTTTTTGATTTTAATTTCCCTAAGCTATAGGACTATAAGTGGAAGTGCCCTAGGCTCTGTTGCTTTGTTTTTTAGATGCTTCAGGAAACACCATACACTTCTCCAGAGTGGCTGTTGGCAATTTACATCCCGCCCATCAGCATAACAAGGCTCCCAGTTCTCCTTGGCCTGTCCTGCCTTTCTGGATTTTACACTTTTTTCAGAAGGCTCTTTTGACTGGGGGGCAGTGAGACTTCATTGTAGTGCAGATTTCCTTTGCAAGCTTGCTTGGTTGGCCAAAAAGGGCGTATGCGTTTTTTCCTGAATATATTCAGGAAAAAACGCATACGCCCTTTTTGGCCAAGAGCATCATTGTGGACGTTCTGCCTCTTTTCCTATGCTTTACATGCAATTGCAGCCTACCTCCTGAAATCGGTTTCCTGCAATTCTGCCCCGCTTTCAAGTCCTCTTGGCAGCCTTACTTCAATATATTTTTGGACGATAGCTGTCATTTATAACTCTGCAGGTTTGTGAATGACAGTGCCCCTGAGCTCCTTTCTTCAACTCGCTTTCTTGTGAGCTGGCCGCAACACCGCAGGATTGCTTCAGGCCCTAGTGTGGTTCCGGCATGGCACGCTGAGCCTTTGGTTAATTCCTCTTCCTGGTGGGAAATGAGAGTTAAATTTGCCCGTCCAGACACCTCCAGCTAGTCTCTCATTGGTTCTCCCTATTCCTGTTCATTTTCTGCAGAAATTGCAAACTGGGCAAAACAGGAGGTTAAAGGCACTGACTCTCCAAGTGGGGAGAGTGTTAGTAAAGCGTCTGGAATGTTGCACCTGAGTACCAGGGGACGAAAACTGAGACACCTTTGAACACGTTTCCCAATCACACGGTGGATCATAGTCTGGGTTCCACATGCATGTTTTAGCTGAAGGAAGAATCCCTTAAACCTGGAGAGTTGAGACCCATGTAATGGGTACCATGCAATATGACTTCAAAGGGTCTGCATTTGCTCACCGATCCTCACCAATCCTATCACTGCTGCATTTATGCCGCTGTACACACGCTTGATTCTCTTTCGGAGACATATAAATCCATAGGTTTTAAGATTCTTACTAGTCAGGTATACTCTTAGGCGTTTAATATGGGGTGTTGAGTCCACTTCGTTGAGCAAGGAGTAGCTCTTGTCTATTACATATTTGGCTTATGGAACGGTATCTGTGCTAATTTCAATCTCTGGTCTTATGCAGCACACCAACTCACCTTTCCCCTTAAGGAAGCATAAGTTGGTTTTCTACATTTGAGACCCTGTTCTGTTTTGTAATTCAGTTCCTGTGTAGCCAAGTTTACATTCTGTGTAGTAGTGATATCTTATGATGTTTCTTTTTCTGTGTGACTTATTTCACTTAGAATCATCGTACCTGAATCCACTCATTATGCTGCAACGGGCCTGATGACATAGATTTCATTGCTGAGTGATATTGCATTGTACGTAAGTACCACAACTTCTTTATCCATTTTTCGCTTTCTGTGATATTGAACTTGTACCGTAAACGAGGTTCTTGTAAACAGAACCATCCCAAACTTTGGGGTGGCTGTGTCTTTTTGATTTTAATTTCCCTAAGCTATAGGACCATAAGTGGAAGTGCCCTAGGCTCTGTTGCTTTGTTTTTTAGATGTTTCAGGAAACACCATACACTTCTCCAGAGTGGCTGTTGGCAATTTACGACCCGCCCAACAGCATAACAAGGCTCCCAGTTCTACATGGCCTGTCCTGCCTTTCTGGATTTTACACTTTTTTCAGATGGCGCTGTTGACCCGGGGGCAGTGAGACTTCATTGTAGTGCAGATTTCCTTTGCAAGCTTGCTTGATTGGCCAAAAAGGGCGTATGCGTTTTTTCCTGAATATATTCAGGAAAAAACGCATACGCCCTTTTTGGCCAAGTGCATCATTGTGGACGTTCTGCCTCTTTTCCTATGCTTTACATGCAATTCCAGTCTACCTCCTGAAATCGGTTTCCTGCAATTCTGCCCCGCTTTCAAGTCCTCTTGGCAGCCTTACTTCAATATATTTTTGGACGATAGCAGTCATTTATAACTCTGCAGGTTTGTGAATGACAGTGCCCCTGAGCTCCTTTCTTCAACTCGCTTTCTTGTGAGCTGGCCGCAACACCGCAGGATTGCTTCAGGCCCTAGTGTGGTTCCGGCATGGCACGCTGAGCCTTTGGTTAATTCCTCTTCCTGGTGGGAAATGAGAGTTAAATTTGCCCGTCCAGACACCTCCAGCTAGTCTCTCATTGGTTCTCCCTATTCCTGTTCATTTTCCGCAGAAATTGCTAACTGGGACAATCAGGAGGTTAAAGGCACTGACTCTCCAAGTGGGGAGAGTGTTAGTAAAGCGTCTGGAATGTTGCACCCGAGTACCAGGGGACGAAAACTGAGACACCTTTGAACACGTTTCCCAATCACACGGTGGATCATAGTCTGGGTTCCACATGCATGTTTTAGCTGAAGGAAGAATCCCTTAAACCTGGAGAGTTGAGACCCATGTAATGGGTACCATGCAATATGACTTCAAAGGGTCTGCATTTGCTCACCGATCCTCACCAATCCTATCACTGCTGCGTTTATGCCGCTGTACACACGCTTGATTCTCTTTCGGAGACATATAAATCCATAGGTTTTAAGATTCTTACTAGTCAGGTATATTCTTAGGCGTTTAATATGGGGTGTTGAGTCCACTTCGTTGAGCAAGGAGTAGCTCTTGTCTATTACATATTTGGCTTATGGAACGGTATCTGTGCTAATTTCAATCTCTGGTTTTATGCAGCACCCCAACTCACCTTTCCCCTTAAGCAAGCATAAGTTGGTTTTCTACATTTGAGACCCTGTTCTGTTTTGTAATTCAGTTCCTGTGTAGCCAAGTTTACATTCCGTGTAGTAGTGATATCTTATGATGTTTCTTTTTCTGTGTGACTTATTTCACTTAGAATCATCGTACCTGAATCCACTCATTATGCTGCTACGGGCCTGATGACATAGATTTCATTGCTGAGTGATATTGCATTGTACATAAGTAGAACAACTTCTTTATCCATTTATCGCTTTCTGCGATATTGAACTTGTACCGTAAACGAGGTTCTTGTAAACAGAGCCGTCCCAAACTTTGGGGTGGCTGTGTCTTTTTGATTTTAATTTCCCTAAGCTATAGGACCATAAGTGGACGTGCCCTAGGCTCTGTTGCTTTGTTTTTTAGATGTTTCAGGAAACACCATACACTTCTCCAGAGTGGCTGTTGGCAATTTACATCCCGCCCATGAGCATAACAAGGCTCCCAGTTCTCCATGGCCTGTCCTGCCTTTCTGGATTTTACACTTTTTTCAGATGGCCCTTTTGACCGGGGGGCAGTGAGACTTCATTGTAGTGCAGATTTCCTTTGCAAGCTTGCTTGGTTGGCCAAAAAGTGCGTATGCGTTTTTTCCTGAACATATTCAGGAAAAAACGCATACGCCCTTTTTGGCCAAGTGCATCATTGTGGACGTTCTGCCTCTTTTCCTATGCTTTACATGCAATTCCAGTCTACCTCCTGAAATCGGTTTCCTACAATTCTGCCCCACTTTCAAGTCCTCTTGGCAGCCTTACTTCAGTATATTTTTGGACGATAGCTGTCATTTATAACTCTGCAGGTTTGTGAATGACAGTGCCCCTGAGCTCCTTTCTTCAACTCGCTTTCTTGTGAGCTGGCCGCAACACCGCAGGATTGCTTCAGGCCCTAGTGTGGTTCGGACATGGCACGCTGAGCTTTTGGTTAATTCCTCTTCCTGGTGGGAAATGAGAGTTAAATTTGCCCGTCCAGACACCTCCAGCTAGTCTCTCGTTGGTTCTCCCTATTCCTGTTCATCTTCTGCAGAAATTGCAAACTGGGCCAAACGGGATGTTAAAGGCACTGACTCTCCAAGTGGGGAGAGTGTTAGTAAAGCGTCTGGAATGTTGCACCCGAGTACCAGGGGACGAAAACTGAGACACATTTGAACACGTTTCCCAATCACACAGTGGATCATATTCTGGGTTCCTCATGCATGTTTTAGCTAAAGGAAGAATCCCTTAAACCAGGAGAGTTGAGACCCATGGAATGGGTACCATGCAATATGACTTCAAAGTTTCTGCATTTGCTCAATGATCCTCACCAATCCTATCACTGCTGCGTTTATGCCGCTGTACACACTCTTGATTCTCTTTCGGAGACATATAAATCCATAGGTTTTAAGATTCTTACTAGTCAGGTATACTCTTAGGCGTTTAATATGGGGTGTTGAGTCCACTTCGTTGAGCAAGGAGTAGCTCTTGTCTATTACATATTTGGCTTATGGAACGGTATCTGTGCTAATTTCAATCTCTGGTTTTATGCAGCACCCCAACTCACCTTTCTCCTTAAGGAAGCATAAGTTGGTTTTCTACATTTGAGACCCTGTTCTGTTTTGTAATTCAGTTCCTGTGTAGCCAAGTTTACATTCCGTGTAGTAGTGATATCTTATGATGTTTCTTTTTCTGTGTGACTTATTTCACTTAGAATCATCGTACCTGAATCCACTCATTATGCTGCTACGGGCCTGATGACATAGATTTCATTGCTGAGTGATATTGCATTGTACGTAAGTAGAACAACTTCTTTATCCATTTTTCGCTTTCTGTGATATTGAACTTGTACCATAAACGAGGTTCTTGTAAACAGAGCCGTCCCAAAATTTGAGGTGGCTGTGTCTTTTTGATTTTAATTTCCCTAAGCTATAGGACCATAAGTGGAAGTGCCCTAGGCTCTGTTGCTTTGTTTTTTAGATGTTTCAGGAAACACCATACACTTCTCCAGAGTGGCTGTTGGCAATTTACATCCCGCCCATCAGCATAACAAGGCTCCCAGTTCTCCATGGCCTGTCCTGCCTTTCTGGATTTTACACTTTTTTCAGATGGCCCTTTTGACCGGGGGGCAGTGAGACTTCATTGTAGTGCAGATTTCCTTTGCAAGCTTGCTTGGTTGGCCAAAAAGGGCGTATGCGTTTTTTCCTGAATATATTCAGGAAAAAACGCATACGCCCTTTTTGGCCAAGTGCATCATTGTGGACGTTCTGCCTCTTTTCCTATGCTTTACATGCAATTCCAGTCTACCTCCTGAAATCGGTTTCCTGCAATTCTGCCCCGCTTTCAAGTCCTCTTGGCAGCCTTACTTCAATATATTTTTGGACGATAGCTGTCATTTATAACTCTGCAGGTTTGTGAATGACAGTGCCCCTGAGCTCCTTTCTTCAACTCGCTTTCTTGTGAGCTGGCCGCAACACCGCAGGATTGCTTCAGGCCCTAGTGTGGTTCCGGCATGGCACACTGAGCCATTGGTTAATTCCTCTTCCTGGTGGGAAATGAGAGTTAAATTTGCCCGTCCAGACACCTCCAGCTAGTCTCTCGTTGGTTCTCCCTATTTCTGTTCATCTTCCGCAGAAATTGCAAACTGGGCCAAACAGGATGTTAAAGGCACTGACTCTCCAAGTGGGGAGAGTGTTAGTAAAGCGTCTGGAATGTTGCACCCGAGTACCAGGGGACGAAAACTGAGACACATTTGAACACGTTTCCCAATCACACTGTGGATCATAGTCTGGGTTCCTCATGCATGTTTTAGCTAAAGGAAGAATCCCTTAAACCAGGAGAGTTGAGACCCATGGAATGGGTACCATGCAATATGACTTCAAAGTTTCTGCATTTGCTCAATGATCCTCACCAATCCTATCACTGCTGCATTTATGCCCCTGTACACACGCTTGATTCTCTTTCGGAGACATATAAATCCATAGGTTTTAAGATTCTTACTAGTCAGGTATATTCTTAGGCGTTTAATATGGGGTGTTGAGTCCACTTCGTTGAGCAAGGAGTAGCTCTTGTCTATTACATATTTGGCTTATGGAACGGTATCTGTGCTAATTTCAATCTCTGGTCTTATGCAGCACACCAACTCACCTTTCCCCTTAAGGAAGCATAAGTTGGTTTTCTACATTTGAGACCCTGTTCTGTTTTGTAATTCAGTTCCTGTGTAGCCAAGTTTACATTCCGTGTAGTAGTGATATCTTATGATGTTTCTTTTTCTGTGTGACTTATTTCACTTAGAATCATCGTACCTGAATCCACTCATTATGCTGCTACGGGCCTGATGACATAGATTTCATTGCTGAGTGATATTGCATTGTATGTAAGTAGAACAACTACTTTATCCATTTTTCGCTTTCTGTCATATTGAACTTGTACCGTAAACGAGGTTCTTGTAAACAGAGCCGTCCCAAACTTTGAGGTGGCTGTGTCTTTTTGATTTTAATTTCCCTAAGCTATAGGACCATAAGTGGAAGTGCCCTAGGCTCTGTTGCTTTGTTTTTTAGATGTTTCAGGAAACACCATACACTTCTCCAGAGTGGCTGTTGGCAATTTACATCCCGCCCATCAGCATAACAAGGCTCCCATGTCTCCATGGCCTGTCCTGCCTTTCTGGATTTTACACATTTTTCAGATGGCCCTTTTGACCGGGGGGCAGTGAGACTTCACTGTAGTGCAGATTTCCTTTGCAAGCTTGCTTGGTTGGCCGAAAAGTGCGTATGCGTTTTTTCCTGAATATATTCAGGAAAAAACGCATACGCCCTTTTTGGCCAAGTGCATCATTGTGGACGTTCTGCCTCTTTTCCTATGCTTTACATGCAATTCCAGTCTACCTCCTGAAATCGGTTTCCTGCAATTCTGCCCCGCTTTCAAGTCCTCTTGGCAGCCTTACTTCAATATATTTTTGGACGATAGCTGTCATTTATAACTCTGCAGGTTTGTGAATGACAGTGCCCCTGAGCTCCTTTCTTCAACTCGCTTTCTTGTGAGCTGGCCGCAACACCGCAGGATTGTTTCAGGCCCTAGTGTGGTTCCGGCGTGGCACGCTGAGCCATTGGTTAATTCCTCTTCCTGTTGGGAAATGAGAGTTAAATTTGCCCGTCCAGACACCTCCAGCTAGTCTCTCGTTGGTTTTCCCTATTCCTGTTAATTTTCCGCAGAAATTGCAAACTGGGACAAACAGGAGGTTAAAGGCACTGACTCTCCAAGTGGGAAGAGTGTTAGTAAAGAGTCTGGAATGTTGCACCCGAGTACCGGGGGACGAAAACTGAGACACATTTGAACACGTTTCCCGATCACACGGTGGATCATACTCTGGGTTCCACATGCATGTTTTAGCTGAAGGAAGAATCCCTTAAACCTGGAGAGTTGAGACCCATGGAATGGGTACCATGCAATATGACTTCAAGGTTTCTGCATTTGCTCAATGATGCTCACCAATCCTATCACTGCTGCGTTTATGCCCCTGTACACACGCTTGATTCTCTTTCGGAGACATAGCAATCCATAGGTTTTAAGATACTTACTAGTCAGGTACATTCTTAGGCGTTTAATATGGGGTGTTGAGTCCATTTCGTTGAGCAAGGAGTAGCTCTTGTCTATTCCATATTTGGCTTAAGGAACTTTATCTGTGCTCATTTCAATCTCTGGTTTTATGCAGCACCCCAACTCACCTTTCCCCTTAAGCAAGCATAAGTTGGTTTTCTACATTTGAGACCCTGTTCTGTTTTGTAATCCAGTTCCTGTGTAGCCAAGTTTACATTCTGTGTATTAGTGATATCTTATGATGTTTCTTTTTCTGTGTGACTTATTTCAGTTAGAATCATCATACCTGAATCCACTCATTATGCTGCTACGGGCCTGATGACATAGATGTCATTGCTGAGTGATATTGCATTGTACGTAAGTACCACAACTTCTTCATCCATTTTTCACTTTCTGCGATATTGAACTTGTACCATAAACGAGGTTCTTGTAAACAGAGCCATCCCAAACTTTGGGGTGCCTCTGTCTTTTTGATTTCAATTTCTCTGGGCTATAGGACCATAAGTGGAAGTGCCCTAGGCTCTGTTGCTTTGTTTTTTAGATGTTTCAGGAAACACCATACACTTCTCCAGAGTGGCTGTTGGCAATTTACATCCCACCCATCAGCATAACAAGGCTCCCAGTTCTCCATGGCCTGTCCTGCCTTTCTGGATTTTACACTTTTTTCAGATGGCCCTTTTGACCGGGGGGAAGTGAGACTGCATTGTAGTGCAGATTTCCTTTACAAGCTTGCTTGGTTGGCCAAAAAGGGCGTATGCGTTTTTTCCTGAATATATTCAGGAAAAAACGCATACGCCCTTTTTGGCCAAGTGCATCGTTGTGGACGTTCTGCCTCTTTTCCTATGCTTTAAATGCAATTCCAGTCTACCTCCTGAAATCGGTTTCCTGCAATTCTGCCCCGCTTTCAAGTCCTCTTGGCAGCCTTACTTCAGTATATTTTTGGACGATAGCTGTCATTTATAACTCTGCAGGTTTGTGAATGACAGTGCCCCTGAGCTTCTTTCTTCACCTCGCTTTCTTGTGAGCTGGCCGCAACACCGCAGGATTGCTTCAGGCCCTAATCTGGTTCCGGCACGGCACGCTGAGCCTTTGGTTAATTCGTCTTCCTGGTGGGAAATGAGAGTTAAATTTGCCCGTCCAGACACCTCCAGCTAGTCTCTCATTGGTTCTCCCTATTCCTGTTCATCTTCCGCAGAATTTGCAAACTGGGCCAAACAGGAGGTTAAAGGCACTGACTCTCCAAGTCGGGAGAGTGTTAGTAAAGCATCTGGAATGTTGCACCCGAGTACCAGGGGACGAAAACGGAGACATATTTGAACACGTCTCCGATCACACGGTTGATCATACTCTGGGTTCCACATGCATGTTTTAGCTGAAGGAAGAATCCCTTAAACCTGGAGAGTTGAGACCCGTGGAATGGTTACCATGCAATATGACTTCAAAGTTTCTGCATTTGCTCAATGATCCTCACCAATCCTATCACTGCTGCGTTTATGCCGCTGTACACACTCTTGATTCTCTTTCGGAGACATATAAATCCATAGGTTTTAAGATTCTTACTAGTCAGGTATACTCTTAGGCGTTTAATATGGGGTGTTGAGTCCACTTCGTTGAGCAAGGAGTAGCTCTTGTCTATTACATATTTGGCTTATGGAACGGTATCTGTGCTAATTTCAATCTCTGGTCTTATGCAGCACACCAACTCACCTTTCCCCTTAAGGAAGCATAAGTTGGTTTTCTACATTTGAGACCCTGTTCTGTTTTGTAATTCAGTTCCTGTGTAGCCAAGTTTACATTCTGTGTAGTAGTGATATCTTATGATGTTTCTTTTTCTGTGTGACTTATTTCACTTAGAATCATCGTACCTGAATCCACTCATTATGCTGCTACGGGCCTGATGACATAGATTTCATTGCTGAGTGATATTGCATTGTACGTAAGTACCACAACTTCTTTATCCATTTATCACTTTCTGCGATATTGAACTTGTACCGTAAACGAGGTTCTTGTAAACAGAGCCGTCCCAAACTTTGGGGTGGCTGTGTCTTTTGGATTTTAATTTCCCTAAGCTATAGGACCATAAGTGGAAGTGCCCTAGGCTCTGTTGCTTTGTTTTTTAGATGTTTCAGGAAACACCATACACTTCTCCAGAGTGGCTGTTGGCAATTTACATCCCGCCCATCAGCATAACAAGGCTCCCAGTTCTCCATGGCCTGTCCTGCCTTTCTGGATTTTACACTTTTTTCAGATGACCCTTTTGACCGGGGGGCAGTGAGACTTCATTGTAGTGCAGATTTCCTTTGCAAGCTTGCTTGGTTGGCCAAAAAGGGCGTATGCGTTTTTTCCTGAATATATTCAGGAAAAAACGCATACGCCCTTTTTGGCCAAGTGCATCATTCTAGACGTTCTGCCTCTTTTCTTATGCTTTACATGCAATTCCAGTCTACCTCCTGAAATCGCTTTCCTGCAATTCTGCCCCGCTTTCAAGTCCTCTTGGCAGCCTTACTTCAATATATTTTTGGACGATTGCAGTCATTTATAACTCTGCAGGTTTGTGAATGACAGTGCCCCTGAGCTCCTTTCTTCAACTCGCTTTCTTGTGAGCTGGCCGCAACACCGCAGGATTGCTTCAGGCCCTAGTGTGGTTCCGGCATGGCACGCTGAGCCTTTTGGTTAATTCCTCTTCCTGTTGGGAAATGAGAGTTAAATTTGCCCGTCCAGACACCTCCAGCTAGTCTCTCATTGGTTCTCCCTATTCCTGTTCATTTTCCGCAGAAATTGCTAACTGGGACAATCAGGAGGTTAAAGGCACTGACTCTCCAAGTGGGGAGAGTGTTAGTAAAGCGTCTGGAATGTTGCACCCGAGTACCAGGGGACGAAAACTGAGACACCTTTGAACACGTTTCCCAATCACACGGTGGATCATAGTCTGGGTTCCACATGCATGTTTTAGCTGAAAGAAGAATCCCTTAAACCTGGAGAGTTGAGACCCATGTAATGGGTACCATGCAATATGACTTCAAAGGATCTGCATTTGCTCACCGATCCTCACCAATCCTATCACTGCTGCGTTTATGCCGCTGTACACACGCTTGATTCTCTTTCGGAGACATATAAATCCATAGGTTTTAAGATTCTTACTAGTCAGGTATATTCTTAGGCGTTTAATATGGGGTGTTGAGTCCACTTCGTTGAGCAAGGAGTAGCTCTTGTCTATTACATATTTGGCTTATGGAACGGTATCTGTGCTAATTTCAATCTCTGGTTTTATGCAGCACCCCAACTCACCTTTCCCCTTAAGCAAGCATAAGTTGGTTTTCTACATTTGAGACCCTGTTCTGTTTTGTAATTCAGTTCCTGTGTAGCCAAGTTTACATTCCGTGTAGTAGTGATATCTTATGATGTTTCTTTTTCTGTGTGACTTATTTCACTTAGAATCATCGTACCTGAATCCACTCATTATGCTGCTACGGGCCTGATGACATAGATTTCATTGCTGAGTGATATTGCATTGTACATAAGTAGAACAACTTCTTTATCCATTTATCGCTTTCTGCGATATTGAACTTGTACCGTAAACGAGGTTCTTGTAAACAGAGCCGTCCCAAACTTTGGGGTGGCTGTGTCTTTTTGATTTTAATTTCCCTAAGCTATAGGACCATAAGTGGAAGTGCGCTAGGCTCTGTTGCTTTGTTTTTTAGATGTTTCAGGAAACACCATACACTTCTCCAGAGTGGCTGTTGGCAATTTACATCCTGCCCATCAGCATAACAAGGCTCCCAGTTCTCCATGGCCTGTCCTGCCTTTCTGGATTTTACACTTTTTTCAGATGGCCCTTTTGACCGGGGGGCAGTGAGACTTCATTGTAGTGCAGATTTCCTTTGCAAGCTTGCTTGGTTGGCCAAAAAGGGCGTATGCGTTTTTTCCTGAATATATTCAGGAAAAAACGCATACGCCCTTTTTGGCCAAGTGCATCATTGTGGACGTTCTGCCTCTTTTCCTATGCTTTACATGCAATTCCAGTCTGCCTCCTGAAATCGGTTTCCTGCAATTCTGCCCCGCTTTCAAGTCCTCTTGGCAGCCTTACTTCAATATATTTTTGGACGATAGCTGTCATTTATAACTCTGCAGGTTTGTGAATGACAGTGCCCCTGAGCTCCTTTCTTCAACTCGCTTTCTTGTGAGCTGGCCACAACACCGCAGGATTGCTTCAGGCCCTAGTGTGGTTCCGGCATGGCATGCTGAGCCTTTGGTTAATTCCTCTTCCTGGTGGGAAATGAGAGTTAAATGTGCCCGTCCAGACACCTCCAGCTAGTCTCTCATTGGTTCTCCCTATTCCTGTTCATTTTCCGCAGAAATTGCAAACTGGGACAAACAGGAGGTTAAAGGCACTGACTCTCCAAGTGGGGAGAGTGTTAGTAAAGCGTCTGGAATGTTGCACCCGAGTACCAGGGGACGAAAACTGAGACACCTTTGAACACGTTGCCCAATCACACGGTGGATCATAATCTGGGTTCCACATGCATGTTTTAGCTGAAGGAAGAATCCCTTAAACCTGGAGAGTTGAGACCCATGGAATGGGTACCATGCAATATGACTTCAAAGGGTCTGCATTTGCTCACCGATCCTCACCAATCCTATCACTGCTGCGTTTATGCCGCTGTACACACGCTTGATTCTCCTTCGGAGACATATAAATCCATAGGTTTTAAGATTCTTACTAGTCAGGTATATTCTTAGGCGTTTAATATGGGGTGTTGAGTCCACTTCGTTGAGCAAGGAGTAGCTCTTGTCTATTACATATTTGGCTTATGGAACGGTATCTGTGCTAATTTCAATCTCTGGTTTTATGCAGCACCCCAACTCACCTTTCTCCTTAAGGAAGCATAAGTTGGTTTTCTACATTTGAGACCCTGTTCTGTTTTGTAATTCAGTTCCTGTGTAGCCAAGTTTACATTCCGTGTAGTAGTGATATCTTATGATGTTTCTTTTTCTGTGTGACTTATTTCACTTAGAATCATCGTACCTGAATCCACTCATTATGCTGCTACGGGCCTGATGACATAGATTTCATTGCTGAGTGATATTGCATTGTACATAAGTAGAACAACTTCTTTATCCATTTATTGCTTTCTGCGATATTGAACTTGTACCGTAAACGAGGTTCTTGTAAACAGAGCCACCCCAAACTTTGGGGTGGCTGTGTCTTTTTGATTTTAATTTCCCTAAGCTATAGGACTATAAGTGGAAGTGCCCTAGGCTCTGTTGCTTTGTTTTTTAGATGCTTCAGGAAACACCATACACTTCTCCAGAGTGGCTGTTGGCAATTTACATCCCGCCCATCAGCATAACAAGGCTCCCAGTTCTCCTTGGCCTGTCCTGCCTTTCTGGATTTTACACTTTTTTCAGATGGCTCTTTTGACTGGGGGGCAGTGAGACTTCATTGTAGTGCAGATTTCCTTTGCAAGCTTGCTTGGTTGGCCAAAAAGGGCGTATGCGTTTTTTCCTGAATATATTCAGGAAAAAACGCATACGCCCTTTTTGGCCAAGAGCATCATTGTGGACGTTCTGCCTCTTTTCCTATGCTTTACATGCAATTGCAGCCTACCTCCTGAAATCGGTTTCCTGCAATTCTGCCCCGCTTTCAAGTCCTCTTGGCAGCCTTACTTCAATATATTTTTGGAGGATAGCTGTCATTTATAACTCTGCAGGTTTGTGAATGACAGTGCCCCTGAGCTCGTTTCTTCAACTCGCTTTCTTGTGAGCTGGCCGCAACACCGCAGGATTGCTTCAGGCCCTAGTGTGGTTCCGGCATGGCACGCTGAGCCTTTGGTTAATTCCTCTTCCTGGTGGGAAATGAGAGTTAAATTTGCCCGTCCAGACACCTCCAGCTAGTCTCTCATTGGTTCTCCCTATTCCTGTTCATTTTCTGCAGAAATTGCAAACTGGGCAAAACAGGAGGTTAAAGGCACTGACTCTCCAAGTGGGGAGAGTGTTAGTAAAGCGTCAGGAATGTTGCACCCGAGTACCAGGGGACGAAAACTGAGACACCTTTGAACACGTTTCCCAATCACACGGTGGATCATAGTCTGGGTTCCACATGCATGTTTTAGCTGAAGGAAGAATCCCTTAAACCTGGAGAGTTGAGACCCATGTAATGGGTACCATGCAATATGACTTCAAAGGGTCTGCATTTGCTCACCGATCCTCACCAATCCTATCACTGCTGCGTTTATGCCGCTGTACACACGCTTGATTCTCTTTCGGAGACATATAAATCCATAGGTTTTAAGATTCTTACTAGTCAGGTATATTCTTAGGCGTTTAATATGGGGTGTTGAGTCCACTTCGTTGAGCAAGGAGTAGCTCTTGTCTATTACATATTTGGCTTATGGAACGGTATCTGTGCTAATTTCAATCTCTGGTCTTATGCAGCACACCAACTCACCTTTCCCCTTAAGGAAGCATACGTTGGTTTTCTACATTTGAGACCCTGTTCTGTTTTGTAATTCAGTTCCTGTGTAGCCAAGTTTACATTCTGTGTAGTAGTGATATCTTATGATGTTTCTTTTTCTGTGTGACTTATTTCACTTAGAATCATCGTACCTGAATCCACTCATTATGCTGCTACGGGCCTGATGACATAGATTTCATTGCTGAGTGATATTGCATTGTACATAAGTAGAACAACTTCTTTATCCATTTATCGCTTTCTGCGATATTGAACTTGTACCGTAAACGAGGTTCTTGTAAACAGAGCCACCCCAAACTTTGGGGTGGCTGTGTCTTTTTGATTTTAATTTCCCTAAGCTATAGGACTATAAGTGGAAGTGCCCTAGGCTCTGTTGCTTTGTTTTTTAGATGCTTCAGGAAACACCATACACTTCTCCAGAGTGGCTGTTGGCAATTTACATCCCGCCCATCAGCATAACAAGGCTCCCAGTTCTCCTTGGCCTGTCCTGCCTTTCTGGATTTTACACTTTTTTCAGAAGGCTCTTTTGACTGGGGGGCAGTGAGACTTCATTGTAGTGCAGATTTCCTTTGCAAGCTTGCTTGGTTGGCCAAAAAGGGCGTATGCGTTTTTTCCTGAATATATTCAGGAAAAAACGCATACGCCCTTTTTGGCCAAGAGCATCATTGTGGACGTTCTGCCTCTTTTCCTATGCTTTACATGCAATTGCAGCCTACCTCCTGAAATCGGTTTCCTGCAATTCTGCCCCGCTTTCAAGTCCTCTTGGCAGCCTTACTTCAATATATTTTTGGACGATAGCTGTCATTTATAACTCTGCAGGTTTGTGAATGACAGTGCCCCTGAGCTCCTTTCTTCAACTCGCTTTCTTGTGAGCTGGCCGCAACACCGCAGGATTGCTTCAGGCCCTAGTGTGGTTCCGGCATGGCACGCTGAGCCTTTGGTTAATTCCTCTTCCTGGTGGGAAATGAGAGTTAAATTTGCCCGTCCAGACACCTCCAGCTAGTCTCTCATTGGTTCTCCCTATTCCTGTTCATTTTCTGCAGAAATTGCAAACTGGGCAAAACAGGAGGTTAAAGGCACTGACTCTCCAAGTGGGGAGAGTGTTAGTAAAGCGTCTGGAATGTTGCACCTGAGTACCAGGGGACGAAAACTGAGACACCTTTGAACACGTTTCCCAATCACACGGTGGATCATAGTCTGGGTTCCACATGCATGTTTTAGCTGAAGGAAGAATCCCTTAAACCTGGAGAGTTGAGACCCATGTAATGGGTACCATGCAATATGACTTCAAAGGGTCTGCATTTGCTCACCGATCCTCACCAATCCTATCACTGCTGCATTTATGCCGCTGTACACACGCTTGATTCTCTTTCGGAGACATATAAATCCATAGGTTTTAAGATTCTTACTAGTCAGGTATACTCTTAGGCGTTTAATATGGGGTGTTGAGTCCACTTCGTTGAGCAAGGAGTAGCTCTTGTCTATTACATATTTGGCTTATGGAACGGTATCTGTGCTAATTTCAATCTCTGGTCTTATGCAGCACACCAACTCACCTTTCCCCTTAAGGAAGCATAAGTTGGTTTTCTACATTTGAGACCCTGTTCTGTTTTGTAATTCAGTTCCTGTGTAGCCAAGTGTACATTCTGTGTAGTAGTGATATCTTATGATGTTTCTTTTTCTGTGTGACTTATTTCACTTAGAATCATCGTACCTGAATCCACTCATTATGCTGCTACGGGCCTGATGACATAGATTTCATTGCTGAGTGATATTGCATTGTACGTAAGTACCACAACTTCTTTATCCATTTATCACTTTCTGCGATATTGAACTTGTACCGTAAACGAGGTTCTTGTAAACAGAGCCGTCCCAAACTTTGGGGTGGCTGTGTCTTTTGGATTTTAATTTCCCTAAGCTATAGGACCATAAGTGGAAGTGCCCTAGGCTCTGTTGCTTTGTTTTTTAGATGTTTCAGGAAACACCATACACTTCTCCAGAGTGGCTGTTGGCAATTTACATCCCGCCCATCAGCATAACAAGGCTCCCAGTTCTCCATGGCCTGTCCTGCCTTTCTGGATTTTACACTTTTTTCAGATGACCCTTTTGACCGGGGGGCAGTGAGACTTCATTGTAGTGCAGATTTCCTTTGCAAGCTTGCTTGGTTGGCCAAAAAGGGCGTATGCGTTTTTTCCTGAATATATTCAGGAAAAAACGCATACGCCCTTTTTGGCCAAGTGCATCATTCTAGACGTTCTGCCTCTTTTCTTATGCTTTACATGCAATTCCAGTCTACCTCCTGAAATCGCTTTCCTGCAATTCTGCCCCGCTTTCAAGTCCTCTTGGCAGCCTTACTTCAATATATTTTTGGACGATTGCAGTCATTTATAACTCTGCAGGTTTGTGAATGACAGTGCCCCTGAGCTCCTTTCTTCAACTCGCTTTCTTGTGAGCTGGCCGCAACACCGCAGGATTGCTTCACGCCCTAGTGTGGTTCCGGCATGGCACGCTGAGCCTTTTGGTTAATTCCTCTTCCTGTTGGGAAATGAGAGTTAAATTTGCCCGTCCAGACACCTCCAGCTAGTCTCTCATTGGTTCTCCCTATTCCTGTTCATTTTCCGCAGAAATTGCTAACTGGGACAATCAGGAGGTTAAAGGCACTGACTCTCCAAGTGGGGAGAGTGTTAGTAAAGCGTCTGGAATGTTGCACCCGAGTACCAGGGGACGAAAACTGAGACACCTTTGAACACGTTTCCCAATCACACGGTGGATCATAGTCTGGGTTCCACATGCATGTTTTAGCTGAAAGAAGAATCCCTTAAACCTGGAGAGTTGAGACCCATGTAATGGGTACCATGCAATATGACTTCAAAGGATCTGCATTTGCTCACCGATCCTCACCAATCCTATCACTGCTGCGTTTATGCCGCTGTACACACGCTTGATTCTCTTTCGGAGACATATAAATCCATAGGTTTTAAGATTCTTACTAGTCAGGTATATTCTTAGGCGTTTAATATGGGGTGTTGAGTCCACTTCGTTGAGCAAGGAGTAGCTCTGGTCTATTACATATTTGGCTTATGGAACGGTATCTGTGCTAATTTCAATCTCTGGTTTTATGCAGCACCCCAACTCACCTTTCCCCTTAAGCAAGCATAAGTTGGTTTTCTACATTTGAGACCCTGTTCTGTTTTGTAATTCAGTTCCTGTGTAGCCAAGTTTACATTCCGTGTAGTAGTGATATCTTATGATGTTTCTTTTTCTGTGTGACTTATTTCACTTAGAATCATCGTACCTGAATCCACTCATTATGCTGCTACGGGCCTGATGACATAGATTTCATTGCTGAGTGATATTGCATTGTACATAAGTAGAACAACTTCTTTATCCATTTATCGCTTTCTGCGATATTGAACTTGTACCGTAAACGAGGTTCTTGTAAACAGAGCCGTCCCAAACTTTGGGGTGGCTGTGTCTTTTTGATTTTAATTTCCCTAAGCTATAGGACCATAAGTGGAAGTGCGCTAGGCTCTGTTGCTTTGTTTTTTAGATGTTTCAGGAAACACCATACACTTCTCCAGAGTGGCTGTTGGCAATTTACATCCTGCCCATCAGCATAACAAGGCTCCCAGTTCTCCATGGCCTGTCCTGCCTTTCTGGATTTTACACTTTTTTCAGATGGCCCTTTTGACCGGGGGGCAGTGAGACTTCATTGTAGTGCAGATTTCCTTTGCAAGCTTGCTTGGTTGGCCAAAAAGGGCGTATGCGTTTTTTCCTGAATATATTCAGGAAAAAACGCATACGCCCTTTTTGGCCAAGTGCATCATTGTGGACGTTCTGCCTCTTTTCCTATGCTTTACATGCAATTCCAGTCTACCTCCTGAAATCGGTTTCCTGCAATTCTGCCCCGCTTTCAAGTCCTCTTGGCAGCCTTACTTCAATATATTTTTGGACGATAGCTGTCATTTATAACTCTGCAGGTTTGTGAATGACAGTGCCCCTGAGCTCCTTTCTTCAACTCGCTTTCTTGTGAGCTGGCCACAACACCGCAGGATTGCTTCAGGCCCTAGTGTGGTTCCGGCATGGCATGCTGAGCCTTTGGTTAATTCCTCTTCCTGGTGGGAAATGAGAGTTAAATGTGCCCGTCCAGACACCTCCAGCTAGTCTCTCATTGGTTCTCCCTATTCCTGTTCATTTTCCGCAGAAATTGCAAACTGGGACAAACAGGAGGTTAAAGGCACTGACTCTCCAAGTGGGGAGAGTGTTAGTAAAGCGTCTGGAATGTTGCACCCGAGTACCAGGGGACGAAAACTGAGACACCTTTGAACACGTTGCCCAATCACACGGTGGATCATAATCTGGGTTCCACATGCATGTTTTAGCTGAAGGAAGAATCCCTTAAACCTGGAGAGTTGAGACCCATGGAATGGGTACCATGCAATATGACTTCAAAGGGTCTGCATTTGCTCACCGATCCTCACCAATCCTATCACTGCTGCGTTTATGCCGCTGTACACACGCTTGATTCTCCTTCGGAGATATATAAATCCATAGGTTTTAAGATTCTTACTAGTCAGGTATATTCTTAGGCGTTTAATATGGGGTGTTGAGTCCACTTCGTTGAGCAAGGAGTAGCTCTTGTCTATTACATATTTGGCTTATGGAACGGTATCTGTGCTAATTTCAATCTCTGGTTTTATGCAGCACCCCAACTCACCTTTCTCCTTAAGGAAGCATAAGTTGGTTTTCTACATTTGAGACCCTGTTCTGTTTTGTAATTCAGTTCCTGTGTAGCCAAGTTTACATTCCGTGTAGTAGTGATATCTTATGATGTTTCTTTTTCTGTGTGACTTATTTCACTTAGAATCATCGTACCTGAATCCACTCATTATGCTGCTACGGGCCTGATGACATAGATTTCATTGCTGAGTGATATTGCATTGTACATAAGTAGAACAACTTCTTTATCCATTTATCGCTTTCTGCGATATTGAACTTGTACCGTAAACGAGGTTCTTGTAAACAGAGCCACCCCAAACTTTGGGGTGGCTGTGTCTTTTTGATTTTAATTTCCCTAAGCTATAGGACTATAAGTGGAAGTGCCCTAGGCTCTGTTGCTTTGTTTTTTAGATGCTTCAGGAAACACCATACACTTCTCCAGAGTGGCTGTTGGCAATTTACATCCCGCCCATCAGCATAACAAGGCTCCCAGTTCTCCTTGGCCTGTCCTGCCTTTCTGGATTTTACACTTTTTTCAGATGGCTCTTTTGACTGGGGGGCAGTGAGACTTCATTGTAGTGCAGATTTCCTTTGCAAGCTTGCTTGGTTGGCCAAAAAGGGCGTATGCGTTTTTTCCTGAATATATTCAGGAAAAAACGCATACGCCCTTTTTGGCCAAGAGCATCATTGTGGACGTTCTGCCTCTTTTCCTATGCTTTACATGCAATTCCAGTCTACCTCCTGAAATCGGTTTCCTGCAATTCTGCCCCGCTTTCAAGTCCTCTTGGCAGCCTTACTTCAATATATTTTTGGACGATAGCTGTCATTTATAACTCTGCAGGTTTGTGAATGACAGTGCCCCTGAGCTCCTTTCTTCAACTCGCTTTCTTGTGAGCTGGCCGCAACACCGCAGGATTGCTTCAGGCCCTAGTGTGGTTCCGGCATGGCACGCTGAGCCTTTGGTTAATTCCTCTTCCTGGTGGGAAATGAGAGTTAAATTTGCCCGTCCAGACACCTCCAGCTAGTCTCTCGTTGGTTCTCCCTATTCCTGTTCATTTTCCGCAGAAATTGCAAACTGGGCCAAATAGGAGGTTAAAGGCACTGAGTCTCCAAGTGGGGAGAGTGTTAGTAAAGCCTCTGGAATGTTG
This sequence comes from Grampus griseus, assembly GCF_964374135.1. Classification (NCBI taxonomy): domain Eukaryota; kingdom Metazoa; phylum Chordata; class Mammalia; order Artiodactyla; family Delphinidae; genus Grampus; species Grampus griseus. The sequence goes on along the minus strand of NW_028133251.1, from coordinate 203,350 downwards.
CACCCGAGTACCAGGGGACGAAAACTGAGACACCTTTGAAAACGTTTCCCAATCACATGGTGGATCATAGTCTGGGTTCCACATGCATGTTTTAGCTGAAGGAAGAATCCCTTAAACCTGGAGAGTTGAGACCCATGTAATGGGTACCATGCAATATGACTTCAAAGGGTCTGCATTTGCTCACCGATCCTCACCAATCCTATCACTGCTGCGTTTATGCCGCTGTACACACGCTTGATTCTCTTTCGGAGACATATAAATCCATAGGTTTTAAGATTCTTACTAGTCAGGTATATTCTTAGGCGTTTAATATGGGGTGTTGAGTCCACTTCGTTGAGCAAGGAGTAGCTCTTGTCTATTACATATTTGGCTTATGGAACGGTATCTGTCCTAATTTCAATCTCTGGTTTTATGCAGCACCCCAACTCACCTTTCTCCTTAAGGAAGCATAAGTTGGTTTTCTACATTTGAGACCCTGTTCTGTTTTGTAATTCAGTTCCTGTGTAGCCAAGTTTACATTCCATGTAGTAGTGATAACTTATGATGTTTCTTTTTCTGTGTGACTTATTTCACTTAGAATCATTGTACCTGAATCCACTCGTCATGCTGGTACGAGCCTGATGACATAGATTTCATTGCTGAGTGATATTGCATTGTACGTAAGTACCACAACTTCTTTATCCATTTTTCGCTTTCTGTGATATTGAACTTGTACCGTAAACGAGGTTCTTGTAAACAGAACCATCCCAAACTTTGGGGTGGCTGTGTCTTTTTGATTTTAATTTCCCTAAGCTATAGGACCATAAGTGGAAGTGCCCTAGGCTCTGTTGCTTTGTTTTTTAGATGTTTCAGGAAACACCATACACTTCTCCAGAGTGGCTGTTGGCAATTTACGACCCGCCCAACAGCATAACAAGGCTCCCAGTTCTACATGGCCTGTCCTGCCTTTCTGGATTTTACACTTTTTTCAGATGGCGCTGTTGACCCGGGGGCAGTGAGACTTCATTGTAGTGCAGATTTCCTTTGCAAGCTTGCTTGATTGGCCAAAAAGGGCGTATGCGTTTTTTCCTGAATATATTCAGGAAAAAACGCATACGCCCTTTTTGGCCAAGTGCATCATTGTGGACGTTCTGCCTCTTTTCCTATGCTTTACATGCAATTCCAGTCTACCTCCTGAAATCGGTTTCCTGCAATTCTGCCCCGCTTTCAAGTCCTCTTGGCAGCCTTACTTCAATATATTTTTGGACGATAGCAGTCATTTATAACTCTGCAGGTTTGTGAATGACAGTGCCCCTGAGCTCCTTTCTTCAACTCGCTTTCTTGTGAGCTGGCCGCAACACCGCAGGATTGCTTCAGGCCCTAGTGTGGTTCCGGCATGGCACGCTGAGCCTTTGGTTAATTCCTCTTCCTGGTGGGAAATGAGAGTTAAATTTGCCCGTCCAGACACCTCCAGCTAGTCTCTCATTGGTTCTCCCTATTCCTGTTCATTTTCCGCAGAAATTGCTAACTGGGACAATCAGGAGGTTAAAGGCACTGACTCTCCAAGTGGGGAGAGTGTTAGTAAAGCGTCTGGAATGTTGCACCCGAGTACCAGGGGACGAAAACTGAGACACCTTTGAACACGTTTCCCAATCACACGGTGGATCATAGTCTGGGTTCCACATGCATGTTTTAGCTGAAGGAAGAATCCCTTAAACCTGGAGAGTTGAGACCCATGTAATGGGTACCATGCAATATGACTTCAAAGGGTCTGCATTTGCTCACCGATCCTCACCAATCCTATCACTGCTGCGTTTATGCCGCTGTACACACGCTTGATTCTCTTTCGGAGACATATAAATCCATAGGTTTTAAGATTCTTACTAGTCAGGTATATTCTTAGGCGTTTAATATGGGGTGTTGAGTCCACTTCGTTGAGCAAGGAGTAGCTCTTGTCTATTACATATTTGGCTTATGGAACGGTATCTGTGCTAATTTCAATCTCTGGTTTTATGCAGCACCCCAACTCACCTTTCCCCTTAAGCAAGCATAAGTTGGTTTTCTACATTTGAGACCCTGTTCTGTTTTGTAATTCAGTTCCTGTGTAGCCAAGTTTACATTCCGTGTAGTAGTGATATCTTATGATGTTTCTTTTTCTGTGTGACTTATTTCACTTAGAATCATCGTACCTGAATCCACTCATTATGCTGCTACGGGCCTGATGACATAGATTTCATTGCTGAGTGATATTGCATTGTACATAAGTAGAACAACTTCTTTATCCATTTATCGCTTTCTGCGATATTGAACTTGTACCGTAAACGAGGTTCTTGTAAACAGAGCCGTCCCAAACTTTGGGGTGGCTGTGTCTTTTTGATTTTAATTTCCCTAAGCTATAGGACCATAAGTGGACGTGCCCTAGGCTCTGTTGCTTTGTTTTTTAGATGTTTCAGGAAACACCATACACTTCTCCAGAGTGGCTGTTGGCAATTTACATCCCGCCCATGAGCATAACAAGGCTCCCAGTTCTCCATGGCCTGTCCTGCCTTTCTGGATTTTACACTTTTTTCAGATGGCCCTTTTGACCGGGGGGCAGTGAGACTTCATTGTAGTGCAGATTTCCTTTGCAAGCTTGCTTGGTTGGCCAAAAAGTGCGTATGCGTTTTTTCCTGAACATATTCAGGAAAAAACGCATACGCCCTTTTTGGCCAAGTGCATCATTGTGGACGTTCTGCCTCTTTTCCTATGCTTTACATGCAATTCCAGTCTACCTCCTGAAATCGGTTTCCTACAATTCTGCCCCACTTTCAAGTCCTCTTGGCAGCCTTACTTCAGTATATTTTTGGACGATAGCTGTCATTTATAACTCTGCAGGTTTGTGAATGACAGTGCCCCTGAGCTCCTTTCTTCAACTCGCTTTCTTGTGAGCTGGCCGCAACACCGCAGGATTGCTTCAGGCCCTAGTGTGGTTCGGACATGGCACGCTGAGCTTTTGGTTAATTCCTCTTCCTGGTGGGAAATGAGAGTTAAATTTGCCCGTCCAGACACCTCCAGCTAGTCTCTCGTTGGTTCTCCCTATTCCTGTTCATCTTCTGCAGAAATTGCAAACTGGGCCAAACGGGATGTTAAAGGCACTGACTCTCCAAGTGGGGAGAGTGTTAGTAAAGCGTCTGGAATGTTGCACCCGAGTACCAGGGGACGAAAACTGAGACACATTTGAACACGTTTCCCAATCACACAGTGGATCATATTCTGGGTTCCTCATGCATGTTTTAGCTAAAGGAAGAATCCCTTAAACCAGGAGAGTTGAGACCCATGGAATGGGTACCATGCAATATGACTTCAAAGTTTCTGCATTTGCTCAATGATCCTCACCAATCCTATCACTGCTGCGTTTATGCCGCTGTACACACTCTTGATTCTCTTTCGGAGACATATAAATCCATAGGTTTTAAGATTCTTACTAGTCAGGTATACTCTTAGGCGTTTAATATGGGGTGTTGAGTCCACTTCGTTGAGCAAGGAGTAGCTCTTGTCTATTACATATTTGGCTTATGGAACGGTATCTGTGCTAATTTCAATCTCTGGTTTTATGCAGCACCCCAACTCACCTTTCTCCTTAAGGAAGCATAAGTTGGTTTTCTACATTTGAGACCCTGTTCTGTTTTGTAATTCAGTTCCTGTGTAGCCAAGTTTACATTCCGTGTAGTAGTGATATCTTATGATGTTTCTTTTTCTGTGTGACTTATTTCACTTAGAATCATCGTACCTGAATCCACTCATTATGCTGCTACGGGCCTGATGACATAGATTTCATTGCTGAGTGATATTGCATTGTACGTAAGTAGAACAACTTCTTTATCCATTTTTCGCTTTCTGTGATATTGAACTTGTACCATAAACGAGGTTCTTGTAAACAGAGCCGTCCCAAAATTTGAGGTGGCTGTGTCTTTTTGATTTTAATTTCCCTAAGCTATAGGACCATAAGTGGAAGTGCCCTAGGCTCTGTTGCTTTGTTTTTTAGATGTTTCAGGAAACACCATACACTTCTCCAGAGTGGCTGTTGGCAATTTACATCCCGCCCATCAGCATAACAAGGCTCCCAGTTCTCCATGGCCTGTCCTGCCTTTCTGGATTTTACACTTTTTTCAGATGGCCCTTTTGACCGGGGGGCAGTGAGACTTCATTGTAGTGCAGATTTCCTTTGCAAGCTTGCTTGGTTGGCCAAAAAGGGCGTATGCGTTTTTTCCTGAATATATTCAGGAAAAAACGCATACGCCCTTTTTGGCCAAGTGCATCATTGTGGACGTTCTGCCTCTTTTCCTATGCTTTACATGCAATTCCAGTCTACCTCCTGAAATCGGTTTCCTGCAATTCTGCCCCGCTTTCAAGTCCTCTTGGCAGCCTTACTTCAATATATTTTTGGACGATAGCTGTCATTTATAACTCTGCAGGTTTGTGAATGACAGTGCCCCTGAGCTCCTTTCTTCAACTCGCTTTCTTGTGAGCTGGCCGCAACACCGCAGGATTGCTTCAGGCCCTAGTGTGGTTCCGGCATGGCACACTGAGCCATTGGTTAATTCCTCTTCCTGGTGGGAAATGAGAGTTAAATTTGCCCGTCCAGACACCTCCAGCTAGTCTCTCGTTGGTTCTCCCTATTTCTGTTCATCTTCCGCAGAAATTGCAAACTGGGCCAAACAGGATGTTAAAGGCACTGACTCTCCAAGTGGGGAGAGTGTTAGTAAAGCGTCTGGAATGTTGCACCCGAGTACCAGGGGACGAAAACTGAGACACATTTGAACACGTTTCCCAATCACACTGTGGATCATAGTCTGGGTTCCTCATGCATGTTTTAGCTAAAGGAAGAATCCCTTAAACCAGGAGAGTTGAGACCCATGGAATGGGTACCATGCAATATGACTTCAAAGTTTCTGCATTTGCTCAATGATCCTCACCAATCCTATCACTGCTGCATTTATGCCCCTGTACACACGCTTGATTCTCTTTCGGAGACATATAAATCCATAGGTTTTAAGATTCTTACTAGTCAGGTATATTCTTAGGCGTTTAATATGGGGTGTTGAGTCCACTTCGTTGAGCAAGGAGTAGCTCTTGTCTATTACATATTTGGCTTATGGAACGGTATCTGTGCTAATTTCAATCTCTGGTCTTATGCAGCACACCAACTCACCTTTCCCCTTAAGGAAGCATAAGTTGGTTTTCTACATTTGAGACCCTGTTCTGTTTTGTAATTCAGTTCCTGTGTAGCCAAGTTTACATTCCGTGTAGTAGTGATATCTTATGATGTTTCTTTTTCTGTGTGACTTATTTCACTTAGAATCATCGTACCTGAATCCACTCATTATGCTGCTACGGGCCTGATGACATAGATTTCATTGCTGAGTGATATTGCATTGTATGTAAGTAGAACAACTACTTTATCCATTTTTCGCTTTCTGTCATATTGAACTTGTACCGTAAACGAGGTTCTTGTAAACAGAGCCGTCCCAAACTTTGAGGTGGCTGTGTCTTTTTGATTTTAATTTCCCTAAGCTATAGGACCATAAGTGGAAGTGCCCTAGGCTCTGTTGCTTTGTTTTTTAGATGTTTCAGGAAACACCATACACTTCTCCAGAGTGGCTGTTGGCAATTTACATCCCGCCCATCAGCATAACAAGGCTCCCATGTCTCCATGGCCTGTCCTGCCTTTCTGGATTTTACACATTTTTCAGATGGCCCTTTTGACCGGGGGGCAGTGAGACTTCACTGTAGTGCAGATTTCCTTTGCAAGCTTGCTTGGTTGGCCGAAAAGTGCGTATGCGTTTTTTCCTGAATATATTCAGGAAAAAACGCATACGCCCTTTTTGGCCAAGTGCATCATTGTGGACGTTCTGCCTCTTTTCCTATGCTTTACATGCAATTCCAGTCTACCTCCTGAAATCGGTTTCCTGCAATTCTGCCCCGCTTTCAAGTCCTCTTGGCAGCCTTACTTCAATATATTTTTGGACGATAGCTGTCATTTATAACTCTGCAGGTTTGTGAATGACAGTGCCCCTGAGCTCCTTTCTTCAACTCGCTTTCTTGTGAGCTGGCCGCAACACCGCAGGATTGTTTCAGGCCCTAGTGTGGTTCCGGCGTGGCACGCTGAGCCATTGGTTAATTCCTCTTCCTGGTGGGAAATGAGAGTTAAATTTGCCCGTCCAGACACCTCCAGCTAGTCTCTCGTTGGTTTTCCCTATTCCTGTTAATTTTCCGCAGAAATTGCAAACTGGGACAAACAGGAGGTTAAAGGCACTGACTCTCCAAGTGGGAAGAGTGTTAGTAAAGAGTCTGGAATGTTGCACCCGAGTACCGGGGGACGAAAACTGAGACACATTTGAACACGTTTCCCGATCACACGGTGGATCATACTCTGGGTTCCACATGCATGTTTTAGCTGAAGGAAGAATCCCTTAAACCTGGAGAGTTGAGACCCATGGAATGGGTACCATGCAATATGACTTCAAGGTTTCTGCATTTGCTCAATGATGCTCACCAATCCTATCACTGCTGCGTTTATGCCCCTGTACACACGCTTGATTCTCTTTCGGAGACATAGCAATCCATAGGTTTTAAGATACTTACTAGTCAGGTACATTCTTAGGCGTTTAATATGGGGTGTTGAGTCCATTTCGTTGAGCAAGGAGTAGCTCTTGTCTATTCCATATTTGGCTTAAGGAACTTTATCTGTGCTCATTTCAATCTCTGGTTTTATGCAGCACCCCAACTCACCTTTCCCCTTAAGCAAGCATAAGTTGGTTTTCTACATTTGAGACCCTGTTCTGTTTTGTAATCCAGTTCCTGTGTAGCCAAGTTTACATTCTGTGTATTAGTGATATCTTATGATGTTTCTTTTTCTGTGTGACTTATTTCAGTTAGAATCATCATACCTGAATCCACTCATTATGCTGCTACGGGCCTGATGACATAGATGTCATTGCTGAGTGATATTGCATTGTACGTAAGTACCACAACTTCTTCATCCATTTTTCACTTTCTGCGATATTGAACTTGTACCATAAACGAGGTTCTTGTAAACAGAGCCATCCCAAACTTTGGGGTGCCTCTGTCTTTTTGATTTCAATTTCTCTGGGCTATAGGACCATAAGTGGAAGTGCCCTAGGCTCTGTTGCTTTGTTTTTTAGATGTTTCAGGAAACACCATACACTTCTCCAGAGTGGCTGTTGGCAATTTACATCCCACCCATCAGCATAACAAGGCTCCCAGTTCTCCATGGCCTGTCCTGCCTTTCTGGATTTTACACTTTTTTCAGATGGCCCTTTTGACCGGGGGGAAGTGAGACTGCATTGTAGTGCAGATTTCCTTTACAAGCTTGCTTGGTTGGCCAAAAAGGGCGTATGCGTTTTTTCCTGAATATATTCAGGAAAAAACGCATACGCCCTTTTTGGCCAAGTGCATCGTTGTGGACGTTCTGCCTCTTTTCCTATGCTTTAAATGCAATTCCAGTCTACCTCCTGAAATCGGTTTCCTGCAATTCTGCCCCGCTTTCAAGTCCTCTTGGCAGCCTTACTTCAGTATATTTTTGGACGATAGCTGTCATTTATAACTCTGCAGGTTTGTGAATGACAGTGCCCCTGAGCTCCTTTCTTCACCTCGCTTTCTTGTGAGCTGGCCGCAACACCGCAGGATTGCTTCAGGCCCTAATCTGGTTCCGGCACGGCACGCTGAGCCTTTGGTTAATTCGTCTTCCTGGTGGGAAATGAGAGTTAAATTTGCCCGTCCAGACACCTCCAGCTAGTCTCTCATTGGTTCTCCCTATTCCTGTTCATCTTCCGCAGAATTTGCAAACTGGGCCAAACAGGAGGTTAAAGGCACTGACTCTCCAAGTCGGGAGAGTGTTAGTAAAGCATCTGGAATGTTGCACCCGAGTACCAGGGGACGAAAACGGAGACATATTTGAACACGTCTCCGATCACACGGTTGATCATACTCTGGGTTCCACATGCATGTTTTAGCTGAAGGAAGAATCCCTTAAACCTGGAGAGTTGAGACCCGTGGAATGGTTACCATGCAATATGACTTCAAAGGGTCTTCATTTGCTCACCGAAACTCTCCAATCCTATCACTGCTGCGTTTTAGCCCCTGTACACACGCTTGATTCTCTTTCGGAGACATAGCAATCCATAGGTTTTAAGATACTTACTAGTCAGGTACATTCTTAGGCGTTTAATATGGGGTGTTGAGTCCATTTCGTTGAGCAAGGAGTAGCTCTTGTCTATTACGTTTTTGGCTTAAGGAAACTTATCTGTGCTCATTTCAATCTCTGGTTTTATGCAGCACCCCAACTCACCTTTCCCCTTAAGCAAGCATAAGTTGGTTTTCTAAATTTGAGACCCTGTTCTGTTTTGTAATCCAGTTCCTGTGTAGCCAAGTTTACATTCTGTGTATTAGTGATATCTTATGATGTTTCTTTTTCTGTGTGACTTATTTCAGTTAGAATCATCATACCTGAATCCACTCATTATGCTGCTACGGGCCTGATGACATAGATGTCATTGCTGAGTGATATTGCATTGTACGTAAGTACCACAACTTCTTCATCCATTTTTCACTTTTTGCGATATTGAACTTGTACCGTAAATGAGGTTCTGGTAAACAGAGCCGTCCCAAACTTTGGGGTGGCTGTGTCTGTTTGATTTTCATTTCCCTAAGCTATAGGACCATAAGTGGAAGTGCCCTAGGCTCTGTTGCTTTGTTTTTTAGATGTTTCAGGAAACACCATACACTTCTCCCGAGTGGCTGTTGGCAATTTACATCCCGCCCATCAGCATAACAAGGCTCCCAGTTCTCCATGGCCTGTCCTGCCTTTCTGGATTTTACACTTTTTTCAGATGGCCCTTTTGAATGGGGGGAAGTGAGACTTCATTGTAGTGCAGATTTCCTTTGCAAGCTTGCTTGGTTGGCCAAAAAGGGCGTATGCATTTTTTCCTGAATATATTCAGGAAAAAAACGCATACGCCCTTTTTGGCCAAGTGCATCATTGTGGACGTTCTGCCTCTTTTCCTATGCGTTACATGAAATTCCAGTCTAACTCCTGAAATCGGTGTCCTGCAATTCTGCCCCGCTTTCAAGTCCTCTTGGCAGTCTTACTTCAGTATATTTTTGGACGATAGCTGTCATTTATAACTCTGCAGGTTTGTGAATAACAGTGTCCCTGAGCTCCTTTCTTCAACTCGCTTTCTTCTGAGCTGGCCGCAACACCGCAGGATTGCTTCAGGCCCTAATCTGGTTAAGGCACGGCAGGCTGAGCCTTTGGTTAATTCCTCTTCCTGGTGGGAAATGAGAGTTAAATTTGCCCGTCCAGACACCTCCAGCTAGTCTCTCATTGGTTCTCCCTATTCCTGTTCATCTTCCGCAGAAATTGCAAACTGGGCCAAACAGGAGGTTAAAGGCACTGACTCTCCAAGTGGGGAGAGTGTTAGTAAAGCGTCTGGAATGTTGCACCCGAGTACCAGGGGACGAAAACTGAGACACATTTGAACACGTTGCCCAATCACACGGTGGATCATCGTCTCGTTCCACATGCATGTTGTAGCTGAAGGAAGAATCCCTTAAACCTGGAGAGTTGAGACCCATGGAATGGGTACCATGCAATATGACTTCAAAGGGTCTTCATTTGCTCACCGATCATCACCAATCCTATCACTGTGCGTTTATGCCGCTGTACACACGCTTGATTCTCTTTCAGAGACATATAAATCCATAGGTTTTAAGATTCTTACTAGTCAGGTATATTCTTAGGCGTTTAATATGGGGTGTTGAGTCCACTTCGTTGAGCAAGGAGTAGCTCTTGTCTATTACATATTTGGCTTATGGAACGGTATCTGTGCTAATTTCAATCTCTGGTTTTATGCAGCACCCCAACTCACCTTTCCCCTTAAGCAAGCATAAGTTGGTTTTCTACATTTGAGACCCTGTTCTGTTTTGTAATTCAGTTCCTGTGTAGCCAAGTTTACATTCCGTGTAGTAGTGATATCTTATGATGTTTCTTTTTCTATGTGACTTATTTCACTTAGAATCATCGTACCTGAATCCACTCATTATGCTGCTACGGGCCTGATGACATAGATTTCATTGCTGAGTGATATTGCATTGTACGTAAGTACCACAACTTCTTTATCCATTTTTCGCTTTCTGCGATATTGAACTTGTACCGTAAACGAGGTTCTTGTAAACAGAGCCATCTCAAACTTTGGGGTGGCTGTGTCTTTTTGATTTTAATTTCCCTAAGCTATAGGTCCATAAGCGGAAGTGCCCTAGGCTCTGTTGCTTTGTTTTTTAGATGTTTCAGGAAACACCATACACTTCTCCAGAGTGGCTGTTGGCAATTTACATCCCGCCCATCAGCATAACAAGGCTCCCAGTTCTCCATGGCCTGTCCTGACTTTCTGGATTTTACACTTTTTTCAGATGGCCCTTTTGACCGGGGGGCAGTGAGACTTAATTGTAGTGCAGATTTCCTTTGCAAGCTTGCTTCGTTGGCCAAAAAGGGCGTATGCGTTTTTTCCTGAATATATTCAGGAAAAAACGCATACGCCCTTTTTGGCCAAGTGCATCATTGTGGACGTTCTGCCTCTTTTCCTATGCTTTACATGCAATTCCTGTCTACCTCCTGAAATCGGTTTCCTGCAATTCTGCCCCGCTTTCAAGTCCTCTTGGCAGCCTTACTTCAATATATTTTTGGACGATAGCTGTCATTTATAACTCTGCAGGTTTGTGAATGACAGTGCCCCTGAGCTCCTTTCTTCAACTCGCTTTCTTGTGAGCTGGCCGCAACACCGCAGGATTGCTTCAGGCCCTAGTGTTGTTCCGGCATGGCACGCTGAGCCTTTGTTTAATTCCTCTTCCTGGTGGGAAATGAGAGTTAAATTTGCCCGTCCAGACACCTCCAGCTAGTCTCTCATTGGTTCTCCCTATTCCTGTTCATTTTCCGCAGAAATTGCAAACTGGGACAAACAGGAGGTTAAAGGCACTGACTCTCCAAGTGGGAAGAGTGTTAGTAAAGAGTCTGGAATGTTGCACCCGAGTACCAGGGGACGAAAACTGAGACACCTTTGAACACGTTTCCCAATCACACGGTGGATCATACTCTGGGTTCCACATGCATGTTTTAGCTGAAGGAAGTATCCCTTAAACCAGGAGAGTTGAGACCCATGGAATGGGTACCATGCAATATGACTTCAAAGAGTATACATTTGCTCACCGATCCTCACCAATCCTATCACTGCTGCGTTTATGCTGCTGTACACACGCTTGATTCTCTTTCGGAGACATATAAATCCATAGGTTTTATGATTCTTACTAGTCAAGTATATTCTTTAGGCGTTTAATATGGGGTGTTGAGTCCACTTCGTTGAGCAAGGAGTAGCTCTTGTCTATTACATATTTGGCTTATGGAACGGTATCTGTGCTAATTTCAATCTCTGGTTTTATGCAGCACACCAACTTACCTTTCCTCCTTAAGCAAGCATAAGTTGGTTTTCTACATTTGAGACCCTGTTCTGTTTTGTAATTCAGTTCCTGTGTAGCCAAGTTTACATTCCGTGTAGTAGTGATATCTTATGATGTTTCTTTTTCTATGTGACTTATTTCACTTAGAATCATCGTACCTGAATCCACTCATTATGCTGCTACGGGCCTGATGACATAGATTTCATTGCTGAGTGATATTGCATTGTACGTAAGTAGAACAACTTCTTTATCCATTTTTCGCTTTCTGCAATATTGAACTTGTACTGTAAACGAGGTTCTTGTAAACAGATCCGTCCCAAACTTTGGGGTGGCTGTGTCTTTTGGATTTTAATTTCTCTAAGCTATAGGACCATAAGTGGAAGTGCCCTAGGCTCTGTTGCTTTGTTTTTTAGATGTTTCAGGAAACACCATACACTTCTCCAGAGTGGCTGTTGGCAATTTACATCCCGCCCATCAGCATAACAAGGCTCCCAGTTCTCCATGGCCTGTCCTGCCTTTCTGGATTTTACACTTTTTTCAGATGGCCCTTTTGACCGGGGGGCAGTGAGACTTCATTGTAGTGCAGATTTCCTTTGCAAGCTTGCTTGGTTGGCCAAAAAGGGCGTATGCGTTTTTTCCTGAATATATTCAGGAATAAACGCATACGCCCTTTTTGGCCAAGTGCATCATTGTGGACGTTCTGCCTCTTTTCCTATGCTTTACATGCAATTCCAGTCTACCTCCTGAAATCGGTTTCCTGCAATTCTGCCCCGCTTTAAAGTCCTCTTGGCAGCCTTACTTCAATATATTTTTGGACGATAGCAGTCATTTATAACTCTGCAGGTTTGTGAATGACAGTGCCCCTGAGCTCCTTTCTTCAACTCGCTTTCTTGTGAGCTGGCCGCAACACCGAAGGATTGCTTCAGGCCCTAGTGTGGTTCCGGCATGGCACGCTGAGCCTTTGGTTAATTCCTCTTCCTGGTGGGAAATGAGAGTTAAATTTGCCCGTCCAGACACCTCCAGCTAGTCTCTCATTGGTTCTCCCTATTCCTGTTCATTTTCCGCAGAAATTGCAAACTGGGACAAACAGGAGGTTAAAGGCACTGACTCTCCAAGTGGGGAGAGTGTTAGTAAAGCGTCTGGAATGTTGCACCCGAGTACCAGGGGACGAAAACTGAGACACCTTTGAACACGTTTCCCAAGCACACGGTGGATCATAATCTGGGTTCCACATGCATGTTTTAGCTGAAGGAAGAATCCCTTAAACCTGGAGAGTTGAGACCCATGGAATGGGTACCATGCAATATGACTTGAAAGTTTCTGCATTTGCTCAACGATCCTCACCAATCCTATCACTGCTGCGTTTATGCCGCTGTACACACGCTTGATTCTCCTTCGGAGACATATAAATCCATAGGTTTTAAGATTCTTACTAGTCAGGTATATTCTTAGGCGTTTAATATGGGGTGTTGAGTCCACTTCATTGAGCAAGGAGTAGCTCTTGTCTATTACATATTTGGCTTATGGAACGGTATCTGTGCTAATTTCAATCTCTGGTTTTATGCAGCACACCAACTCACCTTTCCCCTTAAGCAAGCATAAGTTGGTTTTCTGCATTTGAGACCCTGTTCTGTTTTGTAATTCAGTTCCTGTGTAGCCAAGTTTACATTCCGTGTAGTAGTGATATCTTATGATGTTTCTTTTTCTATGTGACTTATTTCACTTAGAATCATCGTACCTGAATCCACTCATTATGCTGCTACGGGCCTGATGACATAGATTTCATTGCTGAGTGATATTGCATTGTACGTAAGTAGAACAACTTCTTTATCCATTTTTCGCTTTCTGCGATATTGAACTTGTACTGTAAACGAGGTTCTTGTAAACAGATCCGTCCCAAACTTTGGGGTGGCTGTGTCTTTTGGATTTTAATTTCTCTAAGCTATAGGACCATAAGTGGAAGTGCCCTAGGCTCTGTTGCTTTGTTTTTTAGATGTTTCAGGAAACACCATACACTTCTCCAGAGTGGCTGTTGGCAATTTACATCCCGCCCATCAGCATAACAAGGCTCCCAGTTCTCCATGGCCTGTCCTGCCTTTCTGGATTTTACACTTTTTTCAGATGGCCCTTTTGACCGGGGGGCAGTGAGACTTCATTGTAGTGCAGATTTCCTTTGCAAGCTTGCTTGGTTGGCCAAAAAGGGCGTATGCGTTTTTTCCTGAATATATTCAGGAATAAACGCATACGCCCTTTTTGGCCAAGTGCATCATTGTGGACGTTCTGCCTCTTTTCCTATGCTTTACATGCAATTCCAGTCTACCTCCTGAAATCGGTTTCCTGCAATTCTGCCCCGCTTTAAAGTCCTCTTGGCAGCCTTACTTCAATATATTTTTGGACGATAGCAGTCATTTATAACTCTGCAGGTTTGTGAATGACAGTGCCCCTGAGCTCCTTTCTTCAACTCGCTTTCTTGTGAGCTGGCCGCAACACCGAAGGATTGCTTCAGGCCCTAGTGTGGTTCCGGCATGGCACGCTGAGCCTTTGGTTAATTCCTCTTCCTGGTGGGAAATGAGAGTTAAATTTGCCCGTCCAGACACCTCCAGCTAGTCTCTCATTGGTTCTCCCTATTCCTGTTCATTTTCCGCAGAAATTGCAAACTGGGACAAACAGGAGGTTAAAGGCACTGACTCTCCAAGTGGGGAGAGTGTTAGTAAAGCGTCTGGAATGTTGCACCCGAGTACCAGGGGACGAAAACTGAGACACCTTTGAACACGTTTCCCAAGCACACGGTGGATCATAATCTGGGTTCCACATGCATGTTTTAGCTGAAGGAAGAATCCCTTAAACCTGGAGAGTTGAGACCCATGGAATGGGTACCATGCAATATGACTTGAAAGTTTCTGCATTTGCTCAACGATCCTCACCAATCCTATCACTGCTGCGTTTATGCCGCTGTACACACGCTTGATTCTCCTTCGGAGACATATAAATCCATAGGTTTTAAGATTCTTACTAGTCAGGTATATTCTTAGGCGTTTAATATGGGGTGTTGAGTCCACTTCATTGAGCAAGGAGTAGCTCTTGTCTATTACATATTTGGCTTATGGAACGGTATCTGTGCTAATTTCAATCTCTGGTTTTATGCAGCACCCCAACTCACCTTTCCCCTTAAGCAAGCATAAGTTGGTTTTCTGCATTTGAGACCCTGTTCTGTTTTGTAATTCAGTTCCTGTGTAGCCAAGTTTACATTCCGTGTAGTAGTGATATCTTATGATGTTTCTTTTTCTATGTGACTTATTTCACTTAGAATCATCGTACCTGAATCCACTCATTATGCTGCTACGGGCCTGATGACATAGATTTCATTGCTGAGTGATATTGCATTGTACGTAAGTAGAACAACTTCTTTATCCATTTTTCGCTTTCTGCGATATTGAACTTGTACCGTAAACGAGGTTCTTGTAAACAGAGCCATCTCAAACTTTGGGGTGGCTGTGTCTTTTTGATTTTAATTTCCCTAAGCTATAGGTCCATAAGCGGAAGTGCCCTAGGCTCTGTTGCTTTGTTTTTTAGATGTTTCAGGAAACACCATACACTTCTCCAGAGTGGCTGTTGGCAATTTACATCCCTCCCATCAGCATAACAAGGCTCCCAGTTCTCCATGGCCTGTCCTGACTTTCTGGATTTTACACTTTTTTCAGATGGCCCTTTTGACAGGGGGGCAGTGAGACTTAATTGTAGTGCAGATTTCCTTTGCAAGCTTGCTTGGTTGGCCAAAAAGGGCGTATGCGTTTTTTCCTGAATATATTCAGGAAAAAACGCATATGCCCTTTTTGGCCAAGTGCATCATTGTGGACGTTCTGCCTCTTTTCCTATGCTTTACATGCAATTGCAGCCTACCTCCTGAAATCGGTTTCCTGCAATTCTGCCCCGCTTTCAAGTCCTCTTGGCAGCCTTACTTCAATATATTTTTGGACGATAGCTGTCATTTATAACTCTGCATGTTTATGAATTACAGTGCCCCAGAGATCCTTTCTTCAACTCGCTTCCTTCTGAGCTGGCCGCAACACCGCAGGATTGCTTCAGTCCCTAGTGTGGTTCCAGCATGGCACGCTGAGCCTTTGGTTAATTCCTCTACCTGGTGGGAAATGAGAGTTAAATTTGCCCGTCCAGACACCTCCAGCTAGTCTCTCATTGGTTCTCCCTATTCCTGTTCGTTTTCCACAGAAATTGCAAACTGGGACAAACAGGAGTTTAAAGGCACTGACTCTCCAAGTGGGGAGAGTGTTAGTAAAGCGTCTGGAATGTTGCACCCGAGTACCAGGGGACGAAAACTGAGACACATTTGAACACGTTGCCCAATCACACGGTGGATCATCGTCTCGTTCCACATGCATGTTGTAGCTGAAGGAAGAATCCCTTAAACCTGGAGAGTTGAGACCCATGGAATGGGTACCATGCAATATGACTTCAAAGGGTCTGCATTTGCTCACCAATCTTCACCAATCCTATCACTGTGCGTTTATGCCGCTGTACACATGCTTGATTCTCTTTCAGAGACATATAAATCCATAGGTTTTAAGATTCTTACTAGTCAGGTATATTCTTAGGCGTTTAATATGGGGTGTTGAGTCCACTTCGTTGAGCAAGGAGTAGCTCTTCTCTATTACATATTTGGCTTATGGAACGGTATCTGTGCTAATTTCAATCTCTGGTTTTATGCAGCACCCCAACTCACCTTTCCCCTTAAGCAAGCATAAGTTGGTTTTCTACATTTGAGACCCTGTTCTGTTTTGTAATTCAGTTCCTGTGTAGCCAAGTTTACATTCCGTGTAGTAGTGATATCTTATGATGTTTCTTTTTCTATGTGACTTATTTCACTTAGAATCATCGTACCTGAATCCACTCATTATGCTGCTACGGGCCTGATGACATAGATTTCATTGCTGAGTGATATTGCATTGTACGTAAGTACCACAACTTCTTTATCCATTTTTCGCTTTCTGCGATATTGAACTTGTACCGTAAACGAGGTTCTTGTAAACAGAGCCTTCCCAAACTTTGGGGTGGCTGTGTCTTTTTGATTTTCATTTCCCTAAACTATAGGACCATAAGTGGAAGTACCCTAGGCTCTGTTGCTTTGTTTTTTCGATGTTTCAGGAAACACCATACACTTCTCCCGAGTGGCTGTTGGCAATTTACATCCCACCCATCAGCATAACAAGGCTCCCAGTTCTCCATGGCCTGTCCTGCCTTTCTGGATTTTACACTTTTTTCAGATGGCCCTTTTGACCGGGGGGAAATGAGACTTCATTGTAGTGCAGATTTCCTTTGCAAGCTTGCTTGGTTGGCCAAAAAGGGCGTATGCGTTTTTTCCTGAATATATTCAGGAAAAAACGCATACGCCCTTTTTGGCCAAGTGCATCATTGTGGACGTTCTGCCTCTTTTCCTATGCTTTACATGCAATTCCAGTCTACCTCCTGAAATTGGTTTCCTGGAATTCTGCCCCGCATTCAAGTCCTCTTGGCAGCCTTACTTCAATATATTTTTGGACGATAGCTGTCATTTATAACTCTGCAGGTTTGTGAATGACAGTGCCCCTGAGCTCGTTTCTTCAACTCGCTTTCTTGTGAGCTGGCCACAACACCGCAGGATTGCTTCAGGCCCTAGTGTGGTTCCGGCATGGCATGCTGAGCCATTGGTTAATTCCTCTTCCTGGTGGGAAATGAGAGTTAAATTTGCCCGTCCAGACACCTCCAGCTAGTCTCTCATTGGTTCTCCCTATTCCTGTTCATTTTCCGCAGAAATTGCAAACTGGGACAAACAGGAGGTTAAAGGCACTGACTCTCCAAGTGGGGAGAGTGTTAGTAAAGCGTCTGGAATGTTGCACCCGAGTACCAGGGGACGAAAACTGAGACACATTTGAACACGTTGCCCAATCACACGGTGGATCATCGTCTCGTTCCACATGCATGTTTTAGCTGAAGGAAGAATCCCTTAAACCTGGAGAGTTGAGACCCATGGAATGGGTACCATGCAATATGACTTCAAAGGGTCTGCATTTGCTCACCGATCTTCACCAATCCTATCACTGCTTCGTTTATGCCGCTGTACACACGCTTGATTCTCTTTCAGAGACATAAAAATCCATAGGTTTTAAGATTCTTACTAGTCGGGTATATTCTTAGGCGTTTAAAATGCGGTGTTGAGTCCACTTCGTTGAGTAAGGAGTAGCTCTTGTCTATTACATATTTGGCTTATGGAACGGTATCTGTGCTAATTTCAATCTCTGGTTTTATGCAGCACCCCAACTCACCTTTCCCCTTAAGCAAGCATAAGTTGGTTTTCTACATATGAGACCCTGTTCTGTTTTGTAATTCAGTTCCTGTGTAGCCAAGTTTACATTCCGTGTAGTAGTGATATCTTATGATGTTTCTTTTTCTGTGTGACTTATTTCACTTAGAATCATCGTACCTGAATCCACTCATTATGCTGCTACGGGCCTGATGACATAGATTTCATTGCTGAGTGATATTGCATTGTACGTAAGTAGAACAACTTCTTTATCCATTTTTCGCTTTCTGCGATATTGAACTTGTACCGTAAACGAGGTTCTTGTAAACAGAGCCATCTCAAACTTTGGGGTGGCTGTGTCTTTTTGATTTTAATTTCCCTAAGCTATAGGTCCATAAGCGGAAGTGCCCTAGGCTCTGTTGCTTTGTTTTTTAGATGTTTCAGGAAACACCATACACTTCTCCAGAGTGGCTGTTGGCAATTTACATCCCGCCCATCAGCATAACAAGGCTCCCAGTTCTCCATGGCCTGTCCTGACTTTCTGGATTTTACACTTTTTTCAGATGGCCCTTTTGACAGGGGGGCAGTGAGACTTAATTGTAGTGCAGATTTCCTTTGCAAGCTTGCTTGGTTGGCCAAAAAGGGCGTATGCGTTTTTTCCTGAATATATTCAGGAAAAAACGCATACGCCCTTTTTGGCCAAGTGCATCATTGTGGACGTTCTGCCTCTTTTCCTATGCTTTACATGCAATTGCAGCCTACCTCCTGAAATCGGTTTCCTGCAATTCTGCCCCGCTTTCAAGTCCTCTTGGCTGCCTTACTTCAATATATTTTTGGACGATAGCCTGGCATTTATAACTCTGCAGGTTTGTGAATGACAGTGCCCCTGAGCTCCTTTCTTCAACTCGCTTTCTTGTGAGCTGGCCACAACACCGCAGGATTGCTTCAGGCCCTAGTGTGGTTCCGGCATGGCACGCTGAGCCTTTGGTTAATTCCTCTTCCTGGTGGGAAATGAGAGTTAAATTTGCCCGTCCAGACACCTCCAGCTAGTCTCTCATTGGTTCTCCCTATTCCTGTTCATTTTCCGCAGAAATTGCAAACTGGGACAAACAGGAGGTTAAAGGCACTGACTCTCCAAGTCGGGAGAGTGTTAGTAAAGCGTCTGGAATGTTGCACCCGAGTACCAGGGGACGAAAACTGAGACAGCTTTGAACACGATTCCCAAGCACACGGTGGATCATAATCTGGGATCCACATGCATGTTTTAGCTGAAGGAAGAATCCCTTAAACCTGGAGAGTTGAGACCCATGGAATGGGTACCATGCAATATGACTTCAAAGGGTCTGCATTTGCTCACCGATCCTCACCAATCCTATCACTGCTGCGTTTATGCCGCTGTACACACGCGTGATTCTCTTTCGGAGACATATAAATCCATAGGTTTCAAGATTCTTACTAGTCAGGTATATTCTTAGGCGTTTAATATGGGGTGTTGAGTCCACTTCGTTGAGCAAGAAGTAGCTCTTGTCTATTACATATTTGGCTTATGGAACGGTATCTGTGCTAATTTCAATCTCTGGTTTTATGCAGCACCCCAACTCACCTTTCCCCTTAAGCCATCATAAGTTGGTTTTCTACATTTGAGACCCTGCTCTGTTTTGTAATTCAGTTCCTGTGTAGCCAAGTTTACATTCCGTGTAGTAGTGATATCTTATGATGTTTTTTTCTGTGTGACTTATTTCACTTAGAATCATCGTACCTGAATCCACTCCTTATGCTGCTACGGGCCTGATGACATAGATTTCATTGCTGAGTGATATTGCATTGTACGTAAGTACCACAACTTCTTTATCCATTTTTTGCTTTCTGCGATATTGAACTTGTACCGTAAACGAGGTTCTTGTAAACAGAGCCATCCCAAACTTTGGGGTGGCTGTGTCTTTTTGATTTTCATTTCCCTAAGCTATAGGACCATAAGTGGAAGTGCCCTAGGCTCTGTTGCTTTGTTTTTTAGATGTTTCAGGAAACACCATACACTTCTCCAGAGTGGCTGTTGGCAATTTACATCCCTCCCATCAGCATAACAAGGCTCCCATGTCTCCATGGCCTGTCCTGCCTTTCTGGATTTTACACTTTTTTCAGATGGCCCTTTTCACCGGGGGGCAGTGAGACTTCATTGTAGTGCAGATTTCCTTTGCAAGCTTGCTTCGTTGGCCAAAAAGTGCGTATGCGTTTTTTCCTGAATATATTCAGGAAAAAACGCATACGCCCTTTTTGGCCAAGTGCATCATTGTGGACGTTCTGCCTCTTTTCCTATGCTTTACATGCAATTCCAGTCTACCTCCTGAAATCGGTTTCCTGCAATTCTGCCCCGCTTTCAAGTCCTCTTGGCAGCCTTACTTCAATATATTTTTGGACGATAGCTGTCATTTATAACTCTGCAGGTTTGTGAATGACAGTGCCCCTGAGCTCGTTTCTTCAACTCGCTTTCTTGTGAGCTGGCCACAACACCGCAGGATTGCTTCAGGCCCTAGTGTGGTTCCGGCATGGCACGCTGAGCCTTTGGTTAATTCCTCTTCCTGGTGGGAAATGAGAGTTAAATTTGCCCGTCCAGACACCTCCAGCTAGTCTCTCATTGGTTCTCCCTATTCCTGTTCATTTTCCGCAGAAATTGCAAACTGGGACAAACAGGAGGTTAAAGGCACTGACTCTCCAAGTCGGGAGAGTGTTAGTAAAGCGTCTGGAATGTTGCACCCGAGTACCAGGGGACGAAAACTGAGATAGCTTTGAACACGATTCCCAAGCACACGGTGGATCATAATCTGGGATCCACATGCATGTTTTAGCTGAAGGAAGAATCCCTTAAACCTGGAGAGTTGAGACCCATGGAATGGGTACCATGCAATATGACTTCAAAGGGTCTGCATTTGCTCACCGATCCTCACCAATCCTATCACTGCTGCGTTTATGCCGCTGTACACACGCGTGATTCTCTTTCGGAGACATATAAATCCATAGGTTTCAAGATTCTTACTAGTCAGGTATATTCTTAGGCGTTTAATATGGGGTGTTGAGTCCACTTCGTTGAGCAAGAAGTAGCTCTTGTCTATTACATATTTGGCTTATGGAACGGTATCTGTGCTAATTTCAATCTCTGGTTTTATGCAGCACCCCAACTCACCTTTCCCCTTAAGCCATCATAAGTTGGTTCTCTACATTTGAGACCCTGCTCTGTTTTGTAATTCAGTTCCTGTGTAGCCAAGTTTACATTCCGTGTAGTAGTGATATCTTATGATGTTTTTTTCTGTGTGACTTATTTCACTTAGAATCATCGTACCTGAATCCACTCCTTATGCTGCTACGGGCCTGATGACATAGATTTCATTGCTGAGTGATATTGCATTGTACGTAAGTACCACAACTTCTTTATCCATTTTTTGCTTTCTGCGATATTGAACTTGTACCGTAAACGAGGTTCTTGTAAACAGAGCCATCCCAAACTTTGGGGTGGCTGTGTCTTTTTGATTTTCATTTCCCTAAGCTATAGGACCATAAGTGGAAGTGCCCTAGGCTCTGTTGCTTTGTTTTTTAGATGTTTCAGGAAACACCATACACTTCTCCAGAGTGGCTGTTGGCAATTTACATCCCTCCCATCAGCATAACAAGGCTCCCATGTCTCCATGGCCTGTCCTGCCTTTCTGGATTTTACACTTTTTTCAGATGGCCCTTTTCACCGGGGGGCAGTGAGACTTCATTGTAGTGCAGATTTCCTTTGCAAGCTTGCTTGGTTGGCCAAAAAGGGCGTATGCGTTTTTTCCTGAATATATTCAGGAAAAAACGCATACGCCCTTTTTGGCCAAGTGCATCATTGTGGACGTTCTGCCTCTTTTCCTATGCTTTACATGCAATTCCAGTCTACCTCCTGAAATCGGTTTCCTGCAATTCTGCCCCGCTTTCAAGTCCTCTTGGCAGCCTTACTTCAATATATTTTTGGACGATAGCTGTCATTTATAACTCTGCAGGTTTGTGAATGACAGTGCCCCTGAGCTCCTTTCTTCAACTCGCTTTCTTGTGAGCTGGCCGCAACACCGCAGGATTGCTTCAGGCCCTAGTGTGGTTCCGGCATGGCACGCTGAGCCTTTGGTTAATTCCTCTTCCTGGTGGGAAATGAGAGTTAAATTTGCCCGTCCAGACACCTCCAGCTAGTGTCTCATTGGTTCTCCCTATTCCTGTTCATTTTCTGCAGAAATTGCAAACTGGGCAAAACAGGAGGTTAAAGGCACTGACTCTCCAAGTGGGGAGAGTGTTAGTAAAGCGTCTGGAATGTTGCACCGGAGTACCAGGGGACGAAAACTGAGACACATTTGAACACGTTGCCCAATCACACGGTGGATCATCGTCTCGTTCCACATGCATGTTTTAGCTGAAGGAAGAATCCCTTAAACCTGGAGAGTTGAGACCCATGTAATGGGTACCATGCAATATGACTTCAAAGGGTCTACATTTGCTCACCGATCCTCACCAATCCTATCACTGCTGCGTTTATGCCGCTGTACACACGCTTGATTCTCTTTCGGAGACATATAAATCCATAGGTTTTAAGATTCTTACTAGTCAGGTATACTCTTAGGCGTTTAATATGGGGTGTTGAGTCCACTTCGTTGAGCAAGGAGTAGCTCTTGTCTATTACATATTTGGCTTATGGAACGGTATCTGTGCTAATTTCAATCTCTGGTCTTATGCAGCACACCAACTCACCTTTCCCCTTAAGGAAGCATAAGTTGGTTTTCTACATTTGAGACCCTGTTCTGTTTTGTAATTCAGTTCCTGTGTAGCCAAGTTTACATTCTGTGTAGTAGTGATATCTTATGATGTTTCTTTTTCTGTGTGACTTATTTCACTTAGAATCATCGTACCTGAATCCACTCATTATGCTGCTACGGGCCTGATGACATAGATTTCATTGCTGAGTGATATTGCATTGTACGTAAGTACCACAACTTCTTTATCCATTTATCACTTTCTGCGATATTGAACTTGTACCGTAAACGAGGTTCTTGTAAACAGAGCCGTCCCAAACTTTGGGGTGGCTGTGTCTTTTGGATTTTAATTTCCCTAAGCTATAGGACCATAAGTGGAAGTGCCCTAGGCTCTGTTGCTTTGTTTTTTAGATGTTTCAGGAAACACCATACACTTCTCCAGAGTGGCTGTTGGCAATTTACATCCCGCCCATCAGCATAACAAGGCTCCCAGTTCTCCATGGCCTGTCCTGCCTTTCTGGATTTTACACTTTTTTCAGATGGCCCTTTTGACCGGGGGGCAGTGAGACTTCATTGTAGTGCAGATTTCCTTTGCAAGCTTGCTTGGTTGGCCAAAAAGGGCGTATGCGTTTTTTCCTGAATATATTCAGGAAAAAACGCATACGCCCTTTTTGGCCAAGTGCATCATTGTGGACGTTCTGCCTCTTTTCCTATGCTTTACATGCAATTCCAGTCTACCTCCTGAAATCGGTTTCCTGCAATTCTGCCCCGCTTTCAAGTCCTCTTGGCAGCCTTACTTCAATATATTTTTGGACGATAGCAGTCATTTATAACTCTGCAGGTTTGTGAATGACAGTGCCCCTGAGCTCCTTTCTTCAACTCGCTTTCTTGTGAGCTGGCCGCAACACCGCAGGATTGCTTCAGGCCCTAGTGTGGTTCCGGCATGGCACGCTGAGCCTTTGGTTAATTCCTCTTCCTGGTGGGAAATGAGAGTTAAATTTGCCCGTCCAGACACCTCCAGCTAGTCTCTCATTGGTTCTCCCTATTCCTGTTCATTTTCCGCAGAAATTGCTAACTGGGACAATCAGGAGGTTAAAGGCACTGACTCTCCAAGTGGGGAGAGTGTTAGTAAAGCGTCTGGAATGTTGCACCCGAGTACCAGGGGACGAAAACTGAGACACATTTGAACACGTTGCCCAATCACACGGTGGATCATCGTCTCGTTCCACATGCATGTTGTAGCTGAAGGAAGAATCCCTTAAACCTGGAGAGTTGAGACCCATGGAATGGGTACCATGCAATATGACTTGAAAGTTTCTGCATTTGCTCAACGATCCTCACCAATCCTATCACTGCTGCGTTTATGCCGCTGTACACACGCTTGATTCTCCTTCGGAGACATATAAATCCATAGGTTTTAAGATTCTTACTAGTCAGGTATATTCTTAGGCGTTTAATATGGGGTGTTGAGTCCACTTCATTGAGCAAGGAGTAGCTCTTGTCTATTACATATTTGGCTTATGGAACGGTATCTGTGCTAATTTCAATCTCTGGTTTTATGCAGCACCCCAACTCACCTTTCCCCTTAAGCAAGCATAAGTTGGTTTTCTGCATTTGAGACCCTGTTCTGTTTTGTAATTCAGTTCCTGTGTAGCCAAGTTTACATTCCGTGTAGTAGTGATATCTTATGATGTTTCTTTTTCTATGTGACTTATTTCACTTAGAATCATCGTACCTGAATCCACTCATTATGCTGCTACGGGCCCGATGACATAGATTTCATTGCTGAGTGATATTGCATTGTACGTAAGTAGAACAACTTCTTTATCCATTTTTCGCTTTCTGCGATATTGAACTTGTACCGTAAACGAGGTTCTTGTAAACAGAGCCGTCCCAAACTTTGGGGTGGCTGTGTCTTTTTGATTTTAATTTCCCTAAGCTATAGGACCATAAGTGGAAGTGCCCTAGGCTCTGTTGCTTTGTTTTTTAGATGTTACAGGAAACACCGTACACTTCTCCAGAGTGGCTGTTGGCAATTTACATCCCGCCCATCAGCATAACAAGGCTCCCAGTTCTCCATGGCCTGTCATGCCTTTCTGGATTTTACACTTTTTTCAGATGGCCCTTTTGACCGGGCGGCAGTGAGACTTCATTGTAGTGCACATTTCCTTTACAAGCTTGCTTGGTTGGCCAAAAAGGGCGTATGCGTTTTTTCCTGAATATATTCAGGAAAAAACGCATACGCCCTTTTTGGCCAACTGCATCATTGTGGACGTTCTGCCTCTTTTCCTATGCTTTACATGCAATTCCAGTCTACCTCCTGAAATCGGTATCCTGCAATTCTGCCCCGCTTTCAAGTCCTCTTGGCAGCCTTACTTCAATATATTTTTGGACGATAGCTGTCATTTATAACTCTGCATGTTTATGAATTACAGTGCCCCAGAGATCCTTTCTTCAACTCGCTTCCTTCTGAGCTGGCCGCAACACCGCAGGATTGCTTCAGTCCCTAGTGTGGTTCCAGCATGGCACGCTGAGCCTTTGGTTAATTCCTCTACCTGGTGGGAAATGAGAGTTAAATTTGCCCGTCCAGACACCTCCAGCTAGTCTCTCATTGGTTCTCCCTATTCCTGTTCGTTTTCCACAGAAATTGCAAACTGGGACAAACAGGAGTTTAAAGGCACTGACTCTCCAAGTGGGGAGAGTGTTAGTAAAGCGTCTGGAATGTTGCACCCGAGTACCAGGGGACGAAAACTGAGACACATTTGAACACGTTGCCCAATCACACGGTGGATCATCGTCTCGTTCCACATGCATGTTGTAGCTGAAGGAAGAATCCCTTAAACCTGGAGAGTTGAGACCCATGGAATGGGTACCATGCAATATGACTTCAAAGGGTCTGCATTTGCTCACCAATCTTCACCAATCCTATCACTGTGCGTTTATGCCGCTGTACACACGCTTGATTCTCTTTCAGAGACATATAAATCCATAGGTTTTAAGATTCTTACTAGTCAGGTATATTCTTAGGCGTTTAATATGGGGTGTTGAGTCCACTTCGTTGAGCAAGGAGTAGCTCTTCTCTATTACATATTTGGCTTATGGAACGGTATCTGTGCTAATTTCAATCTCTGGTTTTATGCAGCACCCCAACTCACCTTTCCCCTTAAGCAAGCATAAGTTGGTTTTCTACATTTGAGACCCTGTTCTGTTTTGTAATTCAGTTCCTGTGTAGCCAAGTTTACATTCCGTGTAGTAGTGATATCTTATGATGTTTCTTTTTCTATGTGACTTATTTCACTTAGAATCATCGTACCTGAATCCACTCATTATGCTGCTACGGGCCTGATGACATAGATTTCATTGCTGAGTGATATTGCATTGTACGTAAGTACCACAACTTCTTTATCCATTTTTCGCTTTCTGCGATATTGAACTTGTACCGTAAACGAGGTTCTTGTAAACAGAGCCATCCCAAACTTTGGGGTGGCTGTGTCTTTTTGATTTTCATTTCCCTAAACTATAGGACCATAAGTGGAAGTACCCTAGGCTCTGTTGCTTTGTTTTTTCGATGTTTCAGGAAACACCATACACTTCTCCCGAGTGGCTGTTGGCAATTTACATCCCGCCCATCAGCATAACAAGGCTCCCAGTTCTCCATGGCCTGTCCTGCCTTTCTGGATTTTACACTTTTTTCAGATGGCCCTTTTGACCGGGGGGAAGTGAGACTTCATTGTAGTGCAGATTTCCTTTGCAAGCTTGCTTGGTTGGCCAAAAAGGGCGTATGCGTTTTTTCCTGAATATATTCAGGAAAAAACGCATACGCCCTTTTTGGCCAAGTGCATCATTGTGGACGTTCTGCCTCTTTTCCTATGCTTTACATGCAATTCCAGTCTACCTCCTGAAATTGGTTTCCTGCAATTCTGCCCCGCATTCAAGTCCTCTTGGCAGCCTTACTTCAATATATTTTTGGACGATAGCTGTCATTTATAACTCTGCAGGTTTGTGAATGACAGTGCCACTGAGCTCGTTTCTTCAACTCGCTTTCTTGTGAGCTGGCCACAACACCGCAGGATTGCTTCAGGCCCTAGTGTGGTTCCGGCATGGCATGCTGAGCCATTGGTTAATTCCTCTTCCTGGTGGGAAATGAGAGTTAAATTTGCCCGTCCAGACACCTCCAGCTAGTCTCTCATTGGTTCTCCCTATTCCTGTTCATTTTCCGCAGAAATTGCAAACTGGGACAAACAGGAGGTTAAAGGCACTGACTCTCCAAGTGGGGAGAGTGTTAGTAAAGCGTCTGGAATGTTGCACCCGAGTACCAGGGGACGAAAACTGAGACACATTTGAACACGTTGCCCAATCACACGGTGGATCATCGTCTCGTTCCACATGCATGTTTTAGCTGAAGGAAGAATCCCTTAAACCTGGAGAGTTGAGACCCATGGAATGGGTACCATGCAATATGACTTCAAAGGGTCTGCATTTGCTCACCGATCTTCACCAATCCTATCACTGCGTCGTTTATGCCGCTGTACACACGCTTGATTCTCTTTCAGAGACATAAAAATCCATAGGTTTTAAGATTCTTACTAGTCGGGTATATTCTTAGGCGTTTAAAATGCGGTGTTGAGTCCCCTTCGTTGAGTAAGGAGTAGCTCTTGTCTATTACATATTTGGCTTATGGAACGGTATCTGTGCTAATTTCAATCTCTGGTTTTATGCAGCACCCCAACTCACCTTTCCCCTTAAGCAAGCATAAGTTGGTTTTCTACATATGAGACCCTGTTCTGTTTTGTAATTCAGTTCCTGTGTAGCCAAGTTTACATTCCGTGTAGTAGTGATATCTTATGATGTTTCTTTTTCTGTGTGACTTATTTCACTTAGAATCATCGTACCTGAATCCACTCATTATGCTGCTACGGGCCTGATGAAATAGATTTCATTGCTGAGTGATATTGCATTGTACGTAAGTAGAACAACTTCTTTATCCATTTTTCGCTTTCTGCGATATTGAACTTGTACCGTAAACGAGGTTCTTGTAAACAGAGCCATCTCAAACTTTGGGGTGGCTGTGTCTTTTTGATTTTAATTTCCCTAAGCTATAGGTCCATAAGCGGAAGTGCCCTAGGCTCTGTTGCTTTGTTTTTTAGATGTTTCAGGAAACACCATACACTTCTCCAGAGTGGCTGTTGGCAATTTACATCCTGCCCATCAGCATAACAAGGCTCCCAGTTCTCCATGGCCTGTCCTGACTTTCTGGATTTTACACTTTTTTCAGATGGCCCTTTTGACAGGGGGGCAGTGAGACTTAATTGTAGTGCAGATTTCCTTTGCAAGCTTGCTTGGTTGGCCAAAAAGGGTGTATGCGTTTTTTCCTGAATATATTCAGGAAAAAACGCATACGCCCTTTTTGGCCAAGTGCATCATTGTGGACGTTCTGCCTCTTTTCCTATGCTTTACATGCAATTGCAGCCTACCTCCTGAAATCGGTTTCCTGCAATTCTGCCCCGCTTTCAAGTCCTCTTGGCATCCTTACTTCAATATATTTTTGGACGATAGCCTGGCATTTATAACTCTGCAGGTTTGTGAATGACAGTGCCCCTGAGCTCCTTTCTTCAACTCGCTTTCTTGTGAGCTGGCCACAACACCGCAGGATTGCTTCAGGCCCTAGTGTGGTTCCGGCATGGCACGCTGAGCCTTTGGTTAATTCCTCTTCCTGGTGGGAAATGAGAGTTAAATTTGCCCGTCCAGACACCTCCAGCTAGTCTCTCATTGGTTCTCCCTATTCCTGTTCATTTTCCGCAGAAATTGCAAACTGGGACAAACAGGAGGTTAAAGGCACTGACTCTCCAAGTCGGGAGAGTGTTAGTAAAGCGTCGGGAATGTTGCACCCGAGTACCAGGGGACGAAAACTGAGACAGCTTTGAACACGATACCCAAGCACACGGTGGATCATAATCTGGGATCCACATGCATGTTTTAGCTGAAGGAAGAATCCCTTAAACCTGGAGAGTTGAGACCCATGGAATGGGTACCATGCAATATGACTTCAAAGGGTCTGCATTTGCTCACCGATCCTCACCAATCCTATCACTGCTGCGTTTATGCCGCTGTACACACGTGTGATTCTCTTTCGGAGACATATAAATCCATAGGTTTCAAGATTCTTACTAGTCAGGTATATTCTTAGGCGTTTAATATGGGGTGTTGAGTCCACTTCGTTGAGCAAGAAGTAGCTCTTGTCTATTACATATTTGGCTTATGGAACGGTATCTGTGCTAATTTCAATCTCTGGTTTTATGCAGCACCCCAACTCACCTTTCCCCTTAAGCAAGCATAAGTTGGTTTTCTACATTTGAGACCCTGCTCTGTTTTGTAATTCAGTTCCTGTGTAGCCAAGTTTACATTCCGTGTAGTAGTGATATCTTATGATGTTTTTTTCTGTGTGACTTATTTCACTTAGAATCATCGTACCTGAATCCACTCCTTATGCTGCTACGGGCCTGATGACATAGATTTCATTGCTGAGTGATATTGCATTGTACGTAAGTACCACAACTTCTTTATCCATTTTTTGCTTTCTGCGATATTGAACTTGTACCGTAAACGAGGTTCTTGTAAACAGAGCCATCCCAAACTTTGGGGTGGCTGTGTCTTTTTGATTTTCATTTCCCTAAGCTATAGGACCATAAGTGGAAGTGCCCTAGGCTCTGTTGCTTTGTTTTTTAGATGTTTCAGGAAACACCATACACTTCTCCAGAGTGGCTGTTGGCAATTTACATCCCTCCCATCAGCATAACAAGGCTCCCATGTCTCCATGGCCTGTCCTGCCTTTCTGGATTTTACACTTTTTTCAGATGGCCCTTTTCACCGGGGGGCAGTGAGACTTCATTGTAGTGCAGATTTCCTTTGCAAGCTTGCTTCGTTGGCCAAAAAGGGCGTATGCGTTTTTTCCTGAATATATTCAGGAAAAAACGCATACGCCCTTTTTGGCCAAGTGCATCATTGTGGACGTTCTGCCTCTTTTCCTATGCTTTACATGCAATTCCAGTCTACCTCCTGAAATCGGTTTCCTGCAATTCTGCCCCGCTTTCAAGTCCTCTTGGCAGCCTTACTTCAATATATTTTTGGACGATAGCTGTCATTTATAACTCTGCAGGTTTGTGAATGACAGTGCCCCTGAGCTCCTTTCTTCAACTCGCTTTCTTGTGAGCTGGCCGCAACACCGCAGGATTGCTTCAGGCCCTAGTGTGGTTCCGGCATGGCACGCTGAGCCTTTGGTTAATTCCTCTTCCTGGTGGGAAATGAGAGTTAAATTTGCCCGTCCAGACACCTCCAGCTAGTGTCTCATTGGTTCTCCCTATTCCTGTTCATTTTCTGCAGAAATTGCAAACTGGGCAAAACAGGAGGTTAAAGGCACTGACTCTCCAAGTGGGGAGAGTGTTAGTAAAGCGTCTGGAATGTTGCACCGGAGTACCAGGGGACGAAAACTGAGACACCTTTGAACACGTTTCCCAATCACACGGTGGATCATAGTCTGGGTTCCACATGCATGTTTTAGCTGAAGGAAGAATCCCTTAAACCTGGAGAGTTGAGACCCATGGAATGGGTACCATGCAATATGACTTCAAAGGGTCTGCATTTGCTCACCGATCCTCACCAATCCTATCACTGCTGCGTTTATGCCGCTGTACACACTCTTGATTCTCTTTCGGAGACATATAAATCCATAGGTTTTAAGATTCTTACTAGTCAGGTATACTCTTAGGCGTTTAATATGGGGTGTTGAGTCCACTTCGTTGAGCAAGGAGTAGCTCTTGTCTATTACATATTTGGCTTATGGAACGGTATCTGTGCTAATTTCAATCTCTGGTTTTATGCAGCACCCCAACTCACCTTTCTCCTTAAGGAAGCATAAGTTGGTTTTCTACATTTGAGACCCTGTTCTGTTTTGTAATTCAGTTCCTGTGTAGCCAAGTTTACATTCCGTGTAGTAGTGATATCTTATGATGTTTCTTTTTCTGTGTGACTTATTTCACTTAGAATCATCGTACCTGAATCCACTCATTATGCTGCTACGGGCCTGATGACATAGATTTCATTGCTGAGTGATATTGCATTGTACGTAAGTACCACAACTTCTTTATCCATTTATCACTTTCTGCGATATTGAACTTGTACCGTAAACGAGGTTCTTGTAAACAGAGCCGTCCCAAACTTTGGGGTGGCTGTGTCTTTTGGATTTTAATTTCCCTAAGCTATAGGACCATAAGTGGAAGTGCCCTAGGCTCTGTTGCTTTGTTTTTTAGATGTTTCAGGAAACACCATACACTTCTCCAGAGTGGCTGTTGGCAATTTACATCCCGCCCATCAGCATAACAAGGCTCCCAGTTCTCCATGGCCTGTCCTGCCTTTCTGGATTTTACACTTTTTTCAGATGGCCCTTTTGACCGGGGGGCAGTGAGACTTCATTGTAGTGCAGATTTCCTTTGCAAGCTTGCTTGGTTGGCCAAAAAGGGCGTATGCGTTTTTTCCTGAATATATTCAGGAAAAAACGCATACGCCCTTTTTGGCCAAGTGCATCATTGTGGACGTTCTGCCTCTTTTCCTATGCTTTACATGCAATTCCAGTCTACCTCCTGAAATCGCTTTCCTGCAATTCTGCCCTGCTTTCAAGTCCTCTTGGCAGCCTTACTTCAATATATTTTTGGACGATTGCAGTCATTTATAACTCTGCAGGTTTGTGAATGACAGTGCCCCTGAGCTCCTTTCTTCAACTCGCTTTCTTGTGAGCTGGCCGCAACACCGCAGGATTGCTTCAGGCCCTAGTGTGGTTCCGGCATGGCACGCTGAGCCTTTGGTTAATTCCTCTTCCTGGTGGGAAATGAGAGTTAAATTTGCCCGTCCAGACACCTCCAGCTAGTCTCTCATTGGTTCTCCCTATTCCTGTTCGTTTTCCACAGAAATTGCAAACTGGGACAAACAGGAGTTTAAAGGCACTGACTCTCCAAGTGGGGAGAGTGTTAGTAAAGCGTCTGGAATGTTGCACCCGAGTACCTGGGGACGAAAACTGAGACACATTTGAACACGTTGCCCAATCACACGGTGGATCATCGTCTCGTTCCACATGCATGTTGTAGCTGAAGGAAGAATCCCTTAAACCTGGAGAGTTGAGACCCATGGAATGGGTACCATGCAATATGACTTCAAAGGGTCTGCATTTGCTCACCAATCTTCACCAATCCTATCACTGTGCGTTTATGCCGCTGTACACACGCTTGATTCTCTTTCAGAGACATATAAATCCATAGGTTTTAAGATTCTTACTAGTCAGGTATATTCTTAGGCGTTTAATATGGGGTGTTGAGTCCACTTCGTTGAGCAAGGAGTAGCTCTTCTCTATTACATATTTGGCTTATGGAACGGTATCTGTGCTAATTTCAATCTCTGGTTTTATGCAGCACCCCAACTCACCTTTCCCCTTAAGCAAGCATAAGTTGGTTTTCTACATTTGAGACCCTGTTCTGTTTTGTAATTCAGTTCCTGTGTAGCCAAGTTTACATTCCGTGTAGTAGTGATATCTTATGATGTTTCTTTTTCTATGTGACTTATTTCACTTAGAATCATCGTACCTGAATCCACTCATTATGCTGCTACGGGCCTGATGACATAGATTTCATTGCTGAGTGATATTGCATTGTACGTAAGTACCACAACTTCTTTATCCATTTTTCGCTTTCTGCGATATTGAACTTGTACCGTAAACGAGGTTTTTGTAAACAGAGCCGTCCCAAACTTTGGGGTGGCTGTGTCTTTTTGATTTTCATTTCCCTAAACTATAGGACCATAAGTGGAAGTACCCTAGGCTCTGTTGCTTTGTTTTTTCGATGTTTCAGGAAACACCATACACTTCTCCCGAGTGGCTGTTGGCAATTTACATCCCGCCCATCAGCATAACAAGGCTCCCAGTTCTCCATGGCCTGTCCTGCCTTTCTGGATTTTACACTTTTTTCAGATGGCCCTTTTGACCGGGGGGAAGTGAGACTTCATTGTAGTGCAGATTTCCTTTGCAAGCTTGCTTGGTTGGCCAAAAAGGGCGTATGCGTTTTTTCCTGAATATATTCAGGAAAAAACGCATACGCCCTTTTTGGCCAAGTGCATCATTGTGGACGTTCTGCCTCTTTTCCTATGCTTTACATGCAATTCCAGTCTACCTCCTGAAATTGGTTTCCTGCAATTCTGCCCCGCATTCAAGTCCTCTTGGCAGCCTTACTTCAATATATTTTTGGACGATAGCTGTCATTTATAACTCTGCAGGTTTGTGAATGACAGTGCCACTGAGCTCGTTTCTTCAACTCGCTTTCTTGTGAGCTGGCCACAACACCGCAGGATTGCTTCAGGCCCTAGTGTGGTTCCGGCATGGCATGCTGAGCCATTGGTTAATTCCTCTTCCTGGTGGGAAATGAGAGTTAAATTTGCCTGTCCAGACACCTCCAGATAGTCTCTCATTGGTTCTCCCTATTCCTGTTCATTTTCCGCAGAAATTGCAAACTGGGACAAACAGGAGGTTAAAGGCACTGACTCTCCAAGTGGGGAGAGTGTTAGTAAAGCGTCTGGAATGTTGCACCCGAGTACCAGGGGACGAAAACTGAGACACATTTGAACACGTTGCCCAATCACACGGTGGATCATTGTCTCGTTCCACATGCATGTTTTAGCTGAAGGAAGAATCCCTTAAACCTGGAGAGTTGAGACCCATGGAATGGGTACCATGCAATATGACTTCAAAGGGTCTGCATTTGCTCACCGATCTTCACCAATCCTATCACTGCGTCGTTTATGCCGCTGTACACACGCTTGATTCTCTTTCAGAGACATAAAAATCCATAGGTTTTAAGATTCTTACTAGTCGGGTATATTCTTAGGCGTTTAAAATGCGGTGTTGAGTCCCCTTCGTTGAGTAAGGAGTAGCTCTTGTCTATTACATATTTGGCTTATGGAACGGTATCTGTGCTAATTTCAATCTCTGGTTTTATGCAGCACCCCAACTCACCTTTCCCCTTAAGCAAGCATAAGTTGGTTTTCTACATATGAGACCCTGTTCTGTTTTGTAATTCAGTTCCTGTGTAGCCAAGTTTACATTCCGTGTAGTAGTGATATCTTATGATGTTTCTTTTTCTGTGTGACTTATTTCACTTAGAATCATCGTACCTGAATCCACTCATTATGCTGCTACGGGCCTGATGACATAGATTTCATTGCTGAGTGATATTGTATTGTACGTAAGTACCACAACTTCTTTATCCATTTATCACTTTCTGCGATATTGAACTTGTACCGTAAACGAGGTTCTTGTAAACAGAGCCGTCCCAAACTTTGGGGTGGCTGTGTCTTTTGGATTTTAATTTCCCTAAGCTATAGGACCATAAGTGGAAGTGCCCTAGGCTCTGTTGCTTTGTTTTTTAGATGTTTCAGGAAACACCATACACTTCTCCAGAGTGGCTGTTGGCAATTTACATCCCGCCCATCAGCATAACAAGGCTCCCAGTTCTCCATGGCCTGTCCTGCCTTTCTGGATTTTACACTTTTTTCAGATGGCCCTTTTGACCGGGGGGCAGTGAGACTTCATTGTAGTGCAGATTTCCTTTGCAAGCTTGCTTGGTTGGCCAAAAAGGGCGTATGCGTTTTTTCCTGAATATATTCAGGAAAAAACGCATACGCCCTTTTTGGCCAAGTGCATCATTGTGGACGTTCTGCCTCTTTTCCTATGCTTTACATGCAATTCCAGTCTACCTCCTGAAATCGCTTTCCTGCAATTCTGCCCTGCTTTCAAGTCCTCTTGGCAGCCTTACTTCAATATATTTTTGGACGATTGCAGTCATTTATAACTCTGCAGGTTTGTGAATGACAGTGCCCCTGAGCTCCTTTCTTCAACTCGCTTTCTTGTGAGCTGGCCGCAACACCGCAGGATTGCTTCAGGCCCTAGTGTGGTTCCGGCATGGCACGCTGAGCCTTTGGTTAATTCCTCTTCCTGGTGGGAAATGAGAGTTAAATTTGCCCGTCCAGACACCTCCAGCTAGTCTCTCATTGGTTCTCCCTATTCCTGTTCGTTTTCCACAGAAATTGCAAACTGGGACAAACAGGAGTTTAAAGGCACTGACTCTCCAAGTGGGGAGAGTGTTAGTAAAGCGTCTGGAATGTTGCACCCGAGTACCAGGGGACGAAAACTGAGACACATTTGAACACGTTGCCCAATCACACGGTGGATCATCGTCTCGTTCCACATGCATGTTGTAGCTGAAGGAAGAATCCCTTAAACCTGGAGAGTTGAGACCCATGGAATGGGTACCATGCAATATGACTTCAAAGGGTCTGCATTTGCTCACCAATCTTCACCAATCCTATCACTGTGCGTTTATGCCGCTGTACACACGCTTGATTCTCTTTCAGAGACATATAAATCCATAGGTTTTAAGATTCTTACTAGTCAGGTATATTCTTAGGCGTTTAATATGGGGTGTTGAGTCCACTTCGTTGAGCAAGGAGTAGCTCTTCTCTATTACATATTTGGCTTATGGAACGGTATCTGTGCTAATTTCAATCTCTGGTTTTATGCAGCACCCCAACTCACCTTTCCCCTTAAGCAAGCATAAGTTGGTTTTCTACATTTGAGACCCTGTTCTGTTTTGTAATTCAGTTCCTGTGTAGCCAAGTTTACATTCCGTGTAGTAGTGATATCTTATGATGTTTCTTTTTCTATGTGACTTATTTCACTTAGAATCATCGTACCTGAATCCACTCATTATGCTGCTACGGGCCTGATGACATAGATTTCATTGCTGAGTGATATTGCATTGTACGTAAGTACCACAACTTCTTTATCCATTTTTCGCTTTCTGCGATATTGAACTTGTACCGTAAACGAGGTTCTTGTAAACAGAGCCGTCCCAAACTTTGGGGTGGCTGTGTCTTTTTGATTTTCATTTCCCTAAACTATAGGACCATAAGTGGAAGTACCCTAGGCTCTGTTGCTTTGTTTTTTCGATGTTTCAGGAAACACCATACACTTCTCCCGAGTGGCTGTTGGCAATTTACATCCCGCCCATCAGCATAACAAGGCTCCCAGTTCTCCATGGCCTGTCCAGCCTTTCTGGATTTTACACTTTTTTCAGATGGCCCTTTTGACCGGGGGGAAATGAGACTTCATTGTAGTGCAGATTTCCTTTGCAAGCTTGCTTGGTTGGCCAAAAAGGGCGTATGCGTTTTTTCCTGAATATATTCAGGAAAAAACGCATACGCCCTTTTTGGCCAAGTGCATCATTGTGGACGTTCTGCCTCTTTTCCTATGCTTTACATGCAATTCCAGTCTACCTCCTGAAATTGGTTTCCTGCAATTCTGCCCCGCATTCAAGTCCTCTTGGCAGCCTTACTTCAATATATTTTTGGATGATAGCTGTCATTTATAACTCTGCAGGTTTGTGAATGACAGTGCCCCTGAGCTCGTTTCTTCAACTCGCTTTCTTGTGAGCTGGCCACAACACCGCAGGATTGCTTCAGGCCCTAGTGTGGTTCCGGCATGGCATGCTGAGCCATTGGTTAATTCCTCTTCCTGGTGGGAAATGAGAGTTAAATTTGCCCGTCCAGACACCTCCAGCTAGTCTCTCATTGGTTCTCCCTATTCCTGTTCATTTTCCGCAGAAATTGCAAACTGGGACAAACAGGAGGTTAAAGGCACTGACTCTCCAAGTGGGGAGAGTGTTAGTAAAGCGTCTGGAATGTTGCACCCGAGTACCAGGGGACGAAAACTGAGACACATTTGAACACGTTGCCCAATCACACGGTGGATCATCGTCTCGTTCCACATGCATGTTTTAGCTGAAGGAAGAATCCCTTAAACCTGGAGAGTTGAGACCCATGGAATGGGTACCATGGAATATGACTTCAAAGGGTCTGCATTTGCTCACCGATCTTCACCAATTCTATCACTGCGTCGTTTATGCCGCTGTACACACGCTTGATTCTCTTTCAGAGACATAAAAATCCATAGGTTTTAGGATTCTTACTAGTCGGGTATACTCTTAGGCGTTTAATATGGGGTGTTGAGTCCACTTCGTTGAGCAAGGAGTAGCTCTTGTCTATTACATATTTGGCTTATGGAACGGTATCTGTGCTAATTTCAGTCTCTGGTCTTATGCAGCACACCAACTCACCTTTCCCCTTAAGGAAGCATAAGTTGGTTTTCTACATTTGAGACCCTGTTCTGTTTTGTAATTCAGTTCCTGTGTAGCCAAGTTTACATTCTGTGTAGTAGTGATATCTTATGATGTTTCTTTTTCTGTGTGACTTATTTCACTTAGAATCATCGTACCTGAATCCACTCATTATGCTGCTACGGGCCTGATGACATAGATTTCATTGCTGAGTGATATTGCATTGTACGTAAGTACCACAACTTCTTTATCCATTTATCACTTTCTGCGATATTGAACTTGTACCGTAAACGAGGTTCTTGTAAACAGAGCCGTCCCAAACTTTGGGGTGGCTGTGTCTTTTGGATTTTAATTTCCCTAAGCTATAGGACCATAAGTGGAAGTGCCCTAGGCTCTGTTGCTTTGTTTTTTAGATGTTTCAGGAAACACCATACACTTCTCCAGAGTGGCTGTTGGCAATTTACATCCCGCCCATCAGCATAACAAGGCTCCCAGTTCTCCATGGCCTGTCCTGCCTTTCTGGATTTTACACTTTTTTCAGATGACCCTTTTGACCGGGGGGCAGTGAGACTTCATTGTAGTGCAGATTTCCTTTGCAAGCTTGCTTGGTTGGCCAAAAAGGGCGTATGCGTTTTTTCCTGAATATATTCAGGAAAAAACGCATACGCCCTTTTTGGCCAAGTGCATCATTGTAGACGTTCTGCCTCTTTTCTTATGCTTTACATGCAATTCCAGTCTACCTCCTGAAATCGCTTTCCTGCAATTCTGCCCCGCTTTCAAGTCCTCTTGGCAGCCTTACTTCAATATATTTTTGGACGATTGCAGTCATTTATAACTCTGCAGGTTTGTGAATGACAGTGCCCCTGAGCTCCTTTCTTCAACTCGCTTTCTTGTGAGCTGGCCGCAACACCGCAGGATTGCTTCAGGCCCTAGTGTGGTTCCGGCATGGCACGCTGAGCCTTTTGGTTAATTCCTCTTCCTGTTGGGAAATGAGAGTTAAATTTGCCCGTCCAGACACCTCCAGCTAGTCTCTCATTGGTTCTCCCTATTCCTGTTCATTTTCCGCAGAAATTGCTAACTGGGACAATCAGGAGGTTAAAGGCACTGACTCTCCAAGTGGGGAGAGTGTTAGTAAAGCGTCTGGAATGTTGCACCCGAGTACCAGGGGACGAAAACTGAGACACCTTTGAACACGTTTCCCAATCACACGGTGGATCATAGTCTGGGTTCCACATGCATGTTTTAGCTGAAAGAAGAATCCCTTAAACCTGGAGAGTTGAGACCCATGTAATGGGTACCATGCAATATGACTTCAAAGGATCTGCATTTGCTCACCGATCCTCACCAATCCTATCACTGCTGCGTTTATGCCGCTGTACACACGCTTGATTCTCTTTCGGAGACATATAAATCCATAGGTTTTAAGATTCTTACTAGTCAGGTATATTCTTAGGCGTTTAATATGGGGTGTTGAGTCCACTTCGTTGAGCAAGGAGTAGCTCTTGTCTATTACATATTTGGCTTATGGAACGGTATCTGTGCTAATTTCAATCTCTGGTTTTATGCAGCACCCCAACTCACCTTTCCCCTTAAGCAAGCATAAGTTGGTTTTCTACATTTGAGACCCTGTTCTGTTTTGTAATTCAGTTCCTGTGTAGCCAAGTTTACATTCCGTGTAGTAGTGATATCTTATGATGTTTCTTTTTCTGTGTGACTTATTTCACTTAGAATCATCGTACCTGAATCCACTCATTATGCTGCTACGGGCCTGATGACATAGATTTCATTGCTGAGTGATATTGCATTGTACATAAGTAGAACAACTTCTTTATCCATTTATCGCTTTCTGCGATATTGAACTTGTACCGTAAACGAGGTTCTTGTAAACAGAGCCGTCCCAAACTTTGGGGTGGCTGTGTCTTTTTGATTTTAATTTCCCTAAGCTATAGGACCATAAGTGGAAGTGCGCTAGGCTCTGTTGCTTTGTTTTTTAGATGTTTCAGGAAACACCATACACTTCTCCAGAGTGGCTGTTGGCAATTTACATCCTGCCCATCAGCATAACAAGGCTCCCAGTTCTCCATGGCCTGTCCTGCCTTTCTGGATTTTACACTTTTTTCAGATGGCCCTTTTGACCGGGGGGCAGTGAGACTTCATTGTAGTGCAGATTTCCTTTGCAAGCTTGCTTGGTTGGCCAAAAAGGGCGTATGCGTTTTTTCCTGAATATATTCAGGAAAAAACGCATACGCCCTTTTTGGCCAAGTGCATCATTGTGGACGTTCTGCCTCTTTTCCTATGCTTTACATGCAATTCCAGTCTACCTCCTGAAATCGGTTTCCTGCAATTCTGCCCCGCTTTCAAGTCCTCTTGGCAGCCTTACTTCAATATATTTTTGGACGATAGCTGTCATTTATAACTCTGCAGGTTTGTGAATGACAGTGCCCCTGAGCTCCTTTCTTCAACTCGCTTTCTTGTGAGCTGGCCACAACACCGCAGGATTGCTTCAGGCCCTAGTGTGGTTCCGGCATGGCATGCTGAGCCTTTGGTTAATTCCTCTTCCTGGTGGGAAATGAGAGTTAAATGTGCCCGTCCAGACACCTCCAGCTAGTCTCTCATTGGTTCTCCCTATTCCTGTTCATTTTCCGCAGAAATTGCAAACTGGGACAAACAGGAGGTTAAAGGCACTGACTCTCCAAGTGGGGAGAGTGTTAGTAAAGCGTCTGGAATGTTGCACCCGAGTACCAGGGGACGAAAACTGAGACACCTTTGAACACGTTGCCCAATCACACGGTGGATCATAATCTGGGTTCCACATGCATGTTTTAGCTGAAGGAAGAATCCCTTAAACCTGGAGAGTTGAGACCCATGGAATGGGTACCATGCAATATGACTTCAAAGGGTCTGCATTTGCTCACCGATCCTCACCAATCCTATCACTGCTGCGTTTATGCCGCTGTACACACGCTTGATTCTCCTTCGGAGACATATAAATCCATAGGTTTTAAGATTCTTACTAGTCAGGTATATTCTTAGGCGTTTAATATGGGGTGTTGAGTCCACTTCGTTGAGCAAGGAGTAGCTCTTGTCTATTACATATTTGGCTTATGGAACGGTATCTGTGCTAATTTCAATCTCTGGTTTTATGCAGCACCCCAACTCACCTTTCTCCTTAAGGAAGCATAAGTTGGTTTTCTACATTTGAGACCCTGTTCTGTTTTGTAATTCAGTTCCTGTGTAGCCAAGTTTACATTCCGTGTAGTAGTGATATCTTATGATGTTTCTTTTTCTGTGTGACTTATTTCACTTAGAATCATCGTACCTGAATCCACTCATTATGCTGCTACGGGCCTGATGACATAGATTTCATTCCTGAGTGATATTGCATTGTACATAAGTAGAACAACTTCTTTATCCATTTATCGCTTTCTGCGATATTGAACTTGTACCGTAAACGAGGTTCTTGTAAACAGAGCCACCCCAAACTTTGGGGTGGCTGTGTCTTTTTGATTTTAATTTCCCTAAGCTATAGGACTATAAGTGGAAGTGCCCTAGGCTCTGTTGCTTTGTTTTTTAGATGCTTCAGGAAACACCATACACTTCTCCAGAGTGGCTGTTGGCAATTTACATCCCGCCCATCAGCATAACAAGGCTCCCAGTTCTCCTTGGCCTGTCCTGCCTTTCTGGATTTTACACTTTTTTCAGATGGCTCTTTTGACTGGGGGGCAGTGAGACTTCATTGTAGTGCAGATTTCCTTTGCAAGCTTGCTTGGTTGGCCAAAAAGGGCGTATGCGTTTTTTCCTGAATATATTCAGGAAAAAACGCATACGCCCTTTTTGGCCAAGAGCATCATTGTGGACGTTCTGCCTCTTTTCCTATGCTTTACATGCAATTGCAGCCTACCTCCTGAAATCGGTTTCCTGCAATTCTGCCCCGCTTTCAAGTCCTCTTGGCAGCCTTACTTCAATATATTTTTGGAGGATAGCTGTCATTTATAACTCTGCAGGTTTGTGAATGACAGTGCCCCTGAGCTCCTTTCTTCAACTCGCTTTCTTGTGAGCTGGCCGCAACACCGCAGGATTGCTTCAGGCCCTAGTGTGGTTCCGGCATGGCACGCTGAGCCTTTGGTTAATTCCTCTTCCTGGTGGGAAATGAGAGTTAAATTTGCCCGTCCAGACACCTCCAGCTAGTCTCTCATTGGTTCTCCCTATTCCTGTTCATTTTCTGCAGAAATTGCACACTGGGCAAAACAGGAGGTTAAAGGCACTGACTCTCCAAGTGGGGAGAGTGTTAGTAAAGCGTCTGGAATGTTGCACCCGAGTACCAGGGGACGAAAACTGAGACACCTTTGAACACGTTTCCCAATCACACGGTGGATCATAGTCTGGGTTCCACATGCATGTTTTAGCTGAAGGAAGAATCCCTTAAACCTGGAGAGTTGAGACCCATGTAATGGGTACCATGCAATATGACTTCAAAGGGTCTGCATTTGCTCACCGATCCTCACCAATCCTATCACTGCTGCGTTTATGCCGCTGTACACACGCTTGATTCTCTTTCGGAGACATATAAATCCATAGGTTTTAAGATTCTTACTAGTCAGGTATACTCTTAGGCGTTTAATATGGGGTGTTGAGTCCACTTCGTTGAGCAAGGAGTAGCTCTTGTCTATTACATATTTGGCTTATGGAACGGTATCTGTGCTAATTTCAATCTCTGGTCTTATGCAGCACACCAACTCACCTTTCCCCTTAAGGAAGCATAAGTTGGTTTTCTACATTTGAGACCCTGTTCTGTTTTGTAATTCAGTTCCTGTGTAGCCAAGTTTACATTCTGTGTAGTAGTGATATCTTATGATGTTTCTTTTTCTGTGTGACTTATTTCACTTAGAATCATCGTACCTGAATCCACTCATTATGCTGCTACGGGCCTGATGACATAGATTTCATTGCTGAGTGATATTGCATTGTACGTAAGTACCACAACTTCTTTATCCATTTATCACTTTCTGCGATATTGAACTTGTACCGTAAACGAGGTTCTTGTAAACAGAGCCGTCCCAAACTTTGGGTTGGCTGTGTCTTTTGGATTTTAATTTCCCTAAGCTATAGGACCATAAGTGGAAGTGCCCTAGGCTCTGTTGCTTTGTTTTTTAGATGTTTCAGGAAACACCATACACTTCTCCAGAGTGGCTGTTGGCAATTTACATCCCGCCCATCAGCATAACAAGGCTCCCAGTTCTCCATGGCCTGTCCTGCCTTTCTGGATTTTACACTTTTTTCAGATGACCCTTTTGACCGGGGGGCAGTGAGACTTCATTGTAGTGCAGATTTCCTTTGCAAGCTTGCTTGGTTGGCCAAAAAGGGCGTATGCGTTTTTTCCTGAATATATTCAGGAAAAAACGCATACGCCCTTTTTGGCCAAGTGCATCATTGTAGACGTTCTGCCTCTTTTCTTATGCTTTACATGCAATTCCAGTCTACCTCCTGAAATCGCTTTCCTGCAATTCTGCCCCGCTTTCAAGTCCTCTTGGCAGCCTTACTTCAATATATTTTTGGACGATTGCAGTCATTTATAACTCTGCAGGTTTGTGAATGACAGTGCCCCTGAGCTCCTTTCTTCAACTCGCTTTCTTGTGAGCTGGCCGCAACACCGCAGGATTGCTTCAGGCCCTAGTGTGGTTCCGGCATGGCACGCTGAGCCTTTTGGTTAATTCCTCTTCCTGTTGGGAAATGAGAGTTAAATTTGCCCGTCCAGACACCTCCAGCTAGTCTCTCATTGGTTCTCCCTATTCCTGTTCATTTTCCGCAGA
The DNA here is from genome assembly GCF_964374135.1 of Grampus griseus. Lineage (NCBI taxonomy): Eukaryota > Metazoa > Chordata > Mammalia > Artiodactyla > Delphinidae > Grampus > Grampus griseus. The sequence goes on along the minus strand of NW_028133251.1, from coordinate 160,788 downwards.
AATTGCTAACTGGGACAATCAGGAGGTTAAAGGCACTGACTCTCCAAGTGGGGAGAGTGTTAGTAAAGAGTCTGGAATGTTGCACCCGAGTACCAGGGGACGAAAACTGAGACACCTTTGAACACGTTTCCCAATCACACGGTGGATCATAGTCTGGGTTCCACATGCATGTTTTAGCTGAAAGAAGAATCCCTTAAACCTGGAGAGTTGAGACCCATGTAATGGGTACCATGCAATATGACTTCAAAGGATCTGCATTTGCTCACCGATCCTCACCAATCCTATCACTGCTGCGTTTATGCCGCTGTACACACGCTTGATTCTCTTTCAGAGACATATAAATCCATAGGTTTTAAGATTCTTACTAGTCAGGTATATTCTTAGGCGTTTAATATGGGGTGTTGAGTCCACTTCGTTGAGCAAGGAGTAGCTCTTGTCTATTACATATTTGGCTTATGGAACGGTATCTGTGCTAATTTTAACCTCTGGTTTTATGCAGCACCCCAACTCACCTTTCCCCTTAAGCAAGCATAAGTTGGTTTTCTACATTTGAGACCCTGTTCTGTTTTGTAATTCAGTTCCTGTGTAGCCAAGTTTACATTCCGTGTAGTAGTGATATCTTATGATGTTTCTTTTTCTGTGTGACTTATTTCACTTAGAATCATCGTACCTGAATCCACTCATTATGCTGCTATGGGCCTGATGACATAGATTTCATTGCTGAGTGATATTGCATTGTACATAAGTAGAACAACTTCTTTATCCATTTATCGCTTTCTGCGATATTGAACTTGTACCGTAAACGAGGTTCTTGTAAACAGAGCCGTCCCAAACTTTGGGGTGGCTGTGTCTTTTTGATTTTAATTTCCCTAAGCTATAGGACCATAAGTGGAAGTGCGCTAGGCTCTGTTGCTTTGTTTTTTAGATGTTTCAGGAAACACCATACACTTCTCCAGAGTGGCTGTTGGCAATTTACATCCTGCCCATCAGCATAACAAGGCTCCCAGTTCTCCATGGCCTGTCCTGCCTTTCTGGATTTTACACTTTTTTCAGATGGCCCTTTTGACCGGGGGGCAGTGAGACTTCATTGTAGTGCAGATTTCCTTTGCAAGCTTGCTTGGTTGGCCAAAAAGGGCGTATGCGTTTTTTCCTGAATATATTCAGGAAAAAACGCATACGCCCTTTTTGGCCAAGTGCATCATTGTGGACGTTCTGCCTCTTTTCCTATGCTTTACATGCAATTCCAGTCTACCTCCTGAAATCGGTTTCCTGCAATTCTGCCCCGCTTTCAAGTCCTCTTGGCAGCCTTACTTCAATATATTTTTGGACGATAGCTGTCATTTATAACTCTGCAGGTTTGTGAATGACAGTGCCCCTGAGCTCCTTTCTTCAACTCGCTTTCTTGTGAGCTGGCCACAACACCGCAGGATTGCTTCAGGCCCTAGTGTGGTTCCGGCATGGCATGCTGAGCCTTTGGTTAATTCCTCTTCCTGGTGGGAAATGAGAGTTAAATGTGCCCGTCCAGACACCTCCAGCTAGTCTCTCATTGGTTCTCCCTATTCCTGTTCATTTTCCGCAGAAATTGCAAACTGGGACAAACAGGAGGTTAAAGGCACTGACTCTCCAAGTGGGGAGAGTGTTAGTAAAGCGTCTGGAATGTTGCACCCGAGTACCAGGGGACGAAAACTGAGACACCTTTGAACACGTTGCCCAATCACACGGTGGATCATAATCTGGGTTCCACATGCATGTTTTAGCTGAAGGAAGAATCCCTTAAACCTGGAGAGTTGAGACCCATGGAATGGGTACCATGCAATATGACTTCAAAGGGTCTGCATTTGCTCACCGATCCTCACCAATCCTATCACTGCTGCGTTTATGCCGCTGTACACACGCTTGATTCTCCTTCGGAGACATATAAATCCATAGGTTTTAAGATTCTTACTAGTCAGGTATATTCTTAGGCGTTTAATATGGGGTGTTGAGTCCACTTCGTTGAGCAAGGAGTAGCTCTTGTCTATTACATATTTGGCTTATGGAACGGTATCTGTGCTAATTTCAATCTCTGGTTTTATGCAGCACCCCAACTCACCTTTCTCCTTAAGGAAGCATAAGTTGGTTTTCTACATTTGAGACCCTGTTCTGTTTTGTAATTCAGTTCCTGTGTAGCCAAGTTTACATTCCGTGTAGTAGTGATATCTTATGATGTTTCTTTTTCTGTGTGACTTATTTCACTTAGAATCATCGTACCTGAATCCACTCATTATGCTGCTACGGGCCTGATGACATAGATTTCATTGCTGAGTGATATTGCATTGTACATAAGTAGAACAACTTCTTTATCCATTTATCGCTTTCTGCGATATTGAACTTGTACCGTAAACGAGGTTCTTGTAAACAGAGCCACCCCAAACTTTGGGGTGGCTGTGTCTTTTTGATTTTAATTTCCCTAAGCTATAGGACTATAAGTGGAAGTGCCCTAGGCTCTGTTGCTTTGTTTTTTAGATGCTTCAGGAAACACCATACACTTCTCCAGAGTGGCTGTTGGCAATTTACATCCCGCCCATCAGCATAACAAGGCTCCCAGTTCTCCTTGGCCTGTCCTGCCTTTCTGGATTTTACACTTTTTTCAGATGGCTCTTTTGACTGGGGGGCAGTGAGACTTCATTGTAGTGCAGATTTCCTTTGCAAGCTTGCTTGGTTGGCCAAAAAGGGCGTATGCGTTTTTTCCTGAATATATTCAGGAAAAAACGCATACGCCCTTTTTGGCCAAGAGCATCATTGTGGACGTTCTGCCTCTTTTCCTATGCTTTACATGCAATTCCAGTCTACCTCCTGAAATCGGTTTCCTGCAATTCTGCCCCGCTTTCAAGTCCTCTTGGCAGCCTTACTTCAATATATTTTTGGACGATAGCTGTCATTTATAACTCTGCAGGTTTGTGAATGACAGTGCCCCTGAGCTCCTTTCTTCAACTCGCTTTCTTGTGAGCTGGCCGCAACACCGCAGGATTGCTTCAGGCCCTAGTGTGGTTCCGGCATGGCACGCTGAGCCTTTGGTTAATTCCTCTTCCTGGTGGGAAATGAGAGTTAAATTTGTCCGTCCAGACACCTCCAGCTAGTCTCTCGTTGGTTCTCCCTATTCCTGTTCATTTTCCGCAGAAATTGCAAACTGGGCCAAATAGGAGGTTAAAGGCACTGAGTCTCCAAGTGGGGAGAGTGTTAGTAAAGCCTCTGGAATGTTGCACCCGAGTACCAGGGGACGAAAACTGAGACACCTTTGAAAACGTTTCCCAATCACATGGTGGATCATAGTCTGGGTTCCACATGCATGTTTTAGCTGAAGGAAGAATCCCTTAAACCTGGAGAGTTGAGACCCATGTAATGGGTACCATGCAATATGACTTCAAAGGGTCTGCATTTGCTCACCGATCCTCACCAATCCTATCACTGCTGCGTTTATGCCGCTGTACACACGCTTGATTCTCTTTCGGAGACATATAAATCCATAGGTTTTAAGATTCTTACTAGTCAGGTATATTCTTAGGCGTTTAATATGGGGTGTTGAGTCCACTTCGTTGAGCAAGGAGTAGCTCTTGTCTATTACATATTTGGCTTATGGAACGGTATCTGTCCTAATTTCAATCTCTGGTTTTATGCAGCACCCCAACTCACCTTTCTCCTTAAGGAAGCATAAGTTGGTTTTCTACATTTGAGACCCTGTTCTGTTTTGTAATTCAGTTCCTGTGTAGCCAAGTTTACATTCCATGTAGTAGTGATAACTTATGATGTTTCTTTTTCTGTGTGACTTATTTCACTTAGAATCATTGTACCTGAATCCACTCGTCATGCTGGTACGAGCCTGATGACATAGATTTCATTGCTGAGTGATATTGCATTGTACGTAAGTACCACAACTTCTTTATCCATTTTTCGCTTTCTGTGATATTGAACTTGTACCGTAAACGAGGTTCTTGTAAACAGAACCATCCCAAACTTTGGGGTGGCTGTGTCTTTTTGATTTTAATTTCCCTAAGCTATAGGACCATAAGTGGAAGTGCGCTAGGCTCTGTTGCTTTGTTTTTTAGATGTTTCAGGAAACACCATACACTTCTCCAGAGTGGCTGTTGGCAATTTACATCCTGCCCATCAGCATAACAAGGCTCCCAGTTCTCCATGGCCTGTCCTGCCTTTCTGGATTTTACACTTTTTTCAGATGGCCCTTTTGACCGGGGGGCAGTGAGACTTCATTGTAGTGCAGATTTCCTTTGCAAGCTTGCTTGGTTGGCCAAAAAGGGCGTATGCGTTTTTTCCTGAATATATTCAGGAAAAAACGCATACGCCCTTTTTGGCCAAGTGCATCATTGTGGACGTTCTGCCTCTTTTCCTATGCTTTACATGCAATTCCAGTCTACCTCCTGAAATCGGTTTCCTGCAATTCTGCCCCGCTTTCAAGTCCTCTTGGCAGCCTTACTTCAATATATTTTTGGACGATAGCTGTCATTTATAACTCTGCAGGTTTGTGAATGACAGTGCCCCTGAGCTCCTTTCTTCAACTCGCTTTCTTGTGAGCTGGCCACAACACCGCAGGATTGCTTCAGGCCCTAGTGTGGTTCCGGCATGGCATGCTGAGCCTTTGGTTAATTCCTCTTCCTGGTGGGAAATGAGAGTTAAATGTGCCCGTCCAGACACCTCCAGCTAGTCTCTCATTGGTTCTCCCTATTCCTGTTCATTTTCCGCAGAAATTGCAAACTGGGACAAACAGGAGGTTAAAGGCACTGACTCTCCAAGTGGGGAGAGTGTTAGTAAAGCGTCTGGAATGTTGCACCCGAGTACCAGGGGACGAAAACTGAGACACCTTTGAACACGTTGCCCAATCACACGGTGGATCATAATCTGGGTTCCACATGCATGTTTTAGCTGAAGGAAGAATCCCTTAAACCTGGAGAGTTGAGACCCATGGAATGGGTACCATGCAATATGACTTCAAAGGGTCTGCATTTGCTCACCGATCCTCACCAATCCTATCACTGCTGCGTTTATGCCGCTGTACACACGCTTGATTCTCCTTCGGAGACATATAAATCCATAGGTTTTAAGATTCTTACTAGTCAGGTATATTCTTAGGCGTTTAATATGGGGTGTTGAGTCCACTTCGTTGAGCAAGGAGTAGCTCTTGTCTATTACATATTTGGCTTATGGAACGGTATCTGTGCTAATTTCAATCTCTGGTTTTATGCAGCACCCCAACTCACCTTTCTCCTTAAGGAAGCATAAGTTGGTTTTCTACATTTGAGACCCTGTTCTGTTTTGTAATTCAGTTCCTGTGTAGCCAAGTTTACATTCCGTGTAGTAGTGATATCTTATGATGTTTCTTTTTCTGTGTGACTTATTTCACTTAGAATCATCGTACCTGAATCCACTCATTATGCTGCTACGGGCCTGATGACATAGATTTCATTGCTGAGTGATATTGCATTGTACATAAGTAGAACAACTTCTTTATCCATTTATCGCTTTCTGCGATATTGAACTTGTACCGTAAACGAGGTTCTTGTAAACAGAGCCACCCCAAACTTTGGGGTGGCTGTGTCTTTTTGATTTTAATTTCCCTAAGCTATAGGACTATAAGTGGAAGTGCCCTAGGCTCTGTTGCTTTGTTTTTTAGATGCTTCAGGAAACACCATACACTTCTCCAGAGTGGCTGTTGGCAATTTACATCCCGCCCATCAGCATAACAAGGCTCCCAGTTCTCCTTGGCCTGTCCTGCCTTTCTGGATTTTACACTTTTTTCAGATGGCTCTTTTGACTGGGGGGCAGTGAGACTTCATTGTAGTGCAGATTTCCTTTGCAAGCTTGCTTGGTTGGCCAAAAAGGGCGTATGCGTTTTTTCCTGAATATATTCAGGAAAAAACGCATACGCCCTTTTTGGCCAAGAGCATCATTGTGGACGTTCTGCCTCTTTTCCTATGCTTTACATGCAATTCCAGTCTACCTCCTGAAATCGGTTTCCTGCAATTCTGCCCCGCTTTCAAGTCCTCTTGGCAGCCTTACTTCAATATATTTTTGGACGATAGCTGTCATTTATAACTCTGCAGGTTTGTGAATGACAGTGCCCCTGAGCTCCTTTCTTCAACTCGCTTTCTTGTGAGCTGGCCGCAACACCGCAGGATTGCTTCAGGCCCTAGTGTGGTTCCGGCATGGCACGCTGAGCCTTTGGTTAATTCCTCTTCCTGGTGGGAAATGAGAGTTAAATTTGTCCGTCCAGACACCTCCAGCTAGTCTCTCGTTGGTTCTCCCTATTCCTGTTCATTTTCCGCAGAAATTGCAAACTGGGCCAAATAGGAGGTTAAAGGCACTGAGTCTCCAAGTGGGGAGAGTGTTAGTAAAGCCTCTGGAATGTTGCACCCGAGTACCAGGGGACGAAAACTGAGACACCTTTGAAAACGTTTCCCAATCACATGGTGGATCATAGTCTGGGTTCCACATGCATGTTTTAGCTGAAGGAAGAATCCCTTAAACCTGGAGAGTTGAGACCCATGTAATGGGTACCATGCAATATGACTTCAAAGGGTCTGCATTTGCTCACCGATCCTCACCAATCCTATCACTGCTGCGTTTATGCCGCTGTACACACGCTTGATTCTCTTTCGGAGACATATAAATCCATAGGTTTTAAGATTCTTACTAGTCAGGTATATTCTTAGGCGTTTAATATGGGGTGTTGAGTCCACTTCGTTGAGCAAGGAGTAGCTCTTGTCTATTACATATTTGGCTTATGGAACGGTATCTGTCCTAATTTCAATCTCTGGTTTTATGCAGCACCCCAACTCACCTTTCTCCTTAAGGAAGCATAAGTTGGTTTTCTACATTTGAGACCCTGTTCTGTTTTGTAATTCAGTTCCTGTGTAGCCAAGTTTACATTCCATGTAGTAGTGATAACTTATGATGTTTCTTTTTCTGTGTGACTTATTTCACTTAGAATCATTGTACCTGAATCCACTCGTCATGCTGGTACGAGCCTGATGACATAGATTTCATTGCTGAGTGATATTGCATTGTACGTAAGTACCACAACTTCTTTATCCATTTTTCGCTTTCTGTGATATTGAACTTGTACCGTAAACGAGGTTCTTGTAAACAGAACCATCCCAAACTTTGGGGTGGCTGTGTCTTTTTGATTTTAATTTCCCTAAGCTATAGGACCATAAGTGGAAGTGCCCTAGGCTCTGTTGCTTTGTTTTTTAGATGTTTCAGGAAACACCATACACTTCTCCAGAGTGGCTGTTGGCAATTTACGACCCGCCCAACAGCATAACAAGGCTCCCAGTTCTACATGGCCTGTCCTGCCTTTCTGGATTTTACACTTTTTTCAGATGGCGCTGTTGACCCGGGGGCAGTGAGACTTCATTGTAGTGCAGATTTCCTTTGCAAGCTTGCTTGATTGGCCAAAAAGGGCGTATGCGTTTTTTCCTGAATATATTCAGGAAAAAACGCATACGCCCTTTTTGGCCAAGTGCATCATTGTGGACGTTCTGCCTCTTTTCCTATGCTTTACATGCAATTCCAGTCTACCTCCTGAAATCGGTTTCCTGCAATTCTGCCCCGCTTTCAAGTCCTCTTGGCAGCCTTACTTCAATATATTTTTGGACGATTGCAGTCATTTATAACTCTGCAGGTTTGTGAATGACAGTGCCCCTGAGCTCCTTTCTTCAACTCGCTTTCTTGTGAGCTGGCCACAACACCGCAGGATTGCTTCAGGCCCTAGTGTGGTTCCGGCATGGCACGCTGAGCCTTTGGTTAATTCCTCTTCCTGGTGGGAAATGAGAGTTAAATTTGCCCGTCCAGACACCTCCAGCTAGTCTCTCATTGGTTCTCCCTATTCCTGTTCATTTTCCGCAGAAATTGCAAACTGGGACAAACAGGAGGTTAAAGGCAGTGACTCTCCAAGTCGGGAGAGTGTTAGTAAAGCGTCTGGAATGTTGCACCCGAGTACCAGGGGACGAAAACTGAGACACATTTGAACACGTTTCCCAATCACACAGTGGATCATATTCTGGGTTCCTCATGCATGTTTTAGCTAAAGGAAGAATCCCTTAAACCAGGAGAGTTGAGACCCATGGAATGGGTACCATGCAATATGACTTCAAAGTTTCTGCATTTGCTCAATGATCCTCACCAATCCTATTACTGCTGCGTTTATGCCCCTGTACACACGCTTGATTCTCTTTCGGAGACATATAAATCCATAGGTTTTAAGATTCTTACTAGTCAGGTATATTCTTAGGCGTTTAATATGGGGTGTTGAGTCCACTTCGTTGAGCAAGGAGTAGCTCTTGTCTATTACATATTTGGCTTATGGAACGGTATCTGTGCTAATTTCAATCTCTGGTCTTATGCAGCACACCAACTCACCTTTCCCCTTAAGGAAGCATAAGTTGGTTTTCTACATTTGAGACCCTGTTCTGTTTTGTAATTCAGTTCCTGTGTAGCCAAGTTTACATTCCGTGTAGTAGTGATATCTTATGATGTTTCTTTTTCTGTGTGACTTATTTCACTTAGAATCATCGTACCTGAATCCACTCATTATGCTGCTACGGGCCTGATGACATAGATTTCATTGCTGAGTGATATTGCATTGTACGTAAGTAGAACAACTTCTTTATCCATTTTTCGCTTTCTGTGATATTGAACTTGTACCATAAACGAGGTTCTTGTAAACAGAGCCGTCCCAAAATTTGAGGTGGCTGTGTCTTTTTGATTTTAATTTCCCTAAGCTATAGGACCATAAGTGGAAGTGCCCTAGGCTCTGTTGCTTTGTTTTTTAGATGTTTCAGGAAACACCATACACTTCTCCAGAGTGGCTGTTGGCAATTTACATCCCGCCCATCAGCATAACAAGGCTCACAGTTCTCCATGGCCTGTCCTGCCTTTCTGGATTTTACACTTTTTTCAGATGGCCCTTTTGACCGGGGGGCAGTGAGACTTCATTGTAGTGCAGATTTCCTTTGCAAGCTTGCTTGGTTGGCCAAAAAGGGCGTATGCGTTTTTTCCTGAATATATTCAGGAAAAAACGCATACGCCCTTTTTGGCCAAGTGCATCATTGTGGACGTTCTGCCTCTTTTCCTATGCTTTACATGCAATTCCAGTCTACCTCCTGAAATCGCTTTCCTGCAATTCTGCCCCGCTTTCAAGTCCTCTTGGCAGCCTTACTTCAATATATTTTTGGACGATAGCTGTCATTTATAACTCTGCAGGTTTGTGAATGACAGTGCCCCTGAGCTCCTTTCTTCAACTCGCTTTCTTGTGAGCTGGCCGCAACACCGCAGGATTGCTTCAGGCCCTAGTGTGGTTCCGGCATGGCACACTGAGCCATTGGTTAATTCCTCTTCCTGGTGGGAAATGAGAGTTAAATTTGCCCGTCCAGACACCTCCAGCTAGTCTCTCGTTGGTTCTCCCTATTTCTGTTCATCTTCCGCAGAAATTGCAAACTGGGCCAAACAGGATGTTAAAGGCACTGACTATCCAAGTGGGGAGAGTGTTAGTAAAGCGTCTGGAATGTTGCACCCGAGTACCAGGGGACGAAAACTGAGACACATTTGAACACGTTTCCCAATCACACTGTGGATCATAGTCTGGGTTCCTCATGCATGTTTTAGCTAAAGGAAGAATCCCTTAAACCAGGAGAGTTGAGACCCATGGAATGGGTACCATGCAATATGACTTCAAAGTTTCTGCATTTGCTCAATGATCCTCACCAATCCTATCACTGCTGCATTTATGCCCCTGTACACACGCTTGATTCTCTTTCGGAGACATATAAATCCATAGGTTTTAAGATTCTTACTAGTCAGGTATATTCTTAGGCGTTTAATATGGGGTGTTGAGTCCACTTCGTTGAGCAAGGAGTAGCTCTTGTCTATTACATATTTGGCTTATGGAACGGTATCTGTGCTAATTTCAATCTCTGGTCTTATGCAGCACACCAACTCACCTTTCCCCTTAAGGAAGCATAAGTTGGTTTTCTACATTTGAGACCCTGTTCTGTTTTGTAATTCAGTTCCTGTGTAGCCAAGTTTACATTCCGTGTAGTAGTGATATCTTATGATGTTTCTTTTTCTGTGTGACTTATTTCACTTAGAATCATCGTACCTGAATCCACTCATTATGCTGCTACGGGCCTGATGACATAGATTTCATTGCTGAGTGATATTGCATTGTATGTAAGTAGAACAACTACTTTATCCATTTTTCGTTTTCTGTCATATTGAACTTGTACCGTAAACGAGGTTCTTGTAAACAGAGCCGTCCCAAACTTTGAGGTGGCTGTGTCTTTTTGATTTTAATTTCCCTAAGCTATAGGACCATAAGTGGAAGTGCCCTAGGCTCTGTTGCTTTGTTTTTTAGATGTTTCAGGAAACACCATACACTTCTCCAGAGTGGCTGTTGGCAATTTACATCCCGCCCATCAGCATAACAAGGCTCCCATGTCTCCATGGCCTGTCCTGCCTTTCTGGATTTTACACATTTTTCAGATGGCCCTTTTGACCGGGGGGCAGTGAGACTTCACTGTAGTGCAGATTTCCTTTGCAAGCTTGCTTGGTTGGCCAAAAAGTGCGTATGCGTTTTTTCCTGAATATATTCAGGAAAAAACGCATACGCCCTTTTTGGCCAAGTGCATCATTGTGGACGTTCTGCCTCTTTTCCTATGCTTTACATGCAATTCCAGTCTACCTCCTGAAATCGGTTTCCTGCAATTCTGCCCCGCTTTCAAGTCCTCTTGGCAGCCTTACTTCAATATATTTTTGGACGATAGCTGTCATTTATAACTCTGCAGGTTTGTGAATGACAGTGCCCCTGAGCTCCTTTCTTCAACTCGCTTTCTTGTGAGCTGGCCGCAACACCGCAGGATTGTTTCAGGCCCTAGTGTGGTTCCGGCGTGGCACGCTGAGCCATTGGTTAATTCCTCTTCCTGGTGGGAAATGAGAGTTAAATTTGCCCGTCCAGACACCTCCAGCTAGTCTCTCGTTGGTTTTCCCTATTCCTGTTAATTTTCCGCAGAAATTGCAAACTGGGACAAACAGGAGGTTAAAGGCACTGACTCTCCAAGTGGGAAGAGTGTTAGTAAAGAGTCTGGAATGTTGCACCCGAGTACCGGGGGACGAAAACTGAGACACATTTGAACACGTTTCCCGATCACACGGTGGATCATACTCTGGGTTCCACATGCATGTTTTAGCTGAAGGAAGAATCCCTTAAACCTGGAGAGTTGAGACCCATGGAATGGGTACCATGCAATATGACTTCAAGGTTTCTGCATTTGCTCAATGATGCTCACCAATCCTATCACTGCTGCGTTTATGCCCCTGTACACACGCTTGATTCTCTTTCGGAGACATAGCAATCCATAGGTTTTAAGATACTTACTAGTCAGGTACATTCTTAGGCGTTTAATATGGGGTGTTGAGTCCATTTCGTTGAGCAAGGAGTAGCTCTTGTCTATTCCATATTTGGCTTAAGGAACTTTATCTGTGCTCATTTCAATCTCTGGTTTTATGCAGCACCCCAACTCACCTTTCCCCTTAAGCAAGCATAAGTTGGTTTTCTACATTTGAGACCCTGTTCTGTTTTGTAATCCAGTTCCTGTGTAGCCAAGTTTACATTCTGTGTATTAGTGATATCTTATGATGTTTCTTTTTCTGTGTGACTTATTTCAGTTAGAATCATCATACCTGAATCCACTCATTATGCTGCTACGGGCCTGATGACATAGATGTCATTGCTGAGTAATATTGCATTGTACGTAAGTACCACAACTTCTTCATCCATTTTTCACTTTCTGCGATATTGGACTTGTACCATAAACGAGGTTCTTGTAAACAGAGCCATCCCAAACTTTGGGGTGCCTCTGTCTTTTTGATTTCAATTTCTCTGGGCTATAGGACCATAAGTGGAAGTGCCCTAGGCTCTGTTGCTTTGTTTTTTAGATGTTTCAGGAAACACCATACACTTCTCCAGAGTGGCTGCTGGCAATTTACATCCCACCCATCAGCATAACAAGGCTCCCTGTTCTCCATGGCCTGTCCTGCCTTTCTGGATTTTACACTTTTTTCAGATGGCCCTTTTGACCGGGGGGAAGTGAGACTTCATTGTAGTGCAGATTTCCTTTACAAGCTTGCTTGGTTGGCCAAAAAGGGCGTATGCGTTTTTTCCTGAATATATTCAGGAAAAAACGCATACGCCCTTTTTGGCCAAGTGCATCGTTGTGGACGTTCTGCCTCTTTTCCTATGCTTTAAATGCAATTCCAGTCTACCTCCTGAAATCGGTTTCCTGCAATTCTGCCCCGCTTTCAAGTCCTCTTGGCAGCCTTACTTCAGTATATTTTTGGACGATAGCTGTCATTTATAACTCTGCAGGTTTGTGAATGACAGTGCCCCTGAGCTCCTTTCTTCAACTCGCTTTCTTGTGAGCTGGCCGCAACACCGCAGGATTGCTTCAGGCCCTAATCTGGTTCCGGCACGGCACGCTGAGCCTTTGGTTAATTCGTCTTCCTGGTGGGAAATGAGAGTTAAATTTACCCGTCCAGACACCTCCAGCTAGTCTCTCATTGGTTCTCCCTATTCCTGTTCATCTTCCGCAGAATTTGCAAACTGGGCCAAACAGGAGGTTAAAGGCACTGACTCTCCAAGTCGGGAGAGTGTTAGTAAAGCATCTGGAATGTTGCACCCGAGTACCAGGGGACGAAAACGGAGACATATTTGAACACGTCTCCGATCACACGGTTGATCATACTCTGGGTTCCACATGCATGTTTTAGCTGAAGGAAGAATCCCTTAAACCTGGAGAGTTGAGACCCGTGGAATGGTTACCATGCAATATGACTTCAAAGGGTCTTCATTTGCTCACCGAAACTCTCCAATCCTATCACTGCTGCGTTTTAGCCCCTGTACACACGCTTGATTCTCTTTCGGAGACATAGCAATCCATAGGTTTTAAGATACTTACTAGTCAGGTACATTCTTAGGCGTTTAATATGGGGTGTTGAGTCCATTTCGTTGAGCAAGGAGTAGCTCTTGTCTATTACGTTTTTGGCTTAAGGAAACTTATCTGTGCTCATTTCAATCTCTGGTTTTATGCAGCACCCCAACTCACCTTTCCCCTTAAGCAAGCATAAGTTGGTTTTCTAAATTTGAGACCCTGTTCTGTTTTGTAATCCAGTTCCTGTGTAGCCAAGTTTACATTCTGTGTATTAGTGATATCTTATGATGTTTCTTTTTCTGTGTGACTTATTTCAGTTAGAATCATCATACCTGAATCCACTCATTATGCTGCTACGGGCCTGATGACATAGATGTCATTGCTGAGTGATATTGCATTGTACGTAAGTACCACAACTTCTTCATCCATTTTTCACTTTTTGCGATATTGAACTTGTACCGTAAATGAGGTTCTGGTAAACAGAGCCGTCCCAAACTTTGGGGTGGCTGTGTCTGTTTGATTTTCATTTCCCTAAGCTATAGGACCATAAGTGGAAGTGCCCTAGGCTCTGTTGCTTTGTTTTTTAGATGTTTCAGGAAACACCATACACTTCTCCCGAGTGGCTGTTGGCAATTTACATCCCGCCCATCAGCATAACAAGGCTCCCAGTTCTCCATGGCCTGTCCTGCCTTTCTGGATTTTACACTTTTTTCAGATGGCCCTTTTGAATGGGGGGAAGTGAGACTTCATTGTAGTGCAGATTTCCTTTGCAAGCTTGCTTGGTTGGCCAAAAAGGGCGTATGCATTTTTTCCTGAATATATTCAGGAAAAAAACGCATACGCCCTTTTTGGCCAAGTGCATCATTGTGGACGTTCTGCCTCTTTTCCTATGCGTTACATGAAATTCCAGTCTAACTCCTGAAATCGGTGTCCTGCAATTCTGCCCCGCTTTCAAGTCCTCTTGGCAGTCTTACTTCAGTATATTTTTGGACGATAGCTGTCATTTATAACTCTGCAGGTTTGTGAATAACAGTGTCCCTGAGCTCCTTTCTTCAACTCGCTTTCTTCTGAGCTGGCCGCAACACCGCAGGATTGCTTCAGGCCCTAATCTGGTTAAGGCACGGCAGGCTGAGCCTTTGGTTAATTCCTCTTCCTGGTGGGAAATGAGAGTTAAATTTGCCCGTCCAGACACCTCCAGCTAGTCTCTCATTGGTTCTCCCTATTCCTGTTCATCTTCCGCAGAAATTGCAAACTGGGCCAAACAGGAGGTTAAAGGCACTGACTCTCCAAGTCGGGAGAGTGTTAGTAAAGCATCTGGAATGTTGCACCCGAGTACCAGGGGACGAAAACGGAGACATATTTGAACACGTCTCCCGATCACACGGTTGATCATACTCTGGGTTCCACATGCATGTTTTAGCTGAAGGAAGAATCCCTTAAACCTGGAGAGTTGAGACCCGTGGAATGGGTACCATGCAATATGACTTCAAAGGGTCTTCATTTGCTCACTGAACCTCTCCAATCCTATCACTGCTGCGTTTATGTCCCTGTACACACGCTTGATTCTCTTTCGGAGACATAGCAATCCATAGGTTTTAAGATACTTACTAGTCAGGTATATTCTTAGGCGTTTAATATGGGGTGTTGAGTCCACTTCGTTGAGCAAGGAGTAGCTCTTGTCTATTACATATTTGGCTTATGGAACGGTATCTGTGCTAATTTCAATCTCTGGTTTTATGCAGCACCCCAACTCACCTTTCCCCTTAAGGAAGCATAAGTTGGTTTTCTACATTTGAGACCCTGTTCTGTTTTGTAATTCAGTTCCTGTGTAGCCAAGTTTACATTCCGTGTAGTAGTGATATCTTATGATGTTTCTTTTTCTGTGTGACTTATTTCACTTAGAATCATCGTACCTGAATCCACTCATTATGCTGCTACGGGCCTGATGACATAGATTTCATTGCTGAGTGATATTGCATTGTACGTAAGTACCACAACTTCTTTATCCATTTATCACTTTCTGCAATATTGAAATTGTACCGTAAACGAGGTTCTTGTAAACAAAACCGTCCCAAACTTTGGGGTGGCTGTGTCTTTTGGATTTTAATTTCCCTAAGCTATAGGACCATAAGTGGAAGTGCCCTAGGCTCTGTTGCTTTGTTTTTTAGATGTTTCAGGAAACACCATACACTTCTCCAGAGTGGCTGTTGGCAATTTACATCCCGCCCATCAGCATAACAAGGCTCCCAGTTCTCCATGGCCTGTCCTGCCTTTCTGGATTTTACACTTTTTTCAGATGGCCCTTTTGACCGGGGGGCAGTGAGACTTCATTGTAGTGCAGATTTCCTTTGCAAGCTTGCTTGGTTGGCCAAAAAGGGCGTATGCGTTTTTTCCTGAATATATTCAGGAAAAAACGCATACGCCCTTTTTGGCCAAGTGCATCATTGTGGACGTTCTGCCTCTTTTCCTATGCTTTACATGCAATTCCAGTCTACCTCCTGAAATCGGTTTCCTGCAATCCTGCCCCACTTTCAAGTCCTCTTGGCAGCCTTACTTCAATATATTTTTGGACGATAGCTGTCATTTATAACTCTGCAGGTTTGTGAATGACAGTGCCCCTGAGCTCCTTTCTTCAACTCGCTTTCTTGTGAGCTGGCCACAACACCGCAGGATTGCTTCAGGCCTTAGTGTGGTTCCGGCATGGCACACTGAGCCTTTGGTTAATTCCTCTTCCTGGTGGGAAATGAGAGTTAAATTTGCTCGTCCAGACACCTCCAGCTAGTCTCTCATTGGTTCTCCCTATTCCTGTTCATTTTCCGCAGAAATTGCAAACTGGGCCAAACAGGTGGTTAAAGGCACTGACTCTCCAAGTGGGGAGAGTGTTAGTAAAGCGTCTGGAATGTTGCACCCGAGTACCAGGGGACGAAAACTGAGACACATTTGAACACGTTGCCCAATCACACGGTGGATCATCGTCTCGTTCCACATGCATGTTGTAGCTGAAGGAAGAATCCCTTAAACCTGGAGAGTTGAGACCCATGGAATGGGTACCATGCAATATGACTTCAAAGGGTCTTCATTTGCTCACCGATCATCACCAATCCTATCACTGTGCGTTTATGCCGCTGTACACACGCTTGATTCTCTTTCAGAGACATATAAATCCATAGGTTTTAAGATTCTTACTAGTCAGGTATATTCTTAGGCGTTTAATATGGGGTGTTGAGTCCACTTCGTTGAGCAAGGAGTAGCTCTTCTCTATTACATATTTGGCTTATGGAACGGTATCTGTGCTAATTTCAATCTCTGGTTTTATGCAGCACCCCAACTCACCTTTCCCCTTAAGCAAGCATAAGTTGGTTTTCTACATTTGAGACCCTGTTCTGTTTTGTAATTCAGTTCCTGTGTAGCCAAGTTTACATTCCGTGTAGTAGTGATATCTTATGATGTTTCTTTTTCTATGTGACTTATTTCACTTAGAATCATCGTACCTGAATCCACTCATTATGCTGCTACGGGCCTGATGACATAGATTTCATTGCTGAGTGATATTGCATTGTACGTAAGTACCACAACTTCTTTATCCATTTTTCGCTTTCTGCGATATTGAACTTGTACCGTAAACGAGGTTCTTGTAAACAGAGCCATCTCAAACTTTGGGGTGGCTGTGTCTTTTTGATTTTAATTTCCCTAAGCTATAGGTCCATAAGCGGAAGTGCCCTAGGCTCTGTTGCTTTGTTTTTTAGATGTTTCAGGAAACACCATACACTTCTCCAGAGTGGCTGTTGGCAATTTACATCCCGCCCATCAGCATAACAAGGCTCCCAGTTCTCCATGGCCTGTCCTGACTTTCTGGATTTTACACTTTTTTCAGATGGCCCTTTTGACCGGGGGGCAGTGAGACTTAATTGTAGTGCAGATTTCCTTTGCAAGCTTGCTTCGTTGGCCAAAAAGGGCGTATGCGTTTTTTCCTGAATATATTCAGGAAAAAACGCATACGCCCTTTTTGGCCAAGTGCATCATTGTGGACGTTCTGCCTCTTTTCCTATGCTTTACATGCAATTCCTGTCTACCTCCTGAAATCGGTTTCCTGCAATTCTGCCCCGCTTTCAAGTCCTCTTGGCAGCCTTACTTCAATATATTTTTGGACGATAGCTGTCATTTATAACTCTGCAGGTTTGTGAATGACAGTGCCCCTGAGCTCCTTTCTTCAACTCGCTTTCTTGTGAGCTGGCCGCAACACCGCAGGATTGCTTCAGGCCCTAGTGTTGTTCCGGCATGGCACGCTGAGCCTTTGGTTAATTCCTCTTCCTGGTGGGAAATGAGAGTTAAATTTGCCCGTCCAGACACCTCCAGCTAGTCTCTCATTGGTTCTCCCTATTCCTGTTCATTTTCCGCAGAAATTGCAAACTGGGACAAACAGGAGGTTAAAGGCACTGACTCTCCAAGTGGGAAGAGTGTTAGTAAAGAGTCTGGAATGTTGCACCCGAGTACCAGGGGACGAAAACTGAGACACCTTTGAACACGTTTCCCAATCACACGGTGGATCATACTCTGGGTTCCACATGCATGTTTTAGCTGAAGGAAGTATCCCTTAAACCAGGAGAGTTGAGACCCATGGAATGGGTACCATGCAATATGACTTCAAAGAGTATACATTTGCTCACCGATCCTCACCAATCCTATCACTGCTGCGTTTATGCTGCTGTACACACGCTTGATTCTCTTTTGGAGACATATAAATCCATAGGTTTTATGATTCTTACTAGTCATGTATATTCTTTAGGCGTTTAATATGGGGTGTTGAGTCCACTTCGTTGAGCAAGGAGTAGCTCTTGTCTATTACATATTTGGCTTATGGAACGGTATCTGTGCTAATTTCAATCTCTGGTTTTATGCAGCACCCCAACTTACCTTTCCTCCTTAAGCAAGCATAAGTTGGTTTTCTACATTTGAGACCCTGTTCTGTTTTGTAATTCAGTTCCTGTGTAGCCAAGTTTACATTCCGTGTAGTAGTGATATCTTATGATGTTTCTTTTTCTATGTGACTTATTTCACTTAGAATCATCGTACCTGAATCCACTCATTATGCTGCTACGGGCCTGATGACATAGATTTCATTGCTGAGTGATATTGCATTGTACGTAAGTAGAACAACTTCTTTATCCATTTTTCGCTTTCTGCAATATTGAACTTGTACCGTAAACGAGGTTCTTGTAAACAGATCCGTCCCAAACTTTGGGGTGGCTGTGTCTTTTGGATTTTAATTTCTCTAAGCTATAGGACCATAAGTGGAAGTGCCCTAGGCTCTGTTGCTTTGTTTTTTAGATGTTTCAGGAAACACCATACACTTCTCCAGAGTGGCTGTTGGCAATTTACATCCCGCCCATCAGCATAACAAGGCTCCCAGTTCTCCATGGCCTGTCCTGCTTTCTGGATTTTACACTTTTTTCAGATGGTCCTTTTGACCGGGGGGCAGTGAGACTTCATTGTAGTGCAGATTTCCTTTGCAAGCTTGCTTGGTTGGCCAAAAAGGGCGTATGCGTTTTTTCCTGAATATATTCAGGAATAAACGCATACGCCCTTTTTGGCCAAGTGCATCATTGTGGACGTTCTGCCTCTTTTCCTATGCTTTACATGCAATTCCAGTCTACCTCCTGAAATCGGTTTCCTGCAATTCTGCCCCGCTTTCAAGTCCTCTTGGCAGCCTTACTTCAATATATTTTTGGACGATAGCCTGGCATTTATAACTCTGCAGGTTTGTGAATGACAGTGCCCCTGAGCTCCTTTCTTCAACTCGCTTTCTTGTGAGCTGGCCACAACACCGCAGGATTGCTTCAGGCCCTAGTGTGGTTCCGGCATGGCACGCTGAGCCTTTGGTTAATTCCTCTTCCTGGTGGGAAATGAGAGTTAAATTTGCCCGTCCAGACACCTCCAGCTAGTCTCTCATTGGTTCTCCCTATTCCTGTTCATTTTCCGCAGAAATTGCAAACTGGGACAAACAGGAGGTTAAAGGCACTGACTCTCCAAGTCGGGAGAGTGTTAGTAAAGCGTCTGGAATGTTGCACCCGAGTACCAGGGGACGAAAACTGAGACAGCTTTGAACACGATTCCCAAGCACACGGTGGATCATAATCTGGGATCCACATGCATGTTTTAGCTGAAGGAAGAATCCCTTAAACCTGGAGAGTTGAGACCCATGGAATGGGTACCATGCAATATGACTTCAAAGGGTCTGCATTTGCTCACCGATCCTCACCAATCCTATCACTGCTGCGTTTATGCCGCTGTACACACGCGTGATTCTCTTTCGGAGACATATAAATCCATAGGTTTCAAGATTCTTACTAGTCAGGTATATTCTTAGGCGTTTAATATGGGGTGTTGAGTCCACTTCGTTGAGCAAGAAGTAGCTCTTGTCTATTACATATTTGGCTTATGGAACGGTATCTGTGCTAATTTCAATCTCTGGTTTTATGCAGCACCCCAACTCACCTTTCCCCTTAAGCCATCATAAGTTGGTTTTCTACATTTGAGACCCTGCTCTGTTTTGTAATTCAGTTCCTGTGTAGCCAAGTTTACATTCCGTGTAGTAGTGATATCTTATGATGTTTTTTTCTGTGTGACTTATTTCACTTAGAATCATCGTACCTGAATCCACTCCTTATGCTGCTACGGGCCTGATGACATAGATTTCATTGCTGAGTGATATTGCATTGTACGTAAGTACCACAACTTCTTTATCCATTTTTTGCTTTCTGCGATATTGAACTTGTACCGTAAACGAGGTTCTTGTAAACAGAGCCATCCCAAACTTTGGGGTGGCTGTGTCTTTTTGATTTTCATTTCCCTAAGCTATAGGACCATAAGTGGAAGTGCCCTAGGCTCTGTTGCTTTGTTTTTTCGATGTTTCAGGAAACACCATACACTTCTCCAGAGTGGCTGTTGGCAATTTACATCCCTCCCATCAGCATAACAAGGCTCCCATGTCTCCATGGCCTGTCCTGCCTTTCTGGATTTTACACTTTTTTCAGATGGCCCTTTTCACCGGGGGGCAGTGAGACTTCATTGTAGTGCAGATTTCCTTTGCAAGCTTGCTTCGTTGGCCAAAAAGGGCGTATGCGTTTTTTCCTGAATATATTCAGGAAAAAACGCATACGCCCTTTTTGGCCAAGTGCATCATTGTGGACGTTCTGCCTCTTTTCATATGCTTTACATGCAATTCCAGTCTACCTCCTGAAATCGGTTTCCTGCAATTCTGCCCCGCTTTCAAGTCCTCTTGGCAGCCTTACTTCAATATATTTTTGGACGATAGCTGTCATTTATAACTCTGCAGGTTTGTGAATGACAGTGCCCCTGAGCTCCTTTCTTCAACTCGCTTTCTTGTGAGCTGGCCGCAACACCGCAGGATTGCTTCAGGCCCTAGTGTGGTTCCGGCATGGCACGCTGAGCCTTTGGTTAATTCCTCTTCCTGGTGGGAAATGAGAGTTAAATTTGCCCGTCCAGACACCTCCAGCTAGTCTCTCATTGGTTCTCCCTATTCCTGTTCATTTTCTGCAGAAATTGCAAACTGGGCAAAACAGGAGGTTAAAGGCACTGACTCTCCAAGTGGGGAGAGTGTTAGTAAAGCGTCTGGAATGTTGCACCCGAGTACCAGGGGACGAAAACTGAGACACCTTTGAACACGTTTCCCAATCACACGGTGGATCATAGTCTGGGTTCCACATGCATGTTTTAGCTGAAGGAAGAATCCCTTAAACCTGGAGAGTTGAGACCCATGTAATGGGTACCATGCAATATGACTTCAAAGGGTCTGCATTTGCTCACCGATCCTCACCAATCCTATCACTGCTGCGTTTATGCCGCTGTACACACGCTTGATTCTCTTTCGGAGACATATAAATCCATAGGTTTTAAGATTCTTACTAGTCAGGTATACTCTTAGGCGTTTAATATGGGGTGTTGAGTCCACTTCGTTGAGCAAGGAGTAGCTCTTGTCTATTACATATTTGGCTTATGGAACGGTATCTGTGCTAATTTCAATCTCTGGTCTTATGCAGCACACCAACTCACCTTTCCCCTTAAGGAAGCATAAGTCGGTTTTCTACATTTGAGACCCTGTTCTGTTTTGTAATTCAGTTCCTGTGTAGCCAAGTTTACATTCCGTGTAGTAGTGATATCTTATGATGTTTCTTTTTCTGTGTGACTTATTTCACTTAGAATCATCGTACCTGAATCCACTCATTATGCTGCTACGGGCCTGATGACATAGATTTCATTGCTGAGTGATATTGCATTGTACGTAAGTACCACAACTTCTTTATCCATTTATCACTTTCTGCGATATTGAACTTGTACCGTAAACGAGGTTCTTGTAAACAGAGCCGTCCCAAACTTTGGGGTGGCTGTGTCTTTTGGATTTTAATTTCCCTAAGCTATAGGACCATAAGTGGAAGTGCCCTAGGCTCTGTTGCTTTGTTTTTTAGATGTTTCAGGAAACACCATACACTTCTCCAGAGTGGCTGTTGGCAATTTACATCCCGCCCATCAGCATAACAAGGCTCCCAGTTCTCCATGGCCTGTCCTGCCTTTCTGGATTTTACACTTTTTTCAGATGGCCCTTTTGACCGGGGGGCAGTGAGACTTCATTGTAGTGCAGATTTCCTTTGCAAGCTTGCTTGGTTGGCCAAAAAGGGCGTATGCGTTTTTTCCTGAATATATTCAGGAAAAAACGCATACGCCCTTTTTGGCCAAGTGCATCATTGTGGACGTTCTGCCTCTTTTCCTATGCTTTACATGCAATTCCAGTCTACCTCCTGAAATCGCTTTCCTGCAATTCTGCCCTGCTTTCAAGTCCTCTTGGCAGCCTTACTTCAATATATTTTTGGACGATTGCAGTCATTTATAACTCTGCAGGTTTGTGAATGACAGTGCCCCTGAGCTCCTTTCTTCAACTCGCTTTCTTGTGAGCTGGCCGCAACACCGCAGGATTGCTTCAGGCCCTAGTGTGGTTCCGGCATGGCACGCTGAGCCTTTGGTTAATTCCTCTTCCTGGTGGGAAATGAGAGTTAAATTTGCCCGTCCAGACACCTCCAGCTAGTCTCTCATTGGTTCTCCCTATTCCTGTTCGTTTTCCACAGAAACTGCAAACTGGGACAAACAGGAGTTTAAAGGCACTGACTCTCCAAGTGGGGAGAGTGTTAGTAAAGCGTCTGGAATGTTGCACCCGAGTACCAGGGGACGAAAACTGAGACACATTTGAACACGTTGCCCAATCACACGGTGGATCATCGTCTCGTTCCACATGCATGTTGTAGCTGAAGGAAGAATCCCTTAAACCTGGAGAGTTGAGACCCATGGAATGGGTACCATGCAATATGACTTCAAAGGGTCTGCATTTGCTCACCAATCTTCACCAATCCTATCACTGTGCGTTTATGCCGCTGTACACACGCTTGATTCTCTTTCAGAGACATATAAATCCATAGGTTTTAAGATTCTTACTAGTCAGGTATATTCTTAGGCGTTTAATATGGGGTGTTGAGTCCACTTCGTTGAGCAAGGAGTAGCTCTTCTCTATTACATATTTGGCTTATGGAACGGTATCTGTGCTAATTTCAATCTCTGGTTTTATGCAGCACCCCAACTCACCTTTCCCCTTAAGCAAGCATAAGTTGGTTTTCTACATTTGAGACCCTGTTCTGTTTTGTAATTCAGTTCCTGTGTAGCCAAGTTTACATTCCGTGTAGTAGTGATATCTTATGATGTTTCTTTTTCTATGTGACTTATTTCACTTAGAATCATCGTACCTGAATCCACTCATTATGCTGCTACGGGCCTGATGACATAGATTTCATTGCTGAGTGATATTGCATTGTACGTAAGTACCACAACTTCTTTATCCATTTTTCGCTTTCTGCGATATTGAACTTGTACCGTAAACGAGGTTCTTGTAAACAGAGCCGTCCCAAACTTTGGGGTGGCTGTGTCTTTTTGATTTTAATTTCCCTAAACTATAGGACCATAAGTGGAAGTACCCTAGGCTCTGTTGCTTTGTTTTTTCGATGTTTCAGGAAACACCATACACTTCTCCCGAGTGGCTGTTGGCAATTTACATCCCGCCCATCAGCATAACAAGGCTCCCAGTTCTCCATGGCCTGTCCTGCCTTTCTGGATTTTACACTTTTTTCAGATGGCCCTTTTGACCGGGGGGAAATGAGACTTCATTGTAGTGCAGATTTCCTTTGCAAGCTTGCTTGGTTGGCCAAAAAGGGCGTATGCGTTTTTTCCTGAATATATTCAGGAAAAAACGCATACGCCCTTTTTGGCCAAGTGCATCATTGTGGACGTTCTGCCTCTTTTCCTATGCTTTACATGCAATTCCAGTCTACCTCCTGAAATTGGTTTCCTGCAATTCTGCCCCGCATTCAAGTCCTCTTGGCAGCCTTACTTCAATATATTTTTGGATGATAGCTGTCATTTATAACTCTGCAGGTTTGTGAATGACAGTGCCCCTGAGCTCGTTTCTTCAACTCGCTTTCTTGTGAGCTGGCCACAACACCGCAGGATTGCTTCAGGCCCTAGTGTGGTTCCGGCATGGCATGCTGAGCCATTGGTTAATTCCTCTTCCTGGTGGGAAATGAGAGTTAAATTTGCCCGTCCAGACACCTCCAGCTAGTCTCTCATTGGTTCTCCCTATTCCTGTTCATTTTCCGCAGAAATTGCAAACTGGGACAAACAGGAGGTTAAAGGCACTGACTCTCCAAGTGGGGAGAGTGTTAGTAAAGCGTCTGGAATGTTGCACCCGAGTACCAGGGGACGAAAACTGAGACACATTTGAACACGTTGCCCAATCACACGGTGGATCATCGTCTCGTTCCACATGCATGTTTTAGCTGAAGGAAGAATCCCTTAAACCTGGAGAGTTGAGACCCATGGAATGGGTACCATGCAATATGACTTCAAAGGGTCTGCATTTGCTCACCGATCTTCACCAATCCTATCACTGCGTCGTTTATGCCGCTGTACACACGCTTGATTCTCTTTCAGAGACATAAAAATCCATAGGTTTTAAGATTCTTACTAGTCGGGTATATTCTTAGGCGTTTAAAATGCGGTGTTGAGTCCCCTTCGTTGAGTAAGGAGTAGCTCTTGTCTATTACATATTTGGCTTATGGAACGGTATCTGTGCTAATTTCAATCTCTGGTTTTATGCAGCACCCCAACTCACCTTTCCCCTTAAGCAAGCATAAGTTGGTTTTCTACATATGAGACCCTGTTCTGTTTTGTAATTCAGTTCCTGTGTAGCCAAGTTTACATTCCGTGTAGTAGTGATATCTTATGATGTTTCTTTTTCTGTGTGACTTATTTCACTTAGAATCATCGTACCTGAATCCACTCATTATGCTGCTACGGGCCTGATGAAATAGATTTCATTGCTGAGTGATATTGCATTGTACGTAAGTAGAACAACTTCTTTATCCATTTTTCGCTTTCTGCGATATTGAACTTGTACCGTAAACGAGGTTCTTGTAAACAGAGCCATCTCAAACTTTGGGGTGGCTGTGTCTTTTTGATTTTAATTTCCCTAAGCTATAGGTCCATAAGCGGAAGTGCCCTAGGCTCTGTTGCTTTGTTTTTTAGATGTTTCAGGAAACACCATACACTTCTCCAGAGTGGCTGTTGGCAATTTACATCCTGCCCATCAGCATAACAAGGCTCCCAGTTCTCCATGGCCTGTCCTGACTTTCTGGATTTTACACTTTTTTCAGATGGCCCTTTTGACAGGGGGGCAGTGAGACTTAATTGTAGTGCAGATTTCCTTTGCAAGCTTGCTTGGTTGGCCAAAAAGGGCGTATGCGTTTTTTCCTGAATATATTCAGGAAAAAACGCATACGCCCTTTTTGGCCAAGTGCATCATTGTGGACGTTCTGCCTCTTTTCCTATGCTTTACATGCAATTGCAGCCTACCTCCTGAAATCGGTTTCCTGCAATTCTGCCCCGCTTTCAAGTCCTCTTGGCAGCCTTACTTCAATATATTTTTGGACGATAGCTGTCATTTATAACTCTGCAGGTTTGTGAATGACAGTGCCCCTGAGCTCCTTTCTTCAACTCGCTTTCTTGTGAGCTGGCCGCAACACCGCAGGATTGCTTCAGGCCCTAGTGTGGTTCCGGCATGGCACGCTGAGCCTTTGGTTAATTCCTCTTCCTGGTGGGAAATGAGAGTTAAATTTGCCCGTCCAGACACCTCCAGCTAGTCTCTCATTGGTTCTCCCTATTCCTGTTCATTTTCTGCAGAAATTGCAAACTGGGCAAAACAGGAGGTTAAAGGCACTGACTCTCCAAGTGGGGAGAGTGTTAGTAAAGCGTCTGGAATGTTGCACCCGAGTACCAGGGGACGAAAACTGAGACACCTTTGAACACGTTTCCCAATCACACGGTGGATCATAGTCTGGGTTCCACATGCATGTTTTAGCTGAAGGAAGAATCCCTTAAACCTGGAGAGTTGAGACCCATGTAATGGGTACCATGCAATATGACTTCAAAGGGTCTGCATTTGCTCACCGATCCTCACCAATCCTATCACTGCTGCATTTATGCCGCTGTACACACGCTTGATTCTCTTTCGGAGACATATAAATCCATAGGTTTTAAGATTCTTACTAGTCAGGTATACTCTTAGGCGTTTAATATGGGGTGTTGAGTCCACTTCGTTGAGCAAGGAGTAGCTCTTGTCTATTACATATTTGGCTTATGGAACGGTATCTGTGCTAATTTCAATCTCTGGTCTTATGCAGCACACCAACTCACCTTTCCCCTTAAGGAAGCATAAGTTGGTTTTCTACATTTGAGACCCTGTTCTGTTTTGTAATTCAGTTCCTGTGTAGCCAAGTTTACATTCTGTGTAGTAGTGATATCTTATGATGTTTCTTTTTCTGTGTGACTTATTTCACTTAGAATCATCGTACCTGAATCCACTCATTATGCTGCTACGGGCCTGATGACATAGATTTCATTGCTGAGTGATATTGCATTGTACGTAAGTACCACAACTTCTTTATCCATTTATCACTTTCTGCGATATTGAACTTGTACCGTAAACGAGGTTCTTGTAAACAGAGCCGTCCCAAACTTTGGGGTGGCTGTGTCTTTTGGATTTTAATTTCCCTAAGCTATAGGACCATAAGTGGAAGTGCCCTAGGCTCTGTTGCTTTGTTTTTTAGATGTTTCAGGAAACACCATACACTTCTCCAGAGTGGCTGTTGGCAATTTACATCCCGCCCATCAGCATAACAAGGCTCCCAGTTCTCCATGGCCTGTCCTGCCTTTCTGGATTTTACACTTTTTTCAGATGACCCTTTTGACCGGGGGGCAGTGAGACTTCATTGTAGTGCAGATTTCCTTTGCAAGCTTGCTTGGTTGGCCAAAAAGGGCGTATGCGTTTTTTCCTGAATATATTCAGGAAAAAACGCATACGCCCTTTTTGGCCAAGTGCATCATTGTAGACGTTCTGCCTCTTTTCTTATGCTTTACATGCAATTCCAGTCTACCTCCTGAAATCGCTTTCCTGCAATTCTGCCCCGCTTTCAAGTCCTCTTGGCAGCCTTACTTCAATATATTTTTGGACGATTGCAGTCATTTATAACTCTGCAGGTTTGTGAATGACAGTGCCCCTGAGCTCCTTTCTTCAACTCGCTTTCTTGTGAGCTGGCCGCAACACCGCAGGATTGCTTCAGGCCCTAGTGTGGTTCCGGCATGGCACGCTGAGCCTTTTGGTTAATTCCTCTTCCTGTTGGGAAATGAGAGTTAAATTTGCCCGTCCAGACACCTCCAGCTAGTCTCTCATTGGTTCTCCCTATTCCTGTTCATTTTCCGCAGAAATTGCTAACTGGGACAATCAGGAGGTTAAAGGCACTGACTCTCCAAGTGGGGAGAGTGTTAGTAAAGCGTCTGGAATGTTGCACCCGAGTACCAGGGGACGAAAACTGAGACACCTTTGAACACGTTTCCCAATCACACGGTGGATCATAGTCTGGGTTCCACATGCATGTTTTAGCTGAAAGAAGAATCCCTTAAACCTGGAGAGTTGAGACCCATGTAATGGGTACCATGCAATATGACTTCAAAGGATCTGCATTTGCTCACCGATCCTCACCAATCCTATCACTGCTGCGTTTATGCCGCTGTACACACGCTTGATTCTCTTTCGGAGACATATAAATCCATAGGTTTTAAGATTCTTACTAGTCAGGTATATTCTTAGGCGTTTAATATGGGGTGTTGAGTCCACTTCGTTGAGCAAGGAGTAGCTCTTGTCTATTACATATTTGGCTTATGGAACGGTATCTGTGCTAATTTCAATCTCTGGTTTTATGCAGCACCCCAACTCACCTTTCCCCTTAAGCAAGCATAAGTTGGTTTTCTACATTTGAGACCCTGTTCTGTTTTGTAATTCAGTTCCTGTGTAGCCAAGTTTACATTCCGTGTAGTAGTGATATCTTATGATGTTTCTTTTTCTGTGTGACTTATTTCACTTAGAATCATCGTACCTGAATCCACTCATTATGCTGCTACGGGCCTGATGAAATAGATTTCATTGCTGAGTGATATTGCATTGTACGTAAGTAGAACAACTTCTTTATCCATTTTTCGATTTCTGCGATATTGAACTTGTACCGTAAACGAGGTTCTTGTAAACAGAGCCATCTCAAACTTTGGGGTGGCTGTGTCTTTTTGATTTTAATTTCCCTAAGCTATAGGTCCATAAGCGGAAGTGCCCTAGGCTCTGTTGCTTTGTTTTTTAGATGTTTCAGGAAACACCATACACTTCTCCAGAGTGGCTGTTGGCAATTTCCATCCTGCCCATCAGCATAACAAGGCTCCCAGTTCTCCATGGCCTGTCCTGACTTTCTGGATTTTACACTTTTTTCAGATGGCCCTTTTGACAGGGGGGCAGTGAGACTTAATTGTAGTGCAGATTTCCTTTGCAAGCTTGCTTGGTTGGCCAAAAAGGGCGTATGCGTTTTTTCCTGAATATATTCAGGAAAAAACGCATACGCCCTTTTTGGCCAAGTGCATCATTGTGGACGTTCTGCCTCTTTTCCTATGCTTTACATGCAATTGCAGCCTACCTCCTGAAATCGGTTTCCTGCAATTCTGCCCCGCTTTCAAGTCCTCTTGGCAGCCTTACTTCAATATATTTTTGGACGATAGCTGTCATTTATAACTCTGCAGGTTTGTGAATGACAGTGCCCCTGAGCTCCTTTCTTCAACTCGCTTTCTTGTGAGCTGGCCGCAACACCGCAGGATTGCTTCAGGCCCTAGTGTGGTTCCGGCATGGCACGCTGAGCCTTTGGTTAATTCCTCTTCCTGGTGGGAAATGAGAGTTAAATTTGCCCGTCCAGACACCTCCAGCTAGTCTCTCATTGGTTCTCCCTATTCCTGTTCATTTTCTGCAGAAATTGCAAACTGGGCAAAACAGGAGGTTAAAGGCACTGACTCTCCAAGTGGGGAGAGTGTTAGTAAAGCGTCTGGAATGTTGCACCCGAGTACCAGGGGACGAAAACTGAGACACCTTTGAACACGTTTCCCAATCACACGGTGGATCATAGTCTGGGTTCCACATGCATGTTTTAGCTGAAGGAAGAATCCCTTAAACCTGGAGAGTTGAGACCCATGTAATGGGTACCATGCAATATGACTTCAAAGGGTCTGCATTTGCTCACCGATCCTCACCAATCCTATCACTGCTGCGTTTATGCCGCTGTACACACGCTTGATTCTCTTTCGGAGACATATAAATCCATAGGTTTTAAGATTCTTACTAGTCAGGTATACTCTTAGGCGTTTAATATGGGGTGTTGAGTCCACTTCGTTGAGCAAGGAGTAGCTCTTGTCTATTACATATTTGGCTTATGGAACGGTATCTGTGCTAATTTCAATCTCTGGTCTTATGCAGCACACCAACTCACCTTTCCCCTTAAGGAAGCATAAGTTGGTTTTCTACATTTGAGACCCTGTTCTGTTTTGTAATTCAGTTCCTGTGTAGCCAAGTTTACATTCTGTGTAGTAGTGATATCTTATGATGTTTCTTTTTCTGTGTGACTTATTTCACTTAGAATCATCGTACCTGAATCCACTCATTATGCTGCTACGGGCCTGATGACATAGATTTCATTGCTGAGTGATATTGCATTGTACGTAAGTACCACAACTTCTTTATCCATTTATCACTTTCTGCGATATTGAACTTGTACCGTAAACGAGGTTCTTGTAAACAGAGCCGTCCCAAACTTTGGGGTGGCTGTGTCTTTTGGATTTTAATTTCCCTAAGCTATAGGACCATAAGTGGAAGTGCCCTAGGCTCTGTTGCTTTGTTTTTTAGATGTTTCAGGAAACACCATACACTTCTCCAGAGTGGCTGTTGGCAATTTACATCCCGCCCATCAGCATAACAAGGCTCCCAGTTCTCCATGGCCTGTCCTGCCTTTCTGGATTTTACACTTTTTTCAGATGACCCTTTTGACCGGGGGGCAGTGAGACTTCATTGTAGTGCAGATTTCCTTTGCAAGCTTGCTTGGTTGGCCAAAAAGGGTGTATGCGTTTTTTCCTGAATATATTCAGGAAAAAACGCATACGCCCTTTTTGGCCAAGTGCATCATTGTAGACGTTCTGCCTCTTTTCTTATGCTTTACATGCAATTCCAGTCTACCTCCTGAAATCGCTTTCCTGCAATTCTGCCCCGCTTTCAAGTCCTCTTGGCAGCCTTACTTCAATATATTTTTGGACGATTGCAGTCATTTATAACTCTGCAGGTTTGTGAATGACAGTGCCCCTGAGCTCCTTTCTTCAACTCGCTTTCTTGTGAGCTGGCCGCAACACCGCAGGATTGCTTCAGGCCCTAGTGTGGTTCCGGCATGGCACGCTGAGCCTTTTGGTTAATTCCTCTTCCTGTTGGGAAATGAGAGTTAAATTTGCCCGTCCAGACACCTCCAGCTAGTCTCTCATTGGTTCTCCCTATTCCTGTTCATTTTCCGCAGAAATTGCTAACTGGGACAATCAGGAGGTTAAAGGCACTGACTCTCCAAGTGGGGAGAGTGTTAGTAAAGCGTCTGGAATGTTGCACCCGAGTACCAGGGGACGAAAACTGAGACACCTTTGAACACGTTTCCCAATCACACGGTGGATCATAGTCTGGGTTCCACATGCATGTTTTAGCTGAAAGAAGAATCCCTTAAACCTGGAGAGTTGAGACCCATGTAATGGGTACCATGCAATATGACTTCAAAGGATCTGCATTTGCTCACCGATCCTCACCAATCCTATCACTGCTGCGTTTATGCCGCTGTACACACGCTTGATTCTCTTTCGGAGACATATAAATCCATAGGTTTTAAGATTCTTACTAGTCAGGTATATTCTTAGGCGTTTAATATGGGGTGTTGAGTCCACTTCGTTGAGCAAGGAGTAACTCTTGTCTATTACATATTTGGCTTATGGAACGGTATCTGTGCTAATTTCAATCTCTGGTTTTATGCAGCACCCCAACTCACCTTTCCCCTTAAGCAAGCATAAGTTGGTTTTCTACATTTGAGACCCTGTTCTGTTTTGTAATTCAGTTCCTGTGTAGCCAAGTTTACATTCCGTGTAGTAGTGATATCTTATGATGTTTCTTTTTCTGTGTGACTTATTTCACTTAGAATCATCGTACCTGAATCCACTCATTATGCTGCTACGGGCCTGATGACATAGATTTCATTGCTGAGTGATATTGCATTGTACATAAGTAGAACAACTTCTTTATCCATTTATCGCTTTCTGCGATATTGAACTTGTACCGTAAACGAGGTTCTTGTAAACAGAGCCGTCCCAAACTTTGGGGTGGCTGTGTCTTTTTGATTTTAATTTCCCTAAGCTATAGGACCATAAGTGGAAGTGCGCTAGGCTCTGTTGCTTTGTTTTTTAGATGTTTCAGGAAACACCATACACTTCTCCAGAGTGGCTGTTGGCAATTTACATCCTGCCCATCAGCATAACAAGGCTCCCAGTTCTCCATGGCCTGTCCTGCCTTTCTGGATTTTACACTTTTTTCAGATGGCCCTTTTGACCGGGGGGCAGTGAGACTTCATTGTAGTGCAGATTTCCTTTGCAAGCTTGCTTGGTTGGCCAAAAAGGGCGTATGCGTTTTTTCCTGAATATATTCAGGAAAAAACGCATACGCCCTTTTTGGCCAAGTGCATCATTGTGGACGTTCTGCCTCTTTTCCTATGCTTTACATGCAATTCCAGTCTACCTCCTGAAATCGGTTTCCTGCAATTCTGCCCCGCTTTCAAGTCCTCTTGGCAGCCTTACTTCAATATATTTTTGGACGATAGCTGTCATTTATAACTCTGCAGGTTTGTGAATGACAGTGCCCCTGAGCTCCTTTCTTCAACTCGCTTTCTTGTGAGCTGGCCACAACACCGCAGGATTGCTTCAGGCCCTAGTGTGGTTCCGGCATGGCATGCTGAGCCTTTGGTTAATTCCTCTTCCTGGTGGGAAATGAGAGTTAAATGTGCCCGTCCAGACACCTCCAGCTAGTCTCTCATTGGTTCTCCCTATTCCTGTTCATTTTCCGCAGAAATTGCAAACTGGGACAAACAGGAGGTTAAAGGCACTGACTCTCCAAGTGGGGAGAGTGTTAGTAAAGCGTCTGGAATGTTGCACCCGAGTACCAGGGGACGAAAACTGAGACACCTTTGAACACGTTGCCCAATCACACGGTGGATCATAATCTGGGTTCCACATGCATGTTTTAGCTGAAGGAAGAATCCCTTAAACCTGGAGAGTTGAGACCCATGGAATGGGTACCATGCAATATGACTTCAAAGGGTCTGCATTTGCTCACCGATCCTCACCAATCCTATCACTGCTGCGTTTATGCCGCTGTACACACGCTTGATTCTCCTTCGGAGACATATAAATCCATAGGTTTTAAGATTCTTACTAGTCAGGTATATTCTTAGGCGTTTAATATGGGGTGTTGAGTCCACTTCGTTGAGCAAGGAGTAGCTCTTGTCTATTACATATTTGGCTTATGGAACGGTATCTGTGCTAATTTCAATCTCTGGTTTTATGCAGCACCCCAACTCACCTTTCTCCTTAAGGAAGCATAAGTTGGTTTTCTACATTTGAGACCCTGTTCTGTTTTGTAATTCAGTTCCTGTGTAGCCAAGTTTACATTCCGTGTAGTAGTGATATCTTATGATGTTTCTTTTTCTGTGTGACTTATTTCACTTAGAATCATCGTACCTGAATCCACTCATTATGCTGCTACGGGCCTGATGACATAGATTTCATTCCTGAGTGATATTGCATTGTACATAAGTAGAACAACTTCTTTATCCATTTATCGCTTTCTGCGATATTGAACTTGTACCGTAAACGAGGTTCTTGTAAACAGAGCCACCCCAAACTTTGGGGTGGCTGTGTCTTTTTGATTTTAATTTCCCTAAGCTATAGGACTATAAGTGGAAGTGCCCTAGGCTCTGTTGCTTTGTTTTTTAGATGCTTCAGGAAACACCATACACTTCTCCAGAGTGGCTGTTGGCAATTTACATCCCGCCCATCAGCATAACAAGGCTCCCAGTTCTCCTTGGCCTGTCCTGCCTTTCTGGATTTTACACTTTTTTCAGATGGCTCTTTTGACTGGGGGGCAGTGAGACTTCATTGTAGTGCAGATTTCCTTTGCAAGCTTGCTTGGTTGGCCAAAAAGGGCGTATGCGTTTTTTCCTGAATATATTCAGGAAAAAACGCATACGCCCTTTTTGGCCAAGAGCATCATTGTGGACGTTCTGCCTCTTTTCCTATGCTTTACATGCAATTGCAGCCTACCTCCTGAAATCGGTTTCCTGCAATTCTGCCCCGCTTTCAAGTCCTCTTGGCAGCCTTACTTCAATATATTTTTGGACGATAGCTGTCATTTATAACTCTGCAGGTTTGTGAATGACAGTGCCCCTGAGCTCCTTTCTTCAACTCGCTTTCTTGTGAGCTGGCCGCAACACCGCAGGATTGCTTCAGGCCCTAGTGTGGTTCCGGCATGGCACGCTGAGCCTTTGGTTAATTCCTCTTCCTGGTGGGAAATGAGAGTTAAATTTGCCCGTCCAGACACCTCCAGCTAGTCTCTCATTGGTTCTCCCTATTCCTGTTCATTTTCTGCAGAAATTGCAAACTGGGCAAAACAGGAGGTTAAAGGCACTGACTCTCCAAGTGGGGAGAGTGTTAGTAAAGCGTCTGGAATGTTGCACCCGAGTACCAGGGGACGAAAACTGAGACACCTTTGAACACGTTTCCCAATCACACGGTGGATCATAGTCTGGGTTCCACATGCATGTTTTAGCTGAAGGAAGAATCCCTTAAACCTGGAGAGTTGAGACCCATGTAATGGGTACCATGCAATATGACTTCAAAGGGTCTGCATTTGCTCACCGATCCTCACCAATCCTATCACTGCTGCGTTTATGCCGCTGTACACACGCTTGATTCTCTTTCGGAGACATATAAATCCATAGGTTTTAAGATTCTTACTAGTCAGGTATACTCTTAGGCGTTTAATATGGGGTGTTGAGTCCACTTCGTTGAGCAAGGAGTAGCTCTTGTCTATTACATATTTGGCTTATGGAACGGTATCTGTGCTAATTTCAATCTCTGGTCTTATGCAGCACACCAACTCACCTTTCCCCTTAAGGAAGCATAAGTTGGTTTTCTACATTTGAGACCCTGTTCTGTTTTGTAATTCAGTTCCTGTGTAGCCAAGTTTACATTCTGTGTAGTAGTGATATCTTATGATGTTTCTTTTTCTGTGTGACTTATTTCACTTAGAATCATCGTACCTGAATCCACTCATTATGCTGCTACGGGCCTGATGACATAGATTTCATTGCTGAGTGATATTGCATTGTACGTAAGTACCACAACTTCTTTATCCATTTATCACTTTCTGCGATATTGAACTTGTACCGTAAACGAGGTTCTTGTAAACAGAGCCGTCCCAAACTTTGGGGTGGCTGTGTCTTTTGGATTTTAATTTCCCTAAGCTATAGGACCATAAGTGGAAGTGCCCTAGGCTCTGTTGCTTTGTTTTTTAGATGTTTCAGGAAACACCATACACTTCTCCAGAGTGGCTGTTGGCAATTTACATCCCGCCCATCAGCATAACAAGGCTCCCAGTTCTCCATGGCCTGTCCTGCCTTTCTGGATTTTACACTTTTTTCAGATGACCCTTTTGACCGGGGGGCAGTGAGACTTCATTGTAGTGCAGATTTCCTTTGCAAGCTTGCTTGGTTGGCCAAAAAGGGCGTATGCATTTTTTCCTGAATATATTCAGGAAAAAAACGCATACGCCCTTTTTGGCCAAGTGCATCATTGTGGACGTTCTGCCTCTTTTCCTATGCTTTACATGCAATTCCAGTCTACCTCCTGAAATCGCTTTCCTGCAATTCTGCCCCGCTTTCAAGTCCTCTTGGCAGCCTTACTTCAATATATTTTTGGACGATTGCAGTCATTTATAACTCTGCAGGTTTGTGAATGACAGTGCCCCTGAGCTCCTTTCTTCAACTCGCTTTCTTGTGAGCTGGCCGCAACACCGCAGGATTGCTTCAGGCCCTAGTGTGGTTCCGGCATGGCACGCTGAGCCTTTTGGTTAATTCCTCTTCCTGTTGGGAAATGAGAGTTAAATTTGCCCGTCCAGACACCTCCAGCTAGTCTCTCATTGGTTCTCCCTATTCCTGTTCATTTTCCGCAGAAATTGCTAACTGGGACAATCAGGAGGTTAAAGGCACTGACTCTCCAAGTGGGGAGAGTGTTAGTAAAGCGTCTGGAATGTTGCACCCGAGTACCAGGGGACGAAAACTGAGACACTTTTGAACACGTTTCCCAATCACACGGTGGATCATAGTCTGGGTTCCACATGCATGTTTTAGCTGAAAGAAGAATCCCTTAAACCTGGAGAGTTGAGACCCATGTAATGGGTACCATGCAATATGACTTCAAAGGATCTGCATTTGCTCACCGATCCTCACCAATCCTATCACTGCTGCGTTTATGCCGCTGTACACACGCTTGATTCTCTTTCGGAGACATATAAATCCATAGGTTTTAAGATTCTTACTAGTCAGGTATATTCTTAGGCGTTTAATATGGGGTGTTGAGTCCACTTCGTTGAGCAAGGAGTAGCTCTTGTCTATTACATATTTGGCTTATGGAACGGTATCTGTGCTAATTTCAATCTCTGGTTTTATGCAGCACCCCAACTCACCTTTCCCCTTAAGCAAGCATAAGTTGGTTTTCTACATTTGAGACCCTGTTCTGTTTTGTAATTCAGTTCCTGTGTAGCCAAGTTTACATTCCGTGTAGTAGTGATATCTTATGATGTTTCTTTTTCTGTGTGACTTATTTCACTTAGAATCATCGTACCTGAATCCACTCATTATGCTGCTACGGGCCTGATGACATAGATTTCATTGCTGAGTGATATTGCATTGTACATAAGTAGAACAACTTCTTTATCCATTTATCGCTTTCTGCGATATTGAACTTGTACCGTAAACGAGGTTCTTGTAAACAGAGCCGTCCCAAACTTTGGGGTGGCTGTGTCTTTTTGATTTTAATTTTCCTAAGCTATAGGACCATAAGTGGAAGTGCGCTAGGCTCTGTTGCTTTGTTTTTTAGATGGTTCAGGAAACACCATACACTTCTCCAGAGTGGCTGTTCGCAATTTACATCCTGCCCATCAGCATAACAAGGCTCCCAGTTCTCCATGGCCTGTCCTGCCTTTCTGGATTTTACACTTTTTTCAGATGGCCCTTTTGACCGGGGGGCAGTGAGACTTCATTGTAGTGCAGATTTCCTTTGCAAGCTTGCTTGGTTGGCCAAAAAGGGCGTATGCGTTTTTTCCTGAATATATTCAGGAAAAAACGCATACGCCCTTTTTGGCCAAGTGCATCATTGTGGACGTTCTGCCTCTTTTCCTATGCTTTACATGCAATTCCAGTCTACCTCCTGAAATCGGTTTCCTGCAATTCTGCCCCGCTTTCAAGTCCTCTTGGCAGCCTTACTTCAATATATTTTTGGACGATAGCTGTCATTTATAACTCTGCAGGTTTGTGAATGACAGTGCCCCTGAGCTCCTTTCTTCAACTCGCTTTCTTGTGAGCTGGCCACAACACCGCAGGATTGCTTCAGGCCCTAGTGTGGTTCCGGCATGGCATGCTGAGCCTTTGGTTAATTCCTCTTCCTGGTGGGAAATGAGAGTTAAATGTGCCCGTCCAGACACCTCCAGCTAGTCTCTCGTTGGTTCTCCCTATTCCTGTTCATTTTCCGCAGAAATTGCAAACTGGGCCAAATAGGAGGTTAAAGGCACTGAGTCTCCAAGTGGGGAGAGTGTTAGTAAAGCCTCTGGAATGTTGCACCCGAGTACCAGGGGACGAAAACTGAGACACCTTTGAAAACGTTTCCCAATCACATGGTGGATCATAGTCTGGGTTCCACATGCATGTTTTAGCTGAAGGAAGAATCCCTTAAACCTGGAGAGTTGAGACCCATGTAATGGGTACCATGCAATATGACTTCAAAGGGTCTGCATTTGCTCACCGATCCTCACCAATCCTATCACTGCTGCGTTTATGCCGCTGTACACACGCTTGATTCTCTTTCGGAGACATATAAATCCATAGGTTTTAAGATTCTTACTAGTCAGGTATATTCTTAGGCGTTTAATATGGGGTGTTGAGTCCACTTCGTTGAGCAAGGAGTAGCTCTTGTCTATTACATATTTGGCTTATGGAACGGTATCTGTCCTAATTTCAATCTCTGGTTTTATGCAGCACCCCAACTCACCTTTCTCCTTAAGGAAGCATAAGTTGGTTTTCTACATTTGAGACCCTGTTCTGTTTTGTAATTCAGTTCCTGTGTAGCCAAGTTTACATTCCATGTAGTAGTGATAACTTATGATGTTTCTTTTTCTGTGTGACTTATTTCACTTAGAATCATTGTACCTGAATCCACTCGTCATGCTGGTACGAGCCTGATGACATAGATTTCATTGCTGAGTGATATTGCATTGTACGTAAGTACCACAACTTCTTTATCCATTTTTCGCTTTCTGTGATATTGAACTTGTACCGTAAACGAGGTTCTTGTAAACAGAACCATCCCAAACTTTGGGGTGGCTGTGTCTTTTTGATTTTAATTTCCCTAAGCTATAGGACCATAAGTGGAAGTGCCCTAGGCTCTGTTGCTTTGTTTTTTAGATGTTTCAGGAAACACCATACACTTCTCCAGAGTGGCTGTTGGCAATTTACGACCCGCCCAACAGCATAACAAGGCTCCCAGTTCTACATGGCCTGTCCTGCCTTTCTGGATTTTACACTTTTTTCAGATGGTGCTGTTGACCCGGGGGCAGTGAGACTTCATTGTAGTGCAGATTTCCTTTGCAAGCTTGCTTGATTGGCCAAAAAGGGCGTATGCGTTTTTTCCTGAATATATTCAGGAAAAAACGCATACGCCCTTTTTGGCCAAGTGCATCATTGTGGACGTTCTGCCTCTTTTCCTATGCTTTACATGCAATTCCAGTCTACCTCCTGAAATCGGTTTCCTGCAATTCTGCCCCGCTTTCAAGTCCTCTTGGCAGCCTTACTTCAATATATTTTTGGACGATAGCAGTCATTTATAACTCTACAGGTTTGTGAATGACAGTGCCCCTGAGCTCCTTTCTTCAACTCGCTTTCTTGTGAGCTGGCCGCAACACCGCAGGATTGCTTCAGGCCCTAGTGTGGTTCGGACATGGCACGCTGAGCCTTTGGTTAATTCCTCTTCCTGGTGGGAAATGAGAGTTAAATTTGCCCGTCCAGACACCTCCAGCTAGTCTCTCGTTGGTTCTCCCTATTCCTGTTCATCTTCTGCAGAAATTGCAAACTGGGCCTAACGGGATGTTAAAGGCACTGACTCTCCAAGTGGGGAGAGTGTTAGTAAAGCGTCTGGAATGTTGCACCCGAGTACCAGGGGACGAAAACTGAGACACATTTGAACACGTTTCCCAATCACACAGTGGATCATATTCTGGGTTCCTCATGCATGTTTTAGCTAAAGGAAGAATCCCTTAAACCAGGAGAGTTGAGACCCATGGAATGGGTACCATGCAATATGACTTCAAAGTTTCTGCATTTGCTCAATGATCCTCACCAATCCTATCACTGCTGCGTTTATGCCCCTGTACACACGCTTGATTCTCTTTCGGAGACATATAAATCCATAGGTTTTAAGATTCTTACTAGTCAGGTATATTCTTAGGCGTTTAATATGGGGTGTTGAGTCCACTTCGTTGAGCAAGGAGTAGCTCTTGTCTATTACATATTTGGCTTATGGAACGGTATCTGTGCTAATTTCAATCTCTGGTCTTATGCAGCACACCAACTCACCTTTCCCCTTAAGGAAGCATAAGTTGG
Organism: Grampus griseus; assembly: GCF_964374135.1. Classification (NCBI taxonomy): domain Eukaryota; kingdom Metazoa; phylum Chordata; class Mammalia; order Artiodactyla; family Delphinidae; genus Grampus; species Grampus griseus. The sequence continues at coordinate 122,330 of NW_028133251.1, read as the reverse complement.
TTTTCTACATTTGAGACCCTGTTTTGTTTTGTAATTCAGTTCCTGTGTAGCCAAGTTTACATTCCGTGTAGTAGTGATATCTTATGATGTTTCTTTTTCTGTGTGACTTATTTCACTTAGAATCATCGTACCTGAATCCACTCATTATGCTGCTACGGGCCTGATGACATAGATTTCATTGCTGAGTGATATTGCATTGTACGTAAGTAGAACAACTTCTTTATCCATTTTTCGCTTTCTGTGATATTGAACTTGTACCATAAACGAGGTTCTTGTAAACAGAGCCGTCCCAAAATTTGAGGTGGCTGTGTCTTTTTGATTTTAATTTCCCTAAGCTATAGGACCATAAGTGGAAGTGCCCTAGGCTCTGTTGCTTTGTTTTTTAGATGTTTCAGGAAACACCATACACTTCTCCAGAGTGGCTGTTGGCAATTTACATCCCGCCCATCAGCATAACAAGGCTCCCAGTTCTCCATGGCCTGTCCTGCCTTTCTGGATTTTACACTTTTTTCAGATGGCCCTTTTGACCGGGGGGCAGTGAGACTTCATTGTAGTGCAGATTTCCTTTGCAAGCTTGCTTGGTTGGCCAAAAAGGGCGTATGCGTTTTTTCCTGAATATATTCAGGAAAAAACGCATACGCCCTTTTTGGCCAAGTGCATCATTGTGGACGTTCTGCCTCTTTTCCTATGCTTTACATGCAATTCCAGTCTACCTCCTGAAATCGGTTTCCTGCAATTCTGCCCCGCTTTCAAGTCCTCTTGGCAGCCTTACTTCAATATATTTTTGGACGATAGCTGTCATTTATAACTCTGCAGGTTTGTGAATGACAGTGCCCCTGAGCTCCTTTCTTCAACTCGCTTTCTTGTGAGCTGGCCGCAACACCGCAGGATTGCTTCAGGCCCTAGTGTGGTTCCGGCATGGCACACTGAGCCATTGGTTAATTCCTCTTCCTGGTGGGAAATGAGAGTTAAATTTGCCCGTCCAGACACCTCCAGCTAGTCTCTCGTTGGTTCTCCCTATTTCTGTTCATCTTCCGCAGAAATTGCAAACTGGGCCAAACAGGATGTTAAAGGCACTGACTATCCAAGTGGGGAGAGTGTTAGTAAAGCGTCTGGAATGTTGCACCCGAGTACCAGGGGACGAAAACTGAGACACATTTGAACACGTTTCCCAATCACACTGTGGATCATAGTCTGGGTTCCTCATGCATGTTTTAGCTAAAGGAAGAATCCCTTAAACCAGGAGAGTTGAGACCCATGGAATGGGTACCATGCAATATGACTTCAAAGTTTCTGCATTTGCTCAATGATCCTCACCAATCCTATCACTGCTGCATTTATGCCCCTGTACACACGCTTGATTCTCTTTCGGAGACATATAAATCCATAGGTTTTAAGATTCTTACTAGTCAGGTATATTCTTAGGCGTTTAATATGGGGTGTTGAGTCCACTTCGTTGAGCAAGGAGTAGCTCTTGTCTATTACATATTTGGCTTATGGAACGGTATCTGTGCTAATTTCAATCTCTGGTCTTATGCAGCACCCCAACTCACCTTTCCCCTTAAGGAAGCATAAGTTGGTTTTCTACATTTGAGACCCTGTTCTGTTTTGTAATTCAGTTCCTGTGTAGCCAAGTTTACATTCCGTGTAGTAGTGATATCTTATGATGTTTCTTTTTCTGTGTGACTTATTTCACTTAGAATCATCGTACCTGAATCCACTCATTATGCTGCTACGGGCCTGATGACATAGATTTCATTGCTGAGTGATATTGCATTGTATGTAAGTAGAACAACTACTTTATCCATTTTTCGCTTTCTGTCATATTGAACTTGTACCGTAAACGAGGTTCTTGTAAACAGAGCCGTCCCAAACTTTGAGGTGGCTGTGTCTTTTTGATTTTAATTTCCCTAAGCTATAGGACCATAAGTGGAAGTGCCCTAGGCTCTGTTGCTTTGTTTTTTAGATGTTTCAGGAAACACCATACACTTCTCCAGAGTGGCTGTTGGCAATTTACATCCCGCCCATCAGCATAACAAGGCTCCCATGTCTCCATGGCCTGTCCTGCCTTTCTGGATTTTACACATTTTTCAGATGGCCCTTTTGACCGGGGGGCAGTGAGACTTCACTGTAGTGCAGATTTCCTTTGCAAGCTTGCTTGGTTGGCCAAAAAGTGCGTATGCGTTTTTTCCTGAATATATTCAGGAAAAAACGCATACGCCCTTTTTGGCCAAGTGCATCATTGTGGACGTTCTGCCTCTTTTCCTATGCTTTACATGCAATTCCAGTCTACCTCCTGAAATCGGTTTCCTGCAATTCTGCCCCGCTTTCAAGTCCTCTTGGCAGCCTTACTTCAATATATTTTTGGACGATAGCTGTCATTTATAACTCTGCAGGTTTGTGAATGACAGTGCCCCTGAGCTCCTTTCTTCAACTCGCTTTCTTGTGAGCTGGCCGCAACACCGCAGGATTGTTTCAGGCCCTAGTGTGGTTCCGGCGTGGCACGCTGAGCCATTGGTTAATTCCTCTTCCTGGTGGGAAATGAGAGTTAAATTTGCCCGTCCAGACACCTCCAGCTAGTCTCTCGTTGGTTTTCCCTATTCCTGTTAATTTTCCGCAGAAATTGCAAACTGGGACAAACAGGAGGTTAAAGGCACTGACTCTCCAAGTGGGAAGAGTGTTAGTAAAGAGTCTGGAATGTTGCACCCGAGTACCGGGGGACGAAAACTGAGACACATTTGAACACGTTTCCCGATCACACGGTGGATCATACTCTGGGTTCCACATGCATGTTTTAGCTGAAGGAAGAATCCCTTAAACCTGGAGAGTTGAGACCCATGGAATGGGTACCATGCAATATGACTTCAAGGTTTCTGCATTTGCTCAATGATGCTCACCAATCCTATCACTGCTGCGTTTATGCCCCTGTACACACGCTTGATTCTCTTTCGGAGACATAGCAATCCATAGGTTTTAAGATACTTACTAGTCAGGTACATTCTTAGGCGTTTAATATGGGGTGTTGAGTCCATTTCGTTGAGCAAGGAGTAGCTCTTGTCTATTCCATATTTGGCTTAAGGAACTTTATCTGTGCTCATTTCAATCTCTGGTTTTATGCAGCACCCCAACTCACCTTTCCCCTTAAGCAAGCATAAGTTGGTTTTCTACTTTTGAGACCCTGTTCTGTTTTGTAATCCAGTTCCTGTGTAGCCAAGTTTACATTCTGTGTATTAGTGATATCTTATGATGTTTCTTTTTCTGTGTGACTTATTTCAGTTAGAATCATCATACCTGAATCCACTCATTATGCTGCTACGGGCCTGATGACATAGATGTCATTGCTGAGTGATATTGCATTGTACGTAAGTACCACAACTTCTTCATCCATTTTTCACTTTCTGCGATATTGAACTTGTACCATAAACGAGGTTCTTGTAAACAGAGCCATCCCAAACTTTGGGGTGCCTCTGTCTTTTTGATTTCAATTTCTCTGGGCTATAGGACCATAAGTGGAAGTGCCCTAGGCTCTGTTGCTTTGTTTTTTAGATGTTTCAGGAAACACCATACACTTCTCCAGAGTGGCTGTTGGCAATTTACATCCCACCCATCAGCATAACAAGGCTCCCAGTTCTCCATGGCCTGTCCTGCCTTTCTGGATTTTACACTTTTTTCAGATGGCCCTTTTGACCGGGGGGAAGTGAGACTTCATTGTAGTGCAGATTTCCTTTACAAGCTTGCTTGGTTGGCCAAAAAGGGCGTATGCGTTTTTTCCTGAATATATTCAGGAAAAAACGCATACGCCCTTTTTGGCCAAGTGCATCGTTGTGGACGTTCTGCCTCTTTTCCTATGCTTTAAATGCAATTCCAGTCTACCTCCTGAAATCGGTTTCCTGCAATTCTGCCCCGCTTTCAAGTCCTCTTGGCAGCCTTACTTCAGTATATTTTTGGACGATAGCTGTCATTTATAACTCTGCAGGTTTGTGAATGACAGTGCCCCTGAGCTCCTTTCTTCAACTCGCTTTCTTGTGAGCTGGCCGCAACACCGCAGGATTGCTTCAGGCCCTAATCTGGTTCCGGCACGGCACGCTGAGCCTTTGGTTAATTCGTCTTCCTGGTGGGAAATGAGAGTTAAATTTGCCCGTCCAGACACCTCCAGCTAGTCTCTCATTGGTTCTCCCTATTCCTGTTCATCTTCCGCAGAATTTGCAAACTGGGCCAAACAGGAGGTTAAAGGCACTGACTCTCCAAGTCGGGAGAGTGTTAGTAAAGCATCTGGAATGTTGCACCCGAGTACCAGGGGACGAAAACGGAGACATATTTGAACACGTCTCCGATCACACGGTTGATCATACTCTGGGTTCCACATGCATGTTTTAGCTGAAGGAAGAATCCCTTAAACCTGGAGAGTTGAGACCCGTGGAATGGTTACCATGCAATATGACTTCAAAGGGTCTTCATTTGCTCACTGAAACTCTCCAATCCTATCACTGCTGCGTTTTAGCCCCTGTACACACGCTTGATTCTCTTTCGGAGACATAGCAATCCATAGGATTTAAGATACTTACTAGTCAGGTACATTCTTAGGCGTTTAATATGGGGTGTTGAGTCCATTTCGTTGAGCAAGGAGTAGCTCTTGTCTATTACGTTTTTGGCTTAAGGAAACTTATCTGTGCTCATTTCAATCTCTGGTTTTATGCAGCACCCCAACTCACCTTTCCCCTTAAGCAAGCATAAGTTGGTTTTCTAAATTTGAGACCCTGTTCTGTTTTGTAATCCAGTTCCTGTGTAGCCAAGTTTACATTCTGTGTATTAGTGATATCTTATGATGTTTCTTTTTCTGTGTGACTTATTTCAGTTAGAATCATCATACCTGAATCCACTCATTATGCTGCTACGGGCCTGATGACATAGATGTCATTGCTGAGTGATATTGCATTGTACGTAAGTACCACAACTTCTTCATCCATTTTTCACTTTTTGCGATATTGAACTTGTACCGTAAATGAGGTTCTGGTAAACAGAGCCGTCCCAAACTTTGGGGTGGCTGTGTCTGTTTGATTTTCATTTCCCTAAGCTATAGGACCATAAGTGGAAGTGCCCTAGGCTCTGTTGCTTTGTTTTTTAGATGTTTCAGGAAACACCATACACTTCTCCCGAGTGGCTGTTGGCAATTTACATCCCGCCCATCAGCATAACAAGGCTCCCAGTTCTCCATGGCCTGTCCTGCCTTTCTGGATTTTACACTTTTTTCAGATGGCCCTTTTGAATGGGGGGAAGTGAGACTTCATTGTAGTGCAGATTTCCTTTGCAAGCTTGCTTGGTTGGCCAAAAAGGGCGTATGCATTTTTTCCTGAATATATTCAGGAAAAAAACGCATACGCCCTTTTTGGCCAAGTGCATCATTGTGGACGTTCTGCCTCTTTTCCTATGCGTTACATGAAATTCCAGTCTAACTCCTGAAATCGGTGTCCTGCAATTCTGCCCCGCTTTCAAGTCCTCTTGGGAGTCTTACTTCAGTATATTTTTGGACGATAGCTGTCATTTATAACTCTGCAGGTTTGTGAATAACAGTGTCCCTGAGCTCCTTTCTTCAACTCGCTTTCTTCTGAGCTGGCCGCAACACCGCAGGATTGCTTCAGGCCCTAATCTGGTTAAGGCACGGCAGGCTGAGCCTTTGGTTAATTCCTCTTCCTGGTGGGAAATGAGAGTTAAATTTGCCCGTCCAGACACCTCCAGCTAGTCTCTCATTGGTTCTCCCTATTCCTGTTCATCTTCCGCAGAAATTGCAAACTGGGCCAAACAGGAGGTTAAAGGCACTGACTCTCCAAGTCGGGAGAGTGTTAGTAAAGCATCTGGAATGTTGCACCCGAGTACCAGGGGACGAAAACGGAGACATATTTGAACACGTCTCCCGATCACACGGTTGATCATACTCTGGGTTCCACATGCATGTTTTAGCTGAAGGAAGAATCCCTTAAACCTGGAGAGTTGAGACCCGTGGAATGAGTACCATGCAATATGACTTCAAAGGGTCTTCATTTGCTCACTGAACCTCTCCAATCCTATCACTGCTGCGTTTATGTCCCTGTACACACGCTTGATTCTCTTTCGGAGACATAGCAATCCATAGGTTTTAAGATACTTACTAGTCAGGTATATTCTTAGGCGTTTAATATGGGGTGTTGAGTCCACTTCGTTGAGCAAGGAGTAGCTCTTGTCTATTACATATTTGGCTTATGGAACGGTATCTGTGCTAATTTCAATCTCTGGTTTTATGCAGCACCCCAACTCACCTTTCCCCTTAAGGAAGCATAAGTTGGTTTTCTACATTTGAGACCCTGTTCTGTTTTGTAATTCAGTTCCTGTGTAGCCAAGTTTACATTCCGTGTAGTAGTGATATCTTATGATGTTTCTTTTTCTGTGTGACTTATTTCACTTAGAATCATCGTACCTGAATCCACTCATTATGCTGCTACGGGCCTGATGACATAGATTTCATTACTGAGTGATATTGCATTGTACGTAAGTACCACAACTTCTTTATCCATTTATCACTTTCTGCAATATTGAAATTGTACCGTAAACGAGGTTCTTGTAAACAAAACCATCCCAAACTTTGGGGTGGCTGTGTCTTTTTGATTTTAATTTCCCTAAGCTATAGGACCATAAGTGGAAGTGCCCTAGGCTCTGTTGCTTTGTTTTTTAGATGTTTCAGGAAACACCATACACTTCTCCAGAGTGGCTGTTGGCAATTTACATCCCGCCCATCAGCATAACAAGGCTCCCAGTTCTCCATGGCCTGTCCTGCCTTTCTGGATTTTACACTTTTTTCAGATGGCCCTTTTGACCGGGGGGCAGTGAGACTTCATTGTAGTGCAGATTTCCTTTGCAAGCTTGCTTGGTTGGCCAAAAAGGGCGTATGCGTTTTTTCCTGAATATATTCAGGAAAAAACGCATACGCCCTTTTTGGCCAAGAGCATCATTGTGGACGTTCTGCCTCTTTTCCTATGCTTTACATGCAATTCCTGTCTACCTCCTGAAATCGGTTTCCTGCAATTCTGCCCCGCTTTCAAGTCCTCTTGGCAGCCTTACTTCAATATATTTTTGGACGATAGCTGTCATTTATAACTCTGCAGTTTTGTGAATGACAGTGCCCCTGAGCTCCTTTCTTCAACTCGCTTTCTTGTGAGCTGGCCGCAACACCACAGGATTGCTTCAGGCCCTAGTGTTGTTCCGGCATGGCACGCTGAGCCTTTGTTTAATTCCTCTTCCTGGTGGGAAATGAGAGTTAAATTTGCCCGTCCAGACACCTCCAGCTAGTCTCTCATTGGTTCTCCCTATTCCTGTTCATTTTCCGCAGAAATTGCAAACTGGGACAAACAGGAGGTTAAAGGCACTGACTCTCCAAGTGGGAAGAGTGTTAGTAAAGAGTCTGGAATGTTGCACCCGAGTACCAGGGGACGAAAACTGAGACACCTTTGAACACGTTTCCCAATCACACGGTGGATCATACTCTGGGTTCCACATGCATGTTTTAGCTGAAGGAAGTATCCCTTAAACCAGGAGAGTTGAGACCCATGGAATGGGTACCATGCAATATGACTTCAAAGAGTATACATTTGCTCACCGATCCTCACCAGTCCTATCACTGCTGCGTTTATGCTGCTGTACACACGCTTGATTCTCTTTTGGAGACATATAAATCCATAGGTTTTATGATTCTTACTAGTCAAGTATATTCTTTAGGCGTTTAATATGGGGTGTTGAGTCCACTTCGTTGAGCAAGGAGTAGCTCTTGTCTATTACATATTTGGCTTATGGAACGGTATCTGTGCTAATTTCAATCTCTGGTTTTATGCAGCACCCCAACTTACCTTTCCTCCTTAAGCAAGCATAAGTTGGTTTTCTACATTTGAGACCCTGTTCTGTTTTGTAATTCAGTTCCTGTGTAGCCAAGTTTACATTCCGTGTAGTAGTGATATCTTATGATGTTTCTTTTTCTATGTGACTTATTTCACTTAGAATCATCGTACCTGAATCCACTCATTATGCTGCTACGGGCCCGATGACATAGATTTCATTGCTGAGTGATATTGCATTGTACGTAAGTAGAACAACTTCTTTATCCATTTTTCGCTTTCTGCGATATTGAACTTGTACCGTAAACGAGGTTCTTGTAAACAGAGCCCTCCCAAACTTTGGGGTGGCTGTGTCTTTTTGATTTTAATTTCCCTAAGCTATAGGACCATAAGTGGAAGTGCCCTAGGCTCTGTTGCTTTGTTTTTTAGATGTTACAGGAAACACCATACACTTCTCCAGAGTGGCTGTTGGCAATTTACATCCCGCCCATCAGCATAACAAGGCTCCCAGTTCTCCATGGCCTGTCATGCCTTTCTGGATTTTACACTTTTTTCAGATGGCCCTTTTGACCGGGCGGCAGTGAGACTTCATTGTAGTGCAGATTTCCTTTACAAGCTTGCTTGGTTGGCCAAAAAGGGCGTATGCGTTTTTTCCTGAATATATTCAGGAAGAAACGCATATGCCCTTTTTGGCCAACTGCATCATTGTGGACGTTCTGCCTCTTTTCCTATGCTTTACATGCAATTCCAGTCTACCTTCTGAAATCGGTTTCCTGCAATTCTGCCCCGCTTTCAAGTCCTCTTGGCAGCCTTACTTCAATATATTTTTGGACGATAGCTGTCATTTATAACTCTGCATGTTTATGAATTACAGTGCCCCAGAGATCCTTTCTTCAACTCGCTTCCTTCTGAGCTGGCCGCAACACCGCAGGATTGCTTCAGTCCCTAGTGTGGTTCCAGCATGGCACGCTGAGCCTTTGGTTAATTCCTCTACCTGGTGGGAAATGAGAGTTAAATTTGCCCGTCCAGACACCTCCAGCTAGTCTCTCATTGGTTCTCCCTATTCCTGTTCGTTTTCCACAGAAATTGCAAACTGGGACAAACAGGAGTTTAAAGGCACTGACTCTCCAAGTGGGGAGAGTGTTAGTAAAGCATCTGGAATGTTGCACCCGAGTACCAGGGGACGAAAACTGAGACACATTTGAACACGTTGCCCAATCACACGGTGGATCATCGTCTCGTTCCACATGCATGTTGTAGCTGAAGGAAGAATCCCTTAAACCTGGAGAGTTGAGACCCATGGAATGGGTACCATGCAATATGACTTCAAAGGGTCTGCATTTGCTCACCAATCTTCACCAATCCTATCACTGTGCGTTTATGCCGCTGTACACATGCTTGATTCTCTTTCAGAGACATATAAATCCATAGGTTTTAAGATTCTTACTAGTCAGGTATATTCTTAGGCGTTTAATATGGGGTGTTGAGTCCACTTCGTTGAGCAAGGAGTAGCTCTTCTCTATTACATATTTGGCTTATGGAACGGTATCTGTGCTAATTTCAATCTCTGGTTTTATGCAGCACCCCAACTCACCTTTCCCCTTAAGCAAGCATAAGTTGGTTTTCTACATTTGAGACCCTGTTCTGTTTTGTAATTCAGTTCCTGTGTAGCCAAGTTTACATTCCGTGTAGTAGTGATATCTTATGATGTTTCTTTTTCTATGTGACTTATTTCACTTAGAATCATCGTACCTGAATCCACTCATTATGCTGCTACGGGCCTGATGACATAGATTTCATTGCTGAGTGATATTGCATTGTACGTAAGTACCACAACTTCTTTATCCATTTTTCGCTTTCTGCGATATTGAACTTGTACCGTAAACGAGGTTCTTGTAAACAGAGCCGTCCCAAACTTTGGGGTGGCTGTGTCTTTTTGATTTTCATTTCCCTAAACTATAGGACCATAAGTGGAAGTACCCTAGGCTCTGTTGCTTTGTTTTTTCGATGTTTCAGGAAACACCATACACTTCTCCAGAGTGGCTGTTGGCAATTTACATCCCGCCCATCAGCATAACAAGGCTCCCAGTTCTCCATGGCCTGTCCTGCCTTTCTGGATTTTACACTTTTTTCAGATGGCCCTTTTGACCGGGGGGAAGTGATACTTCATTGTAGTGCAGATTTCCTTTGCAAGCTTGCTTGGTTGGCCAAAAAGGGCGTATGCGTTTTTTCCTGAATATATTCAGGAAAAAACGCATACGCCCTTTTTGGCCAAGTGCATCATTGTGGACGTTCTGCCTATTTTCCTATGCTTTACATGCAATTCCAGTCTACCTCCTGAAATTGGTTTCCTGCAATTCTGCCCCGCATTCAAGTCCTCTTGGCAGCCTTACTTCAATATATTTTTGGACGATAGCTGTCATTTATAACTCTGCAGGTTTGTGAATGACAGTGCCCCTGAGCTCGTTTCTTCAACTCGCTTTCTTGTGAGCTGGCCACAACTCCGCAGGATTGCTTCAGGCCCTAGTGTGGTTCCGGCATGGCATGCTGAGCCATTGGTTAATTCCTCTTCCTGGTGGGAAATGAGAGTTAAATTTGCCCGTCCAGACACCTCCAGCTAGTCTCTCATTGGTTCTCCCTATTCCTGTTCATTTTCCACAGAAATTGCAAACTGGGACAAACAGGAGGTTAAAGGCACTGACTCTCCAAGTGGGGAGAGTGTTAGTAAAGCGTCTGGAATGTTGCACCCGAGTACCAGGGGACGAAAACTGAGACACATTTGAACACGTTGCCCAATCACACGGTGGATCATCGTCTCGTTCCACATGCATGTTTTAGCTGAAGGAAGAATCCCTTAAACCTGGAGAGTTGAGACCCATGGAATGGGTACCATGCAATATGACTTCAAAGGGTCTGCATTTGCTCACCGATCTTCACCAATCCTATCACTGCTTCGTTTATGCCGCTGTACACACGCTTGATTCTCTTTCAGAGACATAAAAATCCATAGGTTTTAAGATTCTTACTAGTCGGGTATATTCTTAGGCGTTTAAAATGCGGTGTTGAGTCCACTTCGTTGAGTAAGGAGTAGCTCTTGTCTATTACATATTTGGCTTATGGAACGGTATCTGTGCTAATTTCAATCTCTGGTTTTATGCAGCACCCCAACTCACCTTTCCCCTTAAGCAAGCATAAGTTGGTTTTCTACATATGAGACCCTGTTCTGTTTTGTAATTCAGTTCCTGTGTAGCCAAGTTTACATTCCGTGTAGTAGTGATATCTTATGATGTTTCTTTTTCTGTGTGACTTATTTCACCTAGAATCATCGTACCTGAATCCACTCATTATGCTGCTACGGGCCTGATGACATAGATTTCATTGCTGAGTGATATTGCATTGTACGTAAGTAGATCAACTTCTTTATCCATTTTTCGCTTTATGCGATATTGAACTTGTACCGTAAACGAGGTTCTTGTAAACAGAGCCATCTCAAACTTTGGGGTGGCTGTGTCTTTTTGATTTTAATTTCCCTAAGCTATAGGTCCATAAGCGGAAGTGCCCTAGGCTCTGTTGCTTTGTTTTTTAGATGTTTCAGGAAACACCATACACTTCTCCCGAGTGGCTGTTGGCAATTTACATCCCGCCCATCAGCATAACAAGGCTCCCAGTTCTCCATGGCCTGTCCTGACTTTCTGGATTTTACACTTTTTTCAGATGGCCCTTTTGACAGGGGGGCAGTGAGACTTAATTGTAGTGCAGATTTCCTTTGCAAGCTTGCTTGGTTGGCCAAAAAGGGCGTATGCGTTTTTTCCTGAATATATTCAGGAAAAAACGCATACGCCCTTTTTGGCCAAGTGCATCATTGTGGACGTTCTGCCTCTTTTCCTATGCTTTACATGCAATTGCAGCCTACCTCCTGAAATCGGTTTCCTGCAATTCTGCCCCGCTTTCAAGTCCTCTTGGCAGCCTTACTTCAATATATTTTTGGACGATAGCTGTCATTTATAACTCTGCATGTTTATGAATTACAGTGCCCCAGAGATCCTTTCTTCAACTCGCTTCCTTCTGAGCTGGCCGCAACACCGCAGGATTGCTTCAGTCCCTAGTGTGGTTCCAGCATGGCACGCTGAGCCTTTGGTTAATTCCTCTACCTGGTGGGAAATGAGAGTTAAATTTGCCCGTCCAGACACCTCCAGCTAGTCTCTCATTGGTTCTCCCTATTCCTGTTCGTTTTCCACAGAAATTGCAAACTGGGACAAACAGGAGTTTAAAGGCACTGACTCTCCAAGTGGGGAGAGTGTTAGTAAAGCGTCTGGAATGTTGCACCCGAGTACCAGGGGACGAAAACTGAGACACATTTGAACACGTTGCCCAATCACACGGTGGATCATCGTCTCGTTCCACATGCATGTTGTAGCTGAAGGAAGAATCCCTTAAACCTGGAGAGTTGAGACCCATGGAATGGGTACCATGCAATATGACTTCAAAGGGTCTGCATTTGCTCACCAATCTTCACCAATCCTATCACTGTGCGTTTATGCCGCTGTACACATGCTTGATTCTCTTTCAGAGACATATAAATCCATAGGTTTTAAGATTCTTACTAGTCAGGTATATTCTTAGGCGTTTAATATGGGGTGTTGAGTCCACTTCGTTGAGCAAGGAGTAGCTCTTCTCTATTACATATTTGGCTTATGGAACGGTATCTGTGCTAATTTCAATCTCTGGTTTTATGCAGCACCCCAACTCACCTTTCCCCTTAAGCAAGCATAAGTTGGTTTTCTACATTTGAGACCCTGTTCTGTTTTGTAATTCAGTTCCTGTGTAGCCAAGTTTACATTCCGTGTAGTAGTGATATCTTATGATGTTTCTTTTTCTATGTGACTTATTTCACTTAGAATCATCGTACCTGAATCCACTCATTATGCTGCTACGGGCCTGATGACATAGATTTCATTGCTGAGTGATATTGCATTGTACGTAAGTACCACAACTTCTTTATCCATTTTTCGCTTTCTGCGATATTGAACTTGTACCATAAACGAGGTTCTTGTAAACAGAGCCGTCCCAAACTTTGGGGTGGCTGTGTCTTTTTGATTTTCATTTCCCTAAACTATAGGACCATAAGTGGAAGTACCCTAGGCTCTGTTGCTTTGTTTTTTCGATGTTTCAGGAAACACCATACACTTCTCCCCAGTGGCTGTTGGCAATTTACATCCCACCCATCAGCATAACAAGGCTCCCAGTTCTCCATGGCCTGTCATGCCTTTCTGGATTTTACACTTTTTTCAGATGGCCCTTTTGACCGGGGGGAAGTGAGACTTCATTGTAGTGCAGATTTCCTTTGCAAGCTTGCTTGGTTGGCCAAAAAGGGCGTATGCGTTTTTTCCTGAATATATTCAGGAAAAAACGCATACGCCCTTTTTGGCCAAGTGCATCATTGTGGACGTTCTGCCTCTTTTCCTATGCTTTACATGCAATTCCAGTCTACCTCCTGAAATCGGTTTCCTGCAATTCTGCCCCGCTTTCAAGTCCTCTTGGCAGCCTTACTTCAATATATTTTTGGAAGATAGCTGTCATTTATAACTCTGCAGGTTTGTGAATGACAGTGCCCCTGAGCTCCTTTCTTCAACTCGCTTTCTTGTGAGCTGGCCGCAACACCGCAGGATTACTTCAGGCCCTAGTGTGGTTCCGGCATGGCACGCTGAGCCTTTGGTTAATTCCTCTTCCTGGTGGGAAATGAGAGTTAAATTTGCCCGTCCAGACACCTCCAGCTAGTCTCTCATTGGTTCTCCCTATTCCTGTTCATTTTCTGCAGAAATTGCAAACTGGGCAAAACAGGAGGTTAAAGGCACTGACTCTCCAAGTGGGGAGAGTGTTAGTAAAGCGTCTGGAATGTTGCACCGGAGTACCAGGGGACGAAAACTGAGACACCTTTGAACACGTTTCCCAATCACACGGTGGATCATAGTCTGGGTTCCACATGCATGTTTTAGCTGAAGGAAGAATCCCTTAAACCTGGAGAGTTGAGACCCATGTAATGGGTACCATGCAATATGACTTCAAAGGGTCTGCATTTGCTCACCGATCCTCACCAATCCTATCACTGCTGCGTTTATGCCCCTGTACACACGCTTGATTCTCTTTCGGAGACATATAAATCCATAGGTTTTAAGATTCTTACTAGTCAGGTATACTCTTAGGCGTTTAATATGGGGTGTTGAGTCCACTTCGTTGAGCAAGGAGTAGCTCTTCTCTATTACATATTTGGCTTATGGAACGGTATCTGTGCTAATTTCAATCTCTGGTCTTATGCAGCACACCAACTCACCTTTCCCCTTAAGGAAGCATAAGTTGGTTTTCTACATTTGAGACCCTGTTCTGTTTTGTAATTCAGTTCCTGTGTAGCCAAGTTTACATTCTGTGTAGTAGTGATATCTTATGATGTTTCTTTTTCTGTGTGACTTATTTCACTTAGAATCATCGTACCTGAATTAACTCATTATGCTGCTACGGGCCTGATGACATAGATTTCATTGCTGAGTGATATTGCATTGTACGTAAGTACCACAACTTCTTTATCCATTTATCACTTTCTGCGATATTGAACTTGTACCGTAAACGAGGTTCTTGTAAACAGAGCCGTCCCAAACTTTGGGGTGGCTGTGTCTTTTGGATTTTAATTTCCCTAAGCTATAGGACCATAAGTGGAAGTGCCCTAGGCTCTGTTGCTTTGTTTTTTAGATGTTTCAGGAAACACCATACACTTCTCCAGAGTGGCTGTTGGCAATTTACATCCCGCCCATCAGCATAACAAGGCTCACAGTTCTCCATGGCCTGTCCTGCCTTTCTGGATTTTACACTTTTTTCAGATGGCCCTTTCGACCGGGGGGCAGTGAGACTTCATTGTAGTGCAGATTTCCTTTGCAAGCTTGCTTGGTTGGCCAAAAAGGGCGTATGCGTTTTTTCCTGAATATATTCAGGAAAAAACGCATATGCCCTTTTTGGCCAAGTGCATCATTGTGGACGTTCTGCCTCTTTTCCTATGCTTTACATGCAATTCCAGTCTACCTCCTGAAATCGGTTTCCTGCAATTCTGCCCCGCTTTCAAGTCCTCTTGGCAGCCTTACTTCAATATATTTTTGGACGATAGCAGTCATTTATAACTCTGCAGGTTTGTGAATGACAGTGCCCCTGAGCTCCTTTCTTCAACTCGCTTTCTTGTGAGCTGGCCGCAACACCGCAGGATTGCTTCAGGCCCTAGTGTGGTTCCGGCATGGCACGCTGAGCCTTTGGTTAATTCCTCTTCCTGGTGGGAAATGAGAGTTAAATTTGCCCGTCCAGACACCTCCAGCTAGTCTCTCATTGGTTCTCCCTATTCCTGTTCATTTTCCGCAGAAATTGCTAACTGGGACAATCAGGAGGTTAAAGGCACTGAGTCTCCAAGTGGGGAGAGTGTTAGTAAAGCGTCTGGAATGTTGCACCCGAGTACCAGGGGACGAAAACTGAGACACATTTGAACACGTTGCCCAATCACACGGTGGATCATCGTCTCGTTCCACATGCATGTTGTAGCTGAAGGAAGAATCCCTTAAACCTGGAGAGTTGAGACCCATGGAATGGGTACCATGCAATATGACTTGAAAGTTTCTGCATTTGCTCAACGATCCTCACCAATCCTATCACTGCTGCGTTTATGCCGCTGTACACACGCTTGATTCTCCTTCGGAGACATATAAATCCATAGGTTTTAAGATTCTTACTAGTCAGGTATATTCTTAGGCGTTTAATATGGGGTGTTGAGTCCACTTCATTGAGCAAGGAGTAGCTCTTGTCTATTACATATTTGGCTTATGGAACGGTATCTGTGCTAATTTCAATCTCTGGTTTTATGCAGCACCCCAACTCACCTTTCCCCTTAAGCAAGCATAAGTTGGTTTTCTGCATTTGAGACCCTGTTCTGTTTTGTAATTCAGTTCCTGTGTAGCCAAGTTTACATTCCGTGTAGTAGTGATATCTTATGATGTTTCTTTTTCTATGTGACTTATTTCACTTAGAATCATCGTACCTGAATCCACTCATTATGCTGCTACGGGCCCGATGACATAGATTTCATTGCTGAGTGATATTGCATTGTACGTAAGTAGAACAACTTCTTTATCCATTTTTCGCTTTCTGCGATATTGAACTTGTACCGTAAACGAGGTTCTTGTAAACAGAGCCGTCCCAAACTTTGGGGTGGCTGTGTCTTTTTGATTTTAATTTCCCTAAGCTATAGGACCATAAGTGGAAGTGCCCTAGGCTCTGTTGCTTTGTTTTTTAGATGTTACAGGAAACACCGTACACTTCTCCAGAGTGGCTGTTGGCAATTTACATCCCGCCCATCAGCATAACAAGGCTCCCAGTTCTCCATGGCCTGTCATGCCTTTCTGGATTTTACACTTTTTTCAGATGGCCCTTTTGACCGGGCGGCAGTGAGACTTCATTGTAGTGCAGATTTCCTTTACAAGCTTGCTTGGTTGGCCAAAAAGGGCGTATGCGTTTTTTCCTGAATATATTCAGGAAAAAACGCATACGCCCTTTTTGGCCAACTGCATCATTGTGGACGTTCTGCCTCTTTTCCTATGCTTTACATGCAATTCCAGTCTACCTCCTGAAATCAGTTTCCTGCAATTCTGCCCCGCTTTCAAGTCCTCTTGGCAGCCTTACTTCAATATATTTTTGGACGATAGCTGTCATTTATAACTCTGCATGTTTATGAATTACAGTGCCCCAGAGATCCTTTCTTCAACTCGCTTCCTTCTGAGCTGGCCGCAACACCGCAGGATTGCTTCAGTCCCTAGTGTGGTTCCAGCATGGCACGCTGAGCCTTTGGTTAATTCCTCTACCTGGTGGGAAATGAGAGTTAAATTTGCCCGTCCAGACACCTCCAGCTAGTCTCTCATTGGTTCTCCCTATTCCTGTTCGTTTTCCACAGAAATTGCAAACTGGGACAAACAGGAGTTTAAAGGCACTGACTCTCCAAGTGGGGAGAGTGTTAGTAAAGCGTCTGGAATGTTGCACCCGAGTACCAGGGGACGAAAACTGAGACACATTTGAACACGTTGCCCAATCACACGGTGGATCATCGTCTCGTTCCACATGCATGTTTTAGCTGAAGGAAGAATCCCTTAAACCTGGAGAGTTGAGACCCATGGAATGGGTACCATGCAATATGACTTCAAAGGGTCTGCATTTGCTCACCAATCTTCACCAATCCTATCACTGTGCGTTTATGCCGCTGTACACACGCTTGATTCTCTTTCAGAGACATATAAATCCATAGGTTTTAAGATTCTTACTAGTCAGGTATATTCTTAGGCGTTTAATATGGGGTGTTGAGTCCACTTCGTTGAGCAAGGAGTAGCTCTTCTCTATTACATATTTGGCTTATGGAACGGTATCTGTGCTAATTTCAATCTCTGGTTTTATGCAGCACCCCAACTCACCTTTCCCCTTAAGCAAGCATAAGTTGGTTTTCTACATTTGAGACCCTGTTCTGTTTTGTAATTCAGTTCCTGTGTAGCCAAGTTTACATTCCGTGTAGTAGTGATATCTTATGATGTTTCTTTTTCTGTGTGACTTATTTCACTTAGAATCATCGTACCTGAATCCACTCATTATGCTGCTACGGGCCTGATGACATAGATTTCATTGCTGAGTGATATTGCATTGTACGTAAGTACCACAACTTCTTTATCCATTTTTCGCTTTCTGCGATATTGAACTTGTACCGTAAACGAGGTTCTTGTAAACAGAGCCGTCCCAAACTTTGGGGTGGCTGTGTCTTTTGGATTTTCATTTCCCTAAACTATAGGACCATAAGTGGAAGTACCCTAGGCTCTGTTGCTTTGTTTTTTCGATGTTTCAGGAAACACCATACACTTCTCCAGAGTGGCTGTTGGCAATTTACATCCCGCCCATCAGCATAACAAGGCTCCCAGTTCTCCATGGCCTGTCCTGCCTTTCTGGATTTTACACTTTTTTCAGATGGCCCCTTTGACCGGGGGGAAGTGAGACTTCATTGTAGTGCAGATTTCCTTTGCAAGCTTGCTTGGTTGGCCAAAAAGGGCGTATGCGTTTTTTCCTGAATATATTCAGGAAAAAACGCATACGCCCTTTTTGGCCAAGTGCATCATTGTGGACGTTCTGCCTCTTTTCCTATGCTTTACATGCAATTCCAGTCTACCTCCTGAAATTGGTTTCCTGCAATTCTGCCCCGCATTCAAGTCCTCTTGGCAGCCTTACTTCAATATATTTTTGGACGATAGCTGTCATTTATAACTCTGCAGGTTTGTGAATGACAGTGCCACTGAGCTCGTTTCTTCAACTCGCTTTCTTGTGAGCTGGCCACAACACCGCAGGATTGCTTCAGGCCCTAGTGTGGTTCCGGCATGGCATGCTGAGCCATTGGTTAATTCCTCTTCCTGGTGGGAAATGAGAGTTAAATTTGCCCGTCCAGACACCTCCAGCTAGTCTCTCATTGGTTCTCCCTATTCCTGTTCATTTTCCGCAGAAATTGCAAACTGGGACAAACAGGAGGTTAAAGGCACTGACTCTCCAAGTGGGGAGAGTGTTAGTAAAGCGTCTGGAATGTTGCACCCGAGTACCAGGGGACGAAAACTGAGACACCTTTGAACACGTTTCCCAAGCACACGGTGGATCATAATCTGGGTTCCACATGCATGTTTTAGCTGAAGGAAGAATCCCTTAAACCTGGAGAGTTGAGACCCATGGAATGGGTACCATGCAATATGACTTCAAAGGGTCTGCATTTGCTCACCGATCCTCACCAATCCTATCACTGCTGCGTTTATGCCGCTGTACACACGCTTGATTCTCCTTCGGAGACATATAAATCCATAGGTTTTAAGATTCTTACTAGTCAGGTATATTCTTAGGCGTTTAATATGGGGTGTTGAGTCCACTTCGTTGAGCAAAGAGTAGCTCTTGTCTATTACATATTTGGCTTATGGAACGGTATCTGTGCTAATTTCAATCTCTGGTTTTATGCAGCACCCCAACTCACCTTTCTCCTTAAGGAAGCATAAGTTGGTTTTCTACATTTGAGACCCTGTTCTGTTTTGTAATTCAGTTCCTGTGTAGCCAAGTTTACATTCCGTGTAGTAGTGATATCTTATGATATTTTTTTCTGTGTGACTTATTTCACTTAGAATCATCGTACCTGAATCCACTCATTATGCTGCTACGGGCCTGATGACATAGATTTCATTGCTGAGTGATATTGCATTGTACGTAAGTACCACAACTTCTTTATCCATTTTTTGCTTTCTGCGATATTGAACTTGTACTGTAAACGAGGTTCTTGTAAACAGAGCCACCCCAAACTTTGGGGTGGCTGTGTCTTTTTGATTTTAATTTCCCTAAGCTATAGGACTATAAGTGGAAGTGCCCTAGGCTCTGTTGCTTTGTTTTTTAGATGCTTCAGGAAACACCATACACTTCTCCAGAGTGGCTGTTGGCAATTTACATCCCGCCCATCAGCATAACAAGGCTCCCAGTTCTCCATGGCCTGTCCTGCCTTTCTGGATTTTACACTTTTTTCAGATGGCTCTTTTAACTGGGGGGCAGTGAGACTTCATTGTAGTGCAGATTTCCTTTGCAAGCTTGCTTGGTTGGCCAAAAAGGGCGTATGCGTTTTTTCCTGAATATATTCAGGAAAAAACGCATACGCCCTTTTTGGCCAAGAGCATCATTGTGGACGTTCTGCCTCTTTTCCTATGCTTTACATGCAATTCCAGTCTACCTCCTGAAATCGGTTTCCTGCAATTCTGCCCCGCTTTCAAGTCCTCTTGGCAGCCTTACTTCAATATATTTTTGGACGATAGCTGTCATTTATAACTCTGCAGGTTTGTGAATGACAGTGCCCCTGAGCTCCTTTCTTCAACTCGCTTTCTTGTGAGCTGGCCGCAACACCGCAGGATTGCTTCAGGCCCTAGTGTGGTTCCGGCATGGCACGCTGAGCCTTTGGTTAATTCCTCTTCCTGGTGGGAAATGAGAGTTAAATTTGCCCGTCCAGACACCTCCAGCTAGTTTCTCATTGGTTCTCCCTATTCCTGTTCATTTTCCGCAGAAATTGCAAACTGGGCCAAATAGGAGGTTAAAGGCACTGAGTCTCCAAGTGGGGAGAGTGTTAGTAAAGCCTCTGGAATGTTGCACCCGAGTACCAGGGGACGAAAACTGAGACACCTTTGAAAACGTTTCCCAATCACACGGTGGATCATACTCTGGGTTCCACATGCATGTTTTAGCTGAAGGAAGATTCCCTTAAACCTGGAGAGTTGAGACCCGTGGAATGGGTACCATGCAATATGACTTCAAAGGGTCTTCATTTGCTCACCGATCCTCACCAATCCTATCACTGCTGCGTTTATGCCCCTGTACACACGCTTGATTCTCTTTCGGAGACATAGCAATCCATAGGTTTTAAGATACTTACTAGTCAGGTACATTCTTAGGCATTTAATATGGGGTGTTGAGTCCATTTCGTTGAGCAAGGAGTAGCTCTTGTCTATTACGTATTTGGCATAAGGAAACTTATCTGTACTCATTTCAATCTCTGGTTTTATGCAGCACCCCAACTCACCTTTCCCCTTAAGCAAGCATAAGTTGTTTTTCTACATTTGAGACCCTGTTCTGTTTTGTAATCCAGTTCCTGTGTAGCCAAGTTTACATTCTGTGTATTAGTGATATCTTATGATGTTTCTTTTTCTGTGTGACTTATTTCAGTTAGAATCATCATACCTGAATCCACTCATTATGCTGCTATGGGACTGATGACATAGATGTCATTGCTGAGTGATATTGCATGGTACGTAAGTACCACAACTTCTTCATCCATTTTTCACTTTCTGCGATATTGAACTTGTACCATAAACGAGGTTCTTGTAAACAGAGCCATCCCAAACTTTGGGGTGCCTCTGTCTTTTTGATTTTAATTTCTCTAGGCTATAGGACCATAAGTGGAAGTGCCCTAGGCTCTGTTGCTTTGTTTTTTAGATGTTTCAGGAAACACCATACACTTCTCCAGAGTGGCTGTTGGCAATTTACATCCCGCCCATCAGCATAACAAGGCTCCCAGTTCTCCATGGCCTATCCTGCCTTTCTGGATTTTACACTTTTTTCAGATGGCCCTTTTGACCGGGGGGAATTGAGACTTCATTGTAGTGCAGATTTCCTTTACAAGCTTGCTTGGTTGGCCAAAAAGGGCGTATGCGTTTTTTCCTGAATATATTCAGGAAAAAACGCATACGCCCTTTTTGGCCAAGTGCATCGTTGTGGACGTTCTGCCTCTTTTCCTATGCTTTAAATGCAATTCCTGTCTACCTCCTGAAATCGGTTTCCTGCAATTCTGCCCCACTTTCAAGTCCTCTTGGCAGCCTTACTTCAGTATATTTTTGAACGATAGCTGTGATTTATAACTCTGCAGGTTATTGAATGACAGTGCCCCTGAGCTCCTTTCTTCAACTCGCTTTCTTGTGAGCTGGCCGCAACACCGCAGGATTGCTTCAGGCCCTAATCTGGTTCCGGCACGGCACGCTGAGCCTTTGGTTAATTCCTCTTCCTGGTGGGAAATGAGAGTTAAATTTGCCCGTCCAGACACCTCCAGCTAGTCTCTCATTGGTTCTCCCTATTCCTGTTCATCTTCCGCAGAATTTGCAAACTGGGCCATACAGGAGGTTAAAGGCACTGACTCTGCAAGTCGGGAGAGTGTTAGTAAAGCATCTGGAATGTTGCACCCGAGTACCAGGGGACGAAAACGGAGACATATTTGAACACGTCTCCCGATCACACGGTTGATCATACTCTGGGTTCCACATGCATGTTTTAGCTGAAGGAAGAATCCCTTAAACCTGGAGAGTTGAGACCCGTGGAATGGGTACCATGCAATATGACTTCAAAGGGTCTTCATTTGCTCACCGAAACTCTCCAATCCTATCACTGCTGCGTTTATGCCCCTGTACACACGCTTGATACTCTTTCGGAGACATAGCAATCCATAGGTTTTAAGATACTTACTAGTCAGGTACATTCTTAGGCGTTTAATATGGGGTGTTGAGTCCATTTCGTTGAGCAAGGAGTAGCTCTTGTCTATTACGTATTTGGCTTAAGGAAAATTATCTGTGCTCATTTCAATCTCTGGTTTTATGCAGCACCCCAACTCACCCTTCCCCTTAAGCAAGCATAAGTTGGTTTTCTAAATTTGAGACCCTGTTCTGTTTTGTAATCCAGTTTCTGTGTAGCCAAGTTTACATTCCGTGTTTTACTGATTTCTTATGATGTTTCTTTTTCTGTGTGACTTATTTCAGTTAGAATCATCATACCTGAATCCACTCATTATGCTCCTACGGGCCTGATGACACAGATGTCATTGCTGAGTGATATTGCATTGTATGTAAGTACCACAACTTCTTCATCCATTTTTCACTTTCTTCGATATTGAACTTGTACCGTAAACGAGGTTCTTGTAAACAGAGCTGTCCCAAACATTGGGGTGGCTGTGTCTTTTTGATTTTCATTTTCCTAAGCTATAGGACCATAAGTGGAAGTGCCCTAGGCTCTGTTGCTTTGTTTTTTAGATGTTTCAGGAAACACCATACACTTCTCCAGAGTGGCTGTTGGCAATTTACATCCCGCCCATCAGCATAACAAGGCTCCCAGTTCTCCATGGCCTGTCCTGCCTTTCTGGATTTTACACTTTTTTCAGATGGCCCTTTTGACCGGGGGGAAGGGAGACTTCATTGTAGTGCAGATTTCCTTTGCAAGCTTGCTTGATTGGCCAGAAAGGGCGTATGCGTTTTTTCCTGAATATATTCAGGAAAAAACGCATACACACTTTTTGGCCAAGTGCATCATTGTGGACGTTCTGCCTCTTTTCCTATGCTTTAAATGCAATTCCAGTCTACCTCCTGAAATCGGTTTTCTGCAATTCTGCCCCGCTTTCAAGTCCTCTTGGCAGCCTTACTTCAGTATATTTTTGGACGATAGCTGTCATTTATAACTCTGCAGGTTTGTGAATGACAGTGCCCCTGAGCTCCTTTCTTCAACTTGCTTTCTTGTGAGCTGGCCGCAACACCGCAGGATTGCTTCAGGCCCTAATCTGGTTCCGGCACGGCACGCTGAGCCTTTGGTTAATTCCTCTTCCTGGTGGGAAATGAGCATTAAATTTGCCCGTCTAGACACCTCCAGCTAGTCTCTCATTGGTTCTCCCTATTCCTGTTCATCTTCCGCAGAAATTGCAAACTGGGCCAAACAGGAGGTTAAAGGCACTGACTCTCCAAGTCGGGAGAGTGTTAGTAAAGCGTCTGGAATATTGCACCCGAGTACCAGTGGATGAGAACGGAGACATATTTGAACACGTCTCCCGATCACACGGTTGGTCATACTCTGGGTTCCACATGCATGTTTTAGCTGAAGGAAGAATCCCTTAAACCTGGAGAGTTGAGACCCGTGGAATGGGTACCATGCAATATGACTTCAGAAGGTCTTCATTTGCTCACCGAAACTCTCCAATCCTATCACTGCTGCGTTTATGCCCCTGTACACACGCTTGATTCTCTTTCGGAGACATAGCAATCCATAGGTTTTAAGATACTTACTAGTCAGGTACATTCTTAGGCGTTTAATATGGGGTGTTGAGTCCATTTCGTTGAGCAAGGAGTAGCTCTTGTCTATTCCATATTTGGCTTAAGGAACTTTATCTGTGCTCATTTCAATCTCTGGTTTTATGCAGCACCCCAACTCACCTTTCCCCTTAAGCAAGAATAAGTTGGTTTTCTAAATTTGAGACCCTGTTCTGTTTTGTAATCCAGTTCCTGTGTAGCCAAGTTTACATTCTGTGTAGTAGTGATATCTTATGATGTTTCTTTTTCTGTGTGACTTATTTCAGTTAGAATCATCATACCTGAATCCACTCATTATGCTGCTACGGGCCTGATGACATAGATGTCATTGCTGAGTGATATTGCATTGTACGTAAGTACCACAACTTCTTCATCCATTTTTCTCTTTCTGCGATATTGAACTTGTACCGTAAATGAGGTTCTTGTAAACAGAGCCGTCCCAAACTTTGGGATGGCTGTGTCTGTTTGATTTTCATTTCCCTAAGCTATAGGACCATAAGTGGAAGTGCCCTAGGCTCTGTTGCTTTGTTTTTTAGATGTTTCAGGAAACACCATACACTTCTCCAGAGTGGCTGTTGGCAATTTACATCCCGCCCATCAGCATAACAAGGCTTCCAGTTCTCCATGGCCTGTCCTGCCTTTCTGGATTTTACACTTTTTTCAGATGGCCCTTTTGACCGGGCGGCAGTGAGACTTCATTGTAGTGCAGATTTCCTTTGCAAGCTTGCTTGGTTGGCCAAAAAGGGCGTATGCATTTTTTCCTGAATATATTCAGGAAAAAAACGCATACGCCCTTTTTGGCCAAGTGCATCATTGTGGACGTTCTGCCTCTTTTCCTATGCTTTACATGCAATTCCAGTCTAACTCCTGAAATCGGTGTCCTGCAATTCTGCCCCGCTTTCAAGTCCTCTTGGCAGCCTTACTTCAGTATATTTTTGGACGATAGCTGTCATTTATAACTCTGCAGGTTTGTGAATTACAGTGTCCCTGAGCTCCTTTCTTCAACTCGCTTTCTTGTGAGCTGGCCGCAACACCGCAGGATTGCTTCAGGCCCTAATCTGGTTAAGGCACGGCAGGCTGAGCCTTTGGTTAATTCCTCTTCCTGGTGGGAAATGAGAGTTAAATTTGCCCGTCCAGACACCTCCAGCTAGTCTCTCATTGGTTCTCCCTATTCCTGTTCATCTTCCGCAGAAATTGCAAACTGGGCCAAACAGGAGGTTAAAGGCACTGACTCTCCAAGTCGGGAGAGTGTTAGTAAAGCATCTGGAATGTTGCACCCGAGTACCAGGGGACGAAAACGGAGACATATTTGAACACGTCTCCCGATCACACGGTTGATCATACTCTGGGTTCCACATGCATGTTTTAGCTGAAGGAAGAATCCCTTAAACCTGGAGAGTTGAGACCCGTGGAATGGGTACCATGCAATATGACTTCAAAGGGTCTTCATTTGCTCACCGAACCTCTCCAATCCTATCACTGCTGCGTTTATGTCCCTGTACACACGCTTGATTCTCTTTCGGAGACATAGCAATCCATAGGTTTTAAGATACTTACTAGTCAGGTACATTCTTAGGCATTTAATATGGGGTGTTGAGTCCATTTCGTTGAGCAAGGAGTAGCTCTTGTCTATTACGTATTTGGCATAAAGAAACTTATCTGTACTCATTTCAATCTCTGGTTTTATGCAGCACCCCAACTCACCTTTCCCCTTAAGCAAGCATAAGTTGTTTTTCTACATTTGAGACCCTGTTCTGTTTTGTAATCCAGTTCCTGTGTAGCCAAGTTTACATTCTGTGTATTAGTGATATCTTATGATGTTTCTTTTTCTGTGTGACTTATTTCAGTTAGAATCATCATACCTGAATCCACTCATTATGCTGCTACGGGCCTGATGACATAGATGTCATTGCTGAGTGATATTGCATTGTACGTAAGTACCACAACTTCTTCATCCATTTTTCACTTTCTGCGATATTGAACTTGTACCATAAACGAGGTTCTTGTAAACAGAGCTGTCCCAAACTTTGGGGTGCCTCTGTCTTTTTGATTTTAATTTCTCTAGGCTATAGTAATATAAGTGGAAGTGCCCTAGGCTCTGTTGCTTTGTTTTTTAGATGTTTCAGGAAACACCATACACTTCTCCCGAGTGGCTGTTGGCAATTTACATCCCGCCCATCAGCATAACAAGGCTCCCAGTTCTCCATGGCCTGTCCTGCCTTTCTGGATTTTACACTTTTTTCAGATGGCCCTTTTGACCGGGGGGAAGTGAGACTTCATTGTAGTGCAGATTTCCTTTACAAGCTTGCTTGGTTGGCCAAAAAGGGCGTATGCGTTTTTTCCTGAATATATTCAGGAAAAAACGCATACGCCCTTTTTGGCCAAGTGCATCATTGTGGACGTTCTGCCTCTTTTCCTATGCTTTAAATGCAATTCCAGTCTACCTCCTGAAATCGGTTTCCTGCAATTCTGCCCGCTTTCAAGTCCTCTTGGCAGCCTTACTTCAGTATATTTTTGGATGATAGCTGTCATTTATAACTCTGCAGGTTTGTGAATTACAGTGCCCCTGAGCTCCTTTCTTCAACTCGCTTTCTTGTGAGCTGGCCGCAACACCGCAAGATTGCTTCAGGCCCTAATCTGGTTCCGGCACGGCACGCTGAGCGTTTGGTTAATTCCTCTTCCTGGTGGGAAATGAGAGTTAAATTTGCCCGTCCAGACACCTCCAGCTAGTCTCTCATTGGTTCTCCCTATTCCTGTTCATCTTCCGCAGAATTTGCAAACTGGGTCAAACAGGATGTTAAAGGCACTGACTCTCCAAGTCGGGAGAGTGTTAGTAAAGCATCTGGAATGTTGCACCCGAGTACCAGGGGACGAAAACGGAGACATATTTGAACACGTCTCCCGATCACACGGTTGATCATACTCTGGGTTCGACATGCATGTTTTAGCTGAAGGAAGAATTCCTTAAACCAGGAGAGTTGAGACCCATGGAATGGGTACCATGCAATATGACTTCAAAGAGTATACATTTGCTCACCGATCCTCAACAATCCTATCACTGGTGCATTTATGGCGCTGTACACACGCTTGATTCTTTTTCGGAGACATATAAATCCATAGGTTTTAAGATTCTTACTAGTCAGGTATATTCTTAGGTGTTTAATATGGGGTGTTGAGTCCACTTCGTTGAGCAAGGAGTAGCTCTTGTCTATTACATATTTGGCTTATGGAACGGTATCTGTGCTAATTTCAATCTCTGGTTTTATGCAGCACCCCAACTCACCTTTCCCCTTAAGCAAGCATAAGTTGGTTTTCTACATTTGAGACCCTGTTCTGTTTTGTAATTCAGTTCCTGTGTAGCCAAGTTTACATTCCGTGTAGTAGTGATATCTTATGATGTTTCTTTTTCTGTGTGACTTATTTCACTTAGAATCATCGTAACTGAATCCACTCATTATGCTGCTACGGGCCTGATGACATAGATTTCATTGCTGAGTGATATTGCATTGTACGTAAGTAGAACAACTTCTTTATCCATTTTTCGCTTTCTGCGATATTGAACTTGTACCGTAAACGAGGTTCTTGTAAACAGAGCCGTCCCAAACTTTGGGGTGGCTGTGTCTTTTGGATTTTAATTTCCCTAAGCTATAGGACCATAAGTGGAAGTGCCCTAGGCTCTGTTGCTTTGTTTTTTAGATGTTTCAGGAAACACCATACACTTCTCCAGAGTGGCTGTTGGCAATTTACATCCCGCCCATCAGCATAACAAGGCTCCCAGTTCTCCATGGCCTGTCCTGCCTTTCTGGATTTTACACTTTTTTCAGATGGCCCTTTTGACCGGGGGGCAGTGAGACTTCATTGTAGTGCAGATTTCCTTTGCAAGCTTGCTTGGTTGGCCAAAAAGGGCGTATGCGTTTTTTCCTGAATATATTCAGGAAAAAACGCATACGCCCTTTTTGGCCAAGTGCATCATTGTGGACGTTCTGCCTCTTTTCCTATGCTTTACATGCAATTCCAGTCTACCTCCTGAAATCGGTTTCCTGCAATTCTGCCCCGCTTTAAAGTCCTCTTGGCAGCCTTACTTCAATATATTTTTGGACGATAGATGTCATTTATAACTCTGCAGGTTTGTGAATGACAGTGCCCCTGAGCTCCTTTCTTCAACTCGCTTTCTTGTGAGCTGGCCGCAACACCGCAGGATTGCTTCAGGCCCTAGTGTGGTTCCGGCATGGCACGCTGAGCCTTTGGTTAATTCCTCTTCCTGGTGGGAAATGAGAGTTAAATTTGCCCGTCCAGACACCTCCAGCTAGTCTCTCATTGGTTCTCCCTATTCCTGTTCATTTTCCGCAGAAATTGCAAACTGGGACAAACAGGAGGTTAAAGGCACTGACTCTCCAAGTGGGGAGAGTGTTGGTAAAGCGTCTGGAATGTTGCACCCGAGTACCAGGGGACGAAAACTGAGACACCTTTGAACACGTTTCCCAAGCACACGGTGGATCATAATCTGGGTTCCACATGCATGTTTTAGCTGAAGGAAGAATCCCTTAAACCTGGAGAGTTGAGACCCATGGAATGGGTACCATGCAATATGACTTCAAAGGGTCTGCATTTGCTCACCAATCATCACCAATCCTATCACTGTGCGTTTATGCCGCTGTACACACGCTTGATTCTCTTTCAGAGACATATAAATCCATAGGTTTTAAGATTCTTACTAGTGAGGTATATTCTTAGGCGTTTAATATGGGGTGTTGAGTCCACTTCGTTGAGCAAGGAGTAGCTCTTGTCTATTACATATTTGGCTTATGGAACGGTATCTGTGCTAATTTCAATCTCTGGTTTTATGCAGCACCCCAACTCACCTTTCCCCTTAAGCAAGCATAAGTTGGTTTTCTACATTTGAGACCCTGTTCTGTTTTGTAATTCAGTTCCTGTGTAGCCAAGTTTACATTCCATGTAGTAGTGATATCTTATGATGTTTCTTTTTCTGTGTGACTTATTTCACTTAGAATCATCGTACCTGAATCCACTCATTATGCTGCTACGGGCCTGATGACATAGATTTCATTGCTGAGTGATATTGCATTGTACGTAAGTACCACAACTTCTTTATCCATTTTTCGCTTTCTGCGATATTGAACTTGTACCGTAAACGAGGTTCTTGTAAACAGAGCCGTCCCAAACTTTGGGGTGGCTGTGTTTTTTGGATTTTAATTTCCCTAAGCTATAGGACCATAAGTGGAAGTGCCCTAGGCTCTGTTGCTTTGTTTTTTAGATGTTTCAGGAAACACCATACACTTCTCCAGAGTGGCTGTTGGCAATTTACATCCCGCCCATCAGCATAACAAGGCTCCCAGTTCTCCATGGCCTGTCCTGCCTTTCTGGATTTTACACTTTTTTCAGATGGCCCTTTTGACCGGGGGGCAGTGAGACTTCATTGTAGTGCAGATTTCCTTTGCAAGCTTGCTTGGTTGGCCAAAAAGGGCGTATGCGTTTTTTCCTGAATATATTCAGGAAAAAACGCATACGCCCTTTTTGGCCAAGTGCATCATTGTGGACGTTCTGCCTCTTTTCCTATGCTTTACATGCAATTCCAGTCTACCTCCTGAAATCGGTTTCCTGCAATTCTGCCCCGCTTTCAAGTCCTCTTGGCAGCCTTACTTCAATATATTTTTGGACGATAGCTGTCATTTATAACTCTGCAGGTTTGTGAATGACAGTGCCCCTGAGCTCCTTTCTTCAACTCGCTTTCTTGTGAGCTGGCCGCAACACCGCAGGATTGCTTCAGGCCCTAGTGTGGTTCCGGCATGGCACGCTGAGCCTTTGGTTAATTCCTCTTCCTGGTGGGAAATGAGAGTTAAATTTGCCCGTCCAGACACCTCCAGCTAGTCTCTCATTGGTTCTCCCTATTCCTGTTCATTTTCCGCAGAAATTGCAAACTGGGACAAACAGGAGGTTAAAGGCACTGACTCTCCAAGTGGGAAGAGTGTTAGTAAAGAGTCTGGAATGTTGCACCCGAATACCAGGGGACGAAAACTGAGACACCTTTGAACACGTTTCCCAATCACACGGTGGATCATACTCTGGGTTCCACATGCATGTTTTAGCTGAAGGAAGAATCCCTTAAACCTGGAGAGTTGAGACCCATGGAATGGGTACCATGCAATATGACTTCAAAGGGTCTTCATTTGCTCACCGATCATCACCAATCCTATCACTGTGCGTTTATGCCGCTGTACACACGCTTGATTCTCTTTCAGAGACATATAAATCCATAGGTTTTATGATTCTTACTAGTCAGGTATATTCTTTAGGCATTTAATATGGGGTGTTGAGTCCACTTCGTTGAGCAAGGAGTAGCTCTTGTCTATTACATATTTGGCTTATGGAATGGTATCTGTGCTAATTTCAATCTCTGGTTTTATGCAGCACCCCAACTCACCTTTCCTCCTTAAGCAAGCATAAGTTGGTTTTCTACATTTGAGACCCTGTTCTGTTTTGTAATTCAGTTCCTGTGTAGCCAAGTTTACATTCCGTGTAGTAGTGATATCTTATGATGTTTCTTTTTCTATGTGACTTATTTCACTTAGAATCATCGTACCTGAATCCACTCATTATGCTGCTACGGGCCTGATGACATAGATTTCATTGCTGAGTGATATTGTATTGTACGTAAGTAGAACAACTTCTTTATCCATTTATCGCTTTCTGCGATATTGAACTTGTACCGTAAACGAGGTTCTTGTAAACAGATCCGTCCCAAACTTTGGGGTGGCTGTGTCTTTTGGATTTTAATTTCTCTAAGCTATAGGACCATAAGTGGAAGTGCCCTAGGCTCTGTTGCTTTGTTTTTTAGATGTTTCAGGAAACACCATACACTTCTCCAGAGTGGCTGTTGGCAATTTACATCCCGCCCATCAGCATAACAAGGCTCCCAGTTCTCCATGGCCTGTCCTGCCTTTCTGGATTTTACACTTTTTTCAGATGGCCCTTTTGACCGGGGGGCAGTGAGACTTCATTGTAGTGCAGATTTCCTTTGCAAGCTTGCTTGGTTGGCCAAAAAGGGCGTATGCGTTTTTTCCTGAATATATTCAGGAATAAACGCCTATGCCCTTTTTGGCCAAGTGCATCATTGTGGACGTTCTGCCTCTTTTCCTATGCTTTACATGCAATTCCAGTCTACCTCCTGAAATCGGTTTCCTGCAATTCTGCCCCGCTTTAAAGTCCTCTTGGCAGCCTTACTTCAATATATTTTTGGACGATAGATGTCATTTATAACTCTGCAGGTTTGTGAATGACAGTGCCCCTGAGCTCCTTTCTTCAACTCGCTTTCTTGTGAGCTGGCCGCAACACCGCAGGATTGCTTCAGGCCCTATTGTGGTTCCGGCATGGCACGCTGAGCCTTTGGTTAATTCCTCTTCCTGGTGGGAAATGAGAGTTAAATTTGCCCGTCCAGACACCTCCAGCTAGTCTCTCATTGGTTCTCCCTATTCCTGTTCATTTTCCGCAGAAATTGCAAACTGGGACAAACAGGAGGTTAAAGGCACTGACTCTCCAAGTGGGGAGAGTGTTGGTAAAGCGTCTGGAATGTTGCACCCGAGTACCAGGGGACGAAAACTGAGACACCTTTGAACACGTTTCCCAAGCACACGGTGGATCATAATCTGGGTTCCACATGCATGTTTTAGCTGAAGGAAGAATCCCTTAAACCTGGAGAGTTGAGACCCATGGAATGGGTACCATGCAATATGACTTCAAAGGGTCTGCATTTGCTCACCAATCATCACCAATCCTATCACTGTGCGTTTATGCCGCTGTACACACGCTTGATTCTCTTTCAGAGACATATAAATCCATAGGTTTTAAGATTCTTACTAGTCAGGTATATTCTTAGGCGTTTAATATGGGGTGTTGAGTCCACTTCGTTGAGCAAGGAGTAGCTCTTGTCTATTACATATTTGGCTTATGGAACGGTATCTGTGCTAATTTCAATCTCTGGTTTTATGCAGCACCCCAACTCACCTTTCCCCTTAAGCAAGCATAAGTTGGTTTTCTACATTTGAGACCCTGTTCTGTTTTGTAATTCAGTTCCTGTGTAGCCAAGTTTACATTCCGTGTAGTAGTGATATCTTATGATGTTTCTTTTTCTATGTGACTTATTTCACTTAGAATCATCGTACCTGAATCCACTCATTATGCTGCTATGGGCCTGATGACATAGATTTCATTGCTGAGTGATATTGCATTGTACGTAAGTACCACAACTTCTTTATCCATTTTTCGCTTTCTGCGATATTGAACTTGTACCATAAACGAGGTTCTTGTAAACAGAGCCGTCCCAAACTTTGGGGTGGCTGTGTCTTTTTGATTTTAATTTCCCTAAGCTATAGGACCATAAGTGGAAGTGCGCTAGGCTCTGTTGCTTTGTTTTTTAGATGTTTCAGGAAACACCATACACTTCTCCAGAGTGGCTGTTGGCAATTTACATCCTGCCCATCAGCATAACAAGGCTCCCAGTTCTCCATGGCCTGTCCTGCCTTTCTGGATTTTACACTTTTTTCAGATGGCCCTTTTGACCGGGGGGCAGTGAGACTTCATTGTAGTGCAGATTTCCTTTGCAAGCTTGCTTGGTTGGCCAAAAAGGGCGTATGCGTTTTTTCCTGAATATATTCATGAAAAAACGCATATGCCCTTTTTGGCCAAGTGCATCATTGTGGACGTTCTGCCTCTTTTCCTATGCTTTACATGCAATTCCAGTCTACCTCCTGAAATTGGTTTCCTGCAATTCTGCCCCGCATTCAAGTCCTCTTGGCAGCCTTACTTCAATATATTTTTGGACGATAGCTGTCATTTATAACTCTGCAGGTTTGTGAATGACAGTGCCCCTGAGCTCGTTTCTTCAACTCGCTTTCTTGTGAGCTGACCACAACACCGCAGGATTGCTTCAGGCCCTAGTGTGGTTCCGGCATGGCACGCTGAGCCATTGGTTAATTCCTCTTCCTGGTGGGAAATGAGAGTTAAATTTGCCCATCCAGACACCTCCAGCTAGTCTCTCATTGGTTCTCCCTATTCCTGTTCATTTTCCGCAGAAATTGCAAACTGGGACAAACAGGAGGTTAAAGGCACTGACTCTCCAAGTGGGGAGAGTGTTAGTAAAGCGTCTGGAATGTTGCACCCGAGTACCAGGGGACGAAAACTGAGACACCTTTGAACACGTTGCCCAATCACACGGTGGATCATCATCTCGTTCCACATGCATGTTTTAGCTGAAGGAAGAATCCCTTAAACCTGGAGAGTTGAGACCCATGGAATGGGTACCATGCAATATGACTTCAAAGGGTCTGCATTTGCTCACCGATCTTCACCAATCCTATCACTGCTTCGTTTATGCCGCTGTACACACGCTTGATTCTCTTTCAGAGACATAAAAATCCATAGGTTTTAAGATTCTTACTAGTCGGGTATATTCTTAGGCGTTTAAAATGCGGTGTTGAGTCCACTTCGTTGAGTAAGGAGTAGCTCTTGTCTATTACATATTTGGCTTATGGAACGGTATCTGTGCTAATTTCAATCTCTGGTTTTATGCAGCACCCCAACTCACCTTTCCCCTTAAGCAAGCATAAGTTGGTTTTCTACATATGAGACCCTGTTCTGTTTTGTAATTCAGTTCCTGTGTAGCCAAGTTTACATTCCGTGTAGTAGTGATATCTTATGATGTTTCTTTTTCTGTGTGACTTATTTCACTTAGAATCATCGTACCTGAATCCACTCATTATGCTGCTACGGGCCTGATGACATAGATTTCATTGCTGAGTGATATTGCATTGTACGTAAGTAGAACAACTTCTTTATCCATTTTTCGCTTTCTGCGATATTGAACTTGTACCGTAAACGAGGTTCTTGTAAACAGAGCCATCTCAAACTTTGGGGTGGCTGTGTCTTTTTGATTTTAATTTCCCTAAGCTATAGGTCCATAAGCGGAAGTGCGCTAGGCTCTGTTGCTTTGTTTTTTAGATGTTTCAGGAAACACCATACACTTCTCCAGAGTGGCTGTTGGCAATTTACATCCCGCCCATCAGCATAACAAGGCTCCCAGTTCTCCATGGCCTGTCCTGACTTTCTGGATTTTACACTTTTTTCAGATGGCCCTTTTGACAGGGGGGCAGTGAGACTTAACTGTAGTGCAGATTTCCTTTGCAAGCTTGCTTGGTTGGCCAAAAAGGGCGTATGCGTTTTTTCCTGAATATATTCAGGAAAAAACGCATACTCCCTTTTTGGCCAAGTGCATCATTGTGGACGTTCTGCCTCTTTTCCTATGCTTTACATGCAATTGCAGCCTACCTCCTGAAATCGGTTTCCTGCAATTCTGCCCCGCTTTCAAGTCCTCTTGGCAGCCTTACTTCAATATATTTTTGGACGATAGCTGGCATTTATAACTCTGCAGGTTTGTGAATGACAGTGCCCCTGAGCTCCTTTCTTCAACTCGCTTTCTTGTGAGCTGGCCAGAACACTGCAGGATTGCTTCAGGCCCTAGTGTGGTTCCGGCATGGCACGCTGAGCCTTTGGTTAATTCCTCTTCCTGGTGGGAAATGAGAGTTAAATTTGCCCGTCCAGACACCTCCAGCTAGTCTCT
Source organism: Grampus griseus (assembly GCF_964374135.1). Taxonomy (NCBI): domain Eukaryota; kingdom Metazoa; phylum Chordata; class Mammalia; order Artiodactyla; family Delphinidae; genus Grampus; species Grampus griseus. Next base: position 88,155 of record NW_028133251.1, on the reverse strand, counting down.
CATTGGTTTTCCCTATTCCTGTTCATTTTCCGCAGAAATTGCAAACTGGGACAAACAGGAGGTTAAAGGCACTGACTCTCCAAGTGGGGAGAGTGTTAGTAAAGCGTCTGGAATGTTGCACCCGAGTACCAGGGGACGAAAACTGAGACAGCTTTGAACACGTTTCCCAAGCACACGGTGGATCATAATCTGGGATCCACATGCATGTTTTAGCTGAAGGAAGAATCCCTTAAACCTGGAGAGTTGTGACCCATGGAATGGGTACCATGCAATATGACTTCAAAGTTTCTGCATTTGCTCACCGATCCTCACCAATCCTATCACTGCTGCGTTTATGCCGCTGTACACACGCTTGATTCTCTTTCGGAGACATATAAATCCATAGGTTTCAAGATTCTTACTAGTCAGGTATATACTTAGGCGTTTAATATGGGGTGTTGAGTCCACTTCGTTGAGCAAGGAGTAGCTCTTGTCTATTACATATTTGGCTTATGGAACGGTATCTGTGCTAATTTCAATCTCTGGTTTTATGCAGCACCCCAACTCACCTTTCCCCTTAAGCCATCATAAGATGGTTTTCTACATTTGAGACCCTGCTCTGTTTTGTAATTCAGTTCCTGTGTAGCCAAGTTTACATTCCGTGTAGTAGTGATATCTTATGATGTTTTTTTCTGTGTGACTTATTTCACTTAGAATCATCGTACCTGAATCCACTCCTTATGCTGCTACGGGCCTGATGACATAGATTTCATTGCTGAGTGATATTGCATTGTACGTAAGTACCACAACTTCTTTATCCATTTTTTGCTTTCTGCGATATTGAACTTGTACCGTAAACGAGGTTCTTGTAAACAGAGCCGTCCCAAACTTTGGGGTGGCTGTGTCTTTTTGATTTTCATTTCCCTAAGCTATAGGACCATAAGTGGAAGTGCCCTAGGCTCTGTTGCTTTGTTTTTTAGATGTTTCAGGAAACACCATACACTTCTCCAGAGTGGCTGTTGGCAATTTACATCCCGCCCATCAGCATAACAAGGCTCCCAGTTCTCCATGGCCTGTCCTGCCTTTCTGGATTTTACACTTTTTTCAGATGGCCCTTTTGACCGGGGGGCAGTGAGACTTCATTGTAGTGCAGATTTCCTTTGCAAGCTTTCTTGGTTGGCCAAAAAGGGCGTATGCGTTTTTTCCTGAATATATTCAGGAATAAACGCATACGCCCTTTTTGGCCAAGTGCATCATTGTGGACGTTCTGCCTCTTTTCCTATGCTTTACATGCAATTCCAGTCTACCTCCTGAAATCGGTTTCCTGCAATTCTGCCCCGCTTTAAAGTCCTCTTGGCAGCCTTACTTCAATATATTTTTGGACGATAGATGTCATTTATAACTCTGCAGGTTTGTGAATGACAGTGCCCCTGAGCTCCTTTCTTCAACTCGCTTTCTTGTGAGCTGGCCGCAACACCGCAGGATTGCTTCAGGCCCTATTGTGGTTCCGGCATGGCACGCTGAGCCTTTGGTTAATTCCTCTTCCTGGTGGGAAATGAGAGTTAAATTTGCCCGTCCAGACACCTCCAGCTAGTCTCTCATTGGTTCTCCCTATTCCTGTTCATTTTCCACAGAAATTGCGAACTGGGACAAACAGGAGGTTAAAGGCACTGACTCTCCAAGTGGGGAGAGTGTTAGTAAAGCGTCTGGAATGTTGCACCCGAGTACCAGGGGACGAAAACTGAGACACATTTGAACACGTTGCCCAATCACACGGTGGATCATCGTCTCGTTCCACATGCATGTTGTAGCTGAAGGAAGAATCCCTTAAACCTGGAGAGTTGAGACCCATGGAATGGGTACCATGCAATATGACTTCAAAGGGTCTGCATTTGCTCACCAATCTTCACCAATCCTATCACTGTGCGTTTATGCCACTGTACACACGCTTGATTCTCTTTCAGAGACATATAAATCCATAGGTTTTAAGATTCTTACTAGTCAGGTATATTCTTAGGCGTTTAATATGGGGTGTTGAGTCCACTTCGTTGAGCAAGGAGTAGCTCTTCTCTATTACATATTTGGCTTATGGAACGGTATCTGTGCTAATTTCAATCTCTGGTTTTTTGCAGCACCCCAACTCACCTTTCCCCTTAAGCAAGCATAAGTTGGTTTTCTACATTTGAGACCCTGTTCTGTTTTGTAATTCAGTTCCTGTGTAGCCAAGTTTACATTCCGTGTAGTAGTGATATCTTATGATGTTTCTTTTTCTATGTGACTTATTTCACTTAGAATCATCGTACCTGAATCCACTCATTATGCTGCTACGGGCCTGATGACATAGATTTCATTGCTGAGTGATATTGCATTGTACGTAAGTACCACAACTTCTTTATCCATTTTTCGCTTTCTGCGATATTGAACTTGTACCGTAAACGAGGTTCTTGTAAACAGAGCCGTCCCAAACTTTGGGGTGGCTGTGTCTTTTTGATTTTAATTTCCCTAAGCTATAGGACCATAAGGGGAATTGCCCTAGGCTCTGTTGCTTTGTTTTTTAGATGTTTCAGGAAACACCATACACTTCTCCAGAGTGGCTGTTGGCAATTTACATCCCGCCCATCAGCATAACAAGGCTCCCAGTTCTCCATGGCCTGTCCTGCCTTTCTGGATTTTACACTTTTTTCAGATGGCCCTTTTGACCGGGGGGCAGTGAGACTTCATTGTAGTGCAGATTTCCTTTGCAAGCTTGCTTGGTTGGCCAAAAAGGGCGTATGCGTTTTTTCCTGAATATATTCAGGAAAAACGCATACGCCCTTTTTGGCCAAGTGCATCATTGTGGACGTTCTGCCTCTTTTCCTATGCTTTACATGCAATTCCAGTCTACCTCCTGAAATCGGTTTCCTGCAATTCTGCCCCGCTTTCAAGTCCTCTTGGCAGCCTTACTTCAATATATTTTTGGACGATAACTGTCATTTATAACTCTGCAGGTTTGTGAATGACAGTGCCCCTGAGCTCGTTTCTTCAACTCGCTTTCTTGTGAGCTGGCTACAACACCGCAGGATTGCTTCAGGCCTTAGTGTGGTTCCGGCATGGCATGCTGAGCCATTGGTTAATTCCTCTTCCTGGTGGGAAATGAGAGTTAAATTTGCCCGTGCAGACACCTCCAGCTAGTCTCTCATTGGTTCTCCCTATTCCTGTTCATTTTCCGCAGAAATTGCAAACTGGGACAAACAGGAGGTTAAAGGCACTGACTCTCCAATTGGGGAGAGTGTTAGTAAAGCGTCTGGAATGTTGCACCCGAGTACCAGGGGACGAAAACTGAGACACATTTGAACACGTTGCCCAATCACACAGTGGTTCATCGTCTCGTTCCACATGCATGTTTTAGCTGAAGGAAGAATCCCTTAAACCTGGAGAGTTGAGACCCATGGAATGGGTACCATGCAATATGACTTCAAAGGGTCTGCATTTGCTCACCGATCTTCACCAATCCTATCACTGCTTCGTTTATGCCGCTGTACACACGCTTGATTCTCTTTCAGAGACATAAAAATCCATAGGTTTTAAGATTCTTACAAGTCGGGTATATTCTTAGGCGTTTAAAATGCGGTGTTGTGTCCACTTCGTTGAGTAAGGAGTAGCTCTTGTCTATTACATATTTGGCTTATGGAACGGTATCTGTGCTAATTTCAATCTCTGGTTTTATGCAGCACCCCAACTCACCTTTCCCCTTAAGCAAGCATAAGTTGGTTTTCTACATATGAGACCCTGTTCTGTTTTGTAATTCAGTTCCTGTGTAGCCAAGTTTACATTCCGTGTAGTAGTGATATCTTATGATGTTTCTTTTTCTGTGTGACTTATTTCACTTAGAATCATCGTACCTGAATCCACTCATTATGCTGCTACGGGCCTGATGACATAGATTTCATTGCTGAGTGATATTGCATTGTACGTAAGTAGAACAACTTCTTTATCCATTTTTCGCTTTCTGCGATATTGAACTTGTACCGTAAACGAGGTTCTTGTAAACAGAGCCATCTCAAACTTTGGGGTGGCTGTGTCTTTTTGATTTTAATTTCCCTAAGCTATAGGACCATAAGTGGAAGTGCCCTAGGTTCTGTTGCTTTGTTGTTTAGATGTTTCAGGAAACACCATACACTTCTCCAGAGTGGCTGTTGGCAATTTACATCCCGCCCATGAGCATAACAAGGCTCCCAGTTCTCCATGGCCTGTCCTGCCTTTCTGGATTTTACACTTTTTTTCAGATGGCCCTTTTGACCGGGGGGCAGTGAGACTTCATTGTAGTGTAGATTTCCTTTGCAAGCTTGCTTGGTTGGCCAAAAAGGGCGTATGCGTTTTTTCCTGAATATATTCAGGAAAAACCGCATACGCCCTTTTTGACCAAGTGCATCATTGTGGACGTTCTGCCTCCTTTCCTATGCTTTACATGCAATTCCAGTCTACCTCCTGAAATCGGTTTCCTGCAATTCTGCCCCGCTTTCAAGTCCTCTTGGCAGCCTTACTTCAATATATTTTTGGACGATAGCAGTCATTTATAACTCTGCAGGTTTGTGAATGACAGTGCCCCTGAGCTCCTTTCTTCAACTCGCTTTCTTGTGAGCTGGCGGCAACACTGCAGGATTGCTTCAGGCCCTAGTGTGGTTCCGGCATGGCACGCTGAGCCTTTGGTTAATTTCTCTTCCTGGTGGGAAATGAGAGTTAAATTTGCCCGTCCAGACACCTCCAGCTAGTCTCTCGTTGGTTCTCCCTATTTCTGTTCATTTTCCGCAGAAATTGCTAACTGGGACAAACAGGAGGTTAAAGGCACTGACTCTCCAAGTGGGGAAAGTGTTAGTAAAGCGTCTGGAATGTTGCACCCGAGTACCAGGGGACGAAAACTGAGACACCTTTGAACACGTTTCCCAATCACACGGTGGATCATAGTCTGGGTTCCACATGCATGTTGTAGCTGAAGGAAGAATCCCTTAAACCAGGAGAGTTGAGACCCATGGAATGGGTACCATGCAATATGACTTCAAAGGGTATACATTTGCTCACCGATCCTCAACAATCCTATCACTGCTGCGTTTATGCCGCTGTACACACGCTTGATTCTCTTTCGGAGACATATAAATCCATAGGTTTTATGATTCTTACTAGTCAGGTATATTTTTAGGCGTTTAATATGGGGTGTTGAGTCCACTTCGTTGAGCAAGGAGTAGCTCTTGTCTATTACATATTTGGCTTATGGAACGGTATCTGTGCTAATTTCAACCTCTGGTTTTATGCAGCACCCCAACTCACCTTTCCCCTTAAGCAAGCATAAGTTGGTTTTCTACATTTGAGACCCTGTTCTGTTTTGTAATTCAGTTCCTGTGTAGCCAAGTTTACATTCCGTGTAGTAGTGATATCTTATGATTTTTCTTTTTCTGTGTGACTTATTTCACTTAGAATCATCGTACCTGAATCCACTCATTATGCTGCTACGGGCCTGATGACATAGATTTCATTGCTGAGTGATATTGCATTGTACATAAGTAGAACAACTTCTTTATCCATTTTTCGCTTTCTGCGATATTGAACTTGTACCGTAAATGAGGTTCTTGTAAACAGAACCGTCCCAAACTTTCGGGTGGCTGTGTCTTTTGGATTTTAATTTCCCTAAGCTATAGGACCATAAGTGGAAGTGCCCTAGGCTCTGTTGCTTTGTTTTTTAGATGTTTCAGGAAACACCATACACTTCTCCAGAGTGGCTGTTGGCAATTTACATCCTGCCCATCAGCATAACAAGGCTCCCAGTTCTCCATGGCCTGTCCTGCCTTTCTGGATTTTACACTTTTTTCAGATGGCCCTTTTGACCGGGGGGCAGTGAGACATCATTGTAGTGCAGATTTCGTTTGCAAGCTTGCTTGGTTGGCCAAAAAGGGCGTATGCGTTTTTTCCTGAATATATTCAGGAAAAAACGCATACGCCCTTTTTGGCCAAGTGCATCATTGTGGACGTTCTGCCTCTTTTCCTATGCTTTACATGCAATTCCAGTCTACCTCCTGAAATCGGTTTCCTGCAATTCTGCCCCGCTTTCAAGTCCTCTTGGCAGCCTTACTTCAATATATTTTTGGACGATAGCAGTCATTTATAACTCTGCAGGTTTGTGAATGACAGTGCCCCTGAGCTCCTTTCTTCAACTCGCTTTCTTGTGAGCTGGCCGCAACACCGCAGGATTGCTTCAGGCCCTAGTGTGCTTCTGCCATGGCACGCTGAGCCTTTGGTTAATTCCTCTTCCTGGTGGGAAATGAGAGTTAAATTTGCCCGTCCAGACACCTCCAGGTAGTTTCTCATTGGTTCTCCCTATTCCTGTTCATTTTCCGCAGAAATTGCAAACTGGGCCAAACAGGAGGTTAAAGGCAGTGAGTCTCCAAGTGGGGAGAGTGTTAGTAAAGCGTCTGGAATGTTGCACCCGAGTACCAGGGTACGAAAACTGAGACACCTTTGAAAACGTTTCCCAATCACACGGTGGATCATAGTCTGGGTTCCACATGCATGTTTTAGCTGAAGGAAGAATCCCTTAAACCTGGAGAGTTGAGACCCATGGAATGGGTACCATGCAATATGACTTCAAAGTTTCTGCATTTGCTCAATGATGCTCACCAATCCTATCACTGCTGCGTTTATGCCCCTGTACACATGCTTGATTCTCTTTCGGAGACATATAAATCCATAGGTTTTAAGATTCTTACTAGTCAGGTATATTCTTAGGCGTTTAATATGGGGTGTTGAGTCCACTTCGTTGAGCAAGGAGTAGCTCTTGTCTATTACATATTTGGCTTATGGAACGGTATCTGTGCTAATTTCAATCTCTGGTTTTATGCAGCACCCCAACTCACCTTTCCCCTTAAGGAAGCATAAGTTGGTTTTCTACATTTGAGACCCTGTTCTGTTTTGTAATTCAGTTCCTGTGTAGCCAAGTTTACATTCCGTGTAGTAGTGATATCTTATGATGTTTCTTTTTCTGTGTGACTTATTTCACTTAGAATCATCGTACCTGAATCCACTCATTATGCTGCTACGGGCCTGATGACATAGATTTCATTGCTGAGTGATATTGCATTGTACGTAAGTACCACAACTTCTTTATCCATTTATCGCTTTCTGCGATATTGAACTTGTACCGTAAACGAGGTTCTTGTAAACAGAGCCGTCCCAAACTTTGGGGTGGCTGTGTCTTTTTGATTTTAATTTCCCTAAGCTATAGGACCATAAGTGGAAGTGCCCTAGGCTCTGTTGCTTTGTTTTTTAGATGTTTCAGGAAACACCATACACTTCTCCAGAGTGGCTGTTGGCAATTTACATCCCGCCCATGAGCATAACAAGGCTCCCAGTTCTCCATGGCCTGTCCTGCCTTTCTGGATTTTACACTTTTTTCAGATGGCCCTTTTGACCGGGGGGCAGTGAGACTTCATTGTAGTGCAGATTTCCTTTGCAAGCTTGCTTGGTTGGCCAAAAAGGGCGTATGCGTTTTTTCCTGAATATATTCAGGAAAAAACGCATACGCCCTTTTTGGCCAAGTGCATCATTGTGGACGTTCTGCCTCTTTTCCTATGCTTTACATGCAATTCCAGTCTACCTCCTGAAATCGGTTTCCTGCAATTCTGCCCCGCTTTCAAGTCCTCTTGGCAGCCTTACTTCAATATATTTTTGGACGATAGCAGTCATTTATAACTCTGCAGGTTTGTGAATGACAGTGCCCCTGAGCTCCTTTCTTCAACTCGCTTTCTTGTGAGCTGGCCGCAACACCGCAGGATTGCTTCAGGCCCTAGTGTGGTTCCGACATGGCACGCTGAGCCTTTGGTTAATTCCTCTTCCTGGTGGGAAATGAGAGTTAAATTTGCCCGTCCAGACACCTCCAGCTAGTTTCTCATTGGTTCTCCCTATTCCTGTTCATTTTCCGCAGAAATTGCAAACTGGGCCAAACAGGAGGTTAAAGGCAGTGAGTCTCCAAGTGGGGAGAGTGTTAGTAAAGCGTCTGGAATGTTGCACCCGAGTACCAGGGGACGAAAACTGAGACACCTTTGAAAACGTTTCCCAATCACACGGTGGATCATAGTCTGGGTTCCACATGCATGTTTTAGCTGAAGGAAGAATCCCTTAAACCAGGAGAGTTGAGACCCATGTAATGGGTACCATGCAATATGACTTCAAAGGGTCTGTATTTGCTCACCGATCCTCACCAATCCTATCACTGCTGCGTTTATGCCGCTGTACACACGCTTGATTCTCTTTCGGAGACATATAAATCCATAGGTTTTATGATTCTTACTAGTCAGGTATATTCTTTAGGCCTTTAATATGGGGTGTTGAGTCCACTTCGTTGAGCAAGGAGTAGCTCTTGTCTATTACATATTTGGCTTATGGAACGGTATCTGTGCTAATTTCAATCTCTTGTTTTATGCAGCACCCCAACTCACCTTTCCCCTTAAGCAAGCATAAGTTGGTTTTCTACATTTGAGACCCTGTTCTGTTTTGTAATTCAGTTCCTGTGTAGCCAAGTTTACATTCCGTGTAGTAGTGATAACTTATGATGTTTCTTTTTCTGTGTGACTTATTTCACTTAGAATCATTGTACCTGAATCCAAGCGTCATGCTGCTACGGGCCTGATGACATAGATTTCATTGCTGAGTGATATTGCATTGTACGTAAGTACCACAACTTCTTTATCCATTTTTCGCTTTCTGCGATATTGAACTTGTACTGTAAATGAGGTTCTTGTAAACAGAACCGTCCCAAACTTTGGCGTGGCTGTGTCTTTTTTATTTTAATTTCCCTAAGCTATAGGACCATAAGTGGAAGTGCCCTAGGCTCTGTTGCTTTGTTTTTTAGATGTTTCAGGAAACACCATACACTTCTCCAGAGTGGCTGTTGGCAATTTACATCCCGCCCATGAGCATAACAAGGCTCCCAGTTCTCCATGGCCTGTCCTGCCTTTCTGGATTTTACACTTTTTTCAGATGGCCCTTTTGACCGGGGGGCAGTGAGACTTCATTGTAGTGCAGATTTCCTTTGCAAGCTTGCTTGGTTGGCCAAAAAGGTCGTATGCGTTTTTTCCTGAACATATTCAGGAAAAAACGCATACGCCCTTTTTGGCCAAGTGCATCATTGTGGACGTTCTGCCTCTTTTCCTATGCTTTACATGCAATTCCAGTCTACCTCCTGAAATCGGTTTCCTACAATTCTGCCCCACTTTCAAGTCCTCTTGGCAGCCTTACTTCAGTATATTTTTGGACGATAGCTGTCATTTATAACTCTGCAGGTTTGTGAATGACAGTGCCCCTGAGCTCCTTTCTTCAACTCGCTTTCTTGTGAGCTGGCCGCAACACCGCAGGATTGCTTCAGGCCCTAGTGTGGTTCGGACATGGCACGCTGCGCCTTTGGTTAATTCCTCTTCCTGGTGGGAAATGAGAGTTAAATTTGCCCGTCCAGACACCTCCAGCTAGTCTCTCGTTGGTTCTCCCTATTCCTGTTCATCTTCCGCAGAAATTGCAAACTGGGCCAAACAGGATGTTAAAGGCAGTGACTCTCCAAGTTGGGAGAGTGTTAGTAAAGCGTCTGGAATGTTGCACCCGAGTACCAGGGGACGAAAACTGAGACACATTTGTACACGTTTCCCAATCACACGGTGGATCATAGTCTGGGTTCCTCATGCATGTTTTAGCTAAAGGAAGAATCCCTTAAACCAGGAGAGTTGAGACCCATGGAATGGGTACCATGCAATATGACTTCAAAGTTTCTGCATTTGCTCAATGATCCTCACCAATCCTATCACTGCTGCGTTTATGCCCCTGTACACACGCTTGATTCTCTTTCGGAGACATATAAATCCATAGGTTTAAGATTCTTACTAGTCAGGTATATTCTTAGGCGTTTAATATGGGGTGTTGAGTCCACTTCGTTTAGCAAGGAGTAGCTCTTGTCTATTACATATTTGGCTTATGGAACGGTATCTGTGCTAATTTCAGTCTCTGGTCTTATGTAGCACAGCAACTCACCTTTCCCCTTAAGGAAGCATAAGTTGGTTTTCTACATTTGAGACCCTGTTCTGTTTTGTAATTCAGTTCCTGTGTAGCCAAGTTTACATTCCGTGTAGTAGTGATATCTTATGATGTTTCTTTTTCTGTGTGACTTATTTCACTTAGAATCATCGTACCTGAATCCACTCATTATGCTGCTACGGGCCTGATGACATAGATTTCATTGCTGAGTGATATTGCATTGTACGTAAGTACCACAACTTCTTTATCCATTTATCACTTTCTGCAATATTGAAATTGTACCGTAAACGAGGTTCTTGTAAACAAAACCGTCCCAAACTTTGGGGTGGCTGTGTCTTTTTGATTTTAATTTCCCTAAGCTATAGGACCATAAGTGGAAGTGCCCTAGGCTCTGTTGCTTTGTTTTTTAGATGTTTCAGGAAACACCATACACTTCTCCAGAGTGGCTGTTGGCAATTTACATCCCGCCCATGAGCATAACAAGGCTCCCAGTTCTCCATGGCCTGTCCTGCCTTTCTGGATTTTACACTTTTATCAGATGGCCCTTTTGACCGGGGGGCAGTGAGACTTCATTGTAGTGCAGATTTCCTTTGCAAGCTTGCTTGGTTGGCCAAAAAGGGCGTATGCGTTTTTTCCTGAATATATTCAGGAAAAAACGCATACGCCCTTTTTGGCCAAGTGCATCATTGTGGACGTTCTGCCTCTTTTCCTATGCTTTACATGCAATTCCAGTCTACCTCCTGAAATCGGTTTCCTGCAATTCTGCCCCGCTTTCAAGTCCTCTTGGCAGCCTTACTTCAATATATTTTTGGACGATAGCAGTCATTTATAACTCTGCAGGTTTGTGAATGACAGTGCCCCTGAGCTCCTTTCTTCAACTCGCTTTCTTGTGAGCTGGCCGCAACACCGCAGGATTGCTTCAGGCCCTAGTGTGGTTCCGGCATGGCACGCTGAGCCTTTGGTTAATTCCTCTTCCTGGTGGGAAATGAGAGTTAAATTTGCCCGTCCAGACACCTCCAGCTAGTCTCTCATTGGTTCTCCCTATTCCTGTTCATTTTCCGCAGAAATTGCTAACTGGGACAAACAGGAGGTTAAAGTCACTGACTCTCCAAGTGGGGAAAGTGTTAGTAAAGCGTCTGGAATGTTGCACCCGAGTACCAGGGGACGAAAACTGAGACACCTTTGAACACGTTTCCCAATCACACGGTGGATCATACTCTGGGTTCCACATGCATGTTGTAGCTGAAGGAAGAATCCCTTAAACCAGGAGAGTTGAGACCCATGGAATGGGTACCATGCAATATGACTTCAAAGGGTGTACATTTGCTCACCGATCGTCAACAATCCTATCACTGCTGCGTTTATGCCGCTGTACACACGCTTGATTCTCTTTCGGAGACATATAAATCCATAGGTTTTATGATTCTTACTAGTCAGGTATATTCTTAGGCGTTTAATATGGGGTGTTGAGTCCACTTCGTTGAGCAAGGAGTAGCTCTAGTCTATTACATATTTGGCTTATGGAACGGTATCTGTGCTAATTTCAATCTCTGGTTTTATGCAGCACCCCAACTCACCTTTCCCCTTAAGCAAGCATAAGTTGGTTTTCTACATTTGAGACCCTGTTCTGTTTTGTAATTCAGTACCTGTGTAGCCAAGTTTACATTCCGTGTAGTAGTGATATCTTATGATGTTTCTTTTTCTGTGTGACTTATTTCACTTAGAATCATCGTACCTGAATCCACTCATTATGCTGCTACGGGCCTGATGACATAGATTTCATTGCTGAGTGATATTGCATTGTACGTAAGTACCACAACTTCTTTATCCATTTTTCGCTTTCTGCGATATTGAACTTGTACCGTAAACGAGGTTCTTGTAAACAGAGCCGTCCCAAACTTTGGGGTGGCTGTGTCTTTTGGATTTTAATTTCCCTAACCTATAGGACCATAAGTGGAAGTGCCCTAGGCTCTGTTGCTTTGTTTTTTAGATGTTTCCGGAAACACCATACACTTCTCCAGAGTGGCTGTTGGCAATTTACATCCCGCCCATCAGCATAACAAGGCTCCCAGTTCTCCATGGCCTGTCCTGCCTTTCTGGATTTTACACTTTTTTCAGATGGCCCTTTTGACCGGGGGGCAGTGAGACTTCATTGTAGTGCAGATTTCCTTTGCAAGCTTGCTTGGTTGGCCAAAAAGGGCGTATGCGTTTTTTCCTGAATATATTCAGGAAAAAACGCATACGCCCTTTTTGGCCAAGTGCATCATTGTGGACGTTCTGCCTCTTTTCCTATGCTTTACATGCAATTCCAGTCTACCTCCTGAAATCGGTTTCCTGCAATTCTGCCCCGCTTTCAAGTCCTCTTGGCAGCCTTACTTCAATATATTTTTGGACGATAGCAGTCATTTATAACTCTGCAGGTTTGTGAATGACAGTGCCCCTGAGCTCCTTTCTTCAACTCGTTTTCTTGTGAGCTGGCCGCAACACCGCAGGATTGCTTCAGGCCCTAGTGTGGTTCCGGCATGGCACGCTGAGCCTTTGGTTAATTCCTCTTCCTCGTGGGAAATGAGAGTTAAATTTGCCCGTCCAGACACCTCCAGCTAGTCTCTCATTGGTTCTCCCTATTCCTGTTCATCTTCCGCAGAAATTGCTAACTGGGACAAACAGGAGGTTAAAGGCACTGACTCTCCAAGTGGGGAGAGTGTTAGTAAAGCGTCTGGAATGTTGCACCCGAGTACCAGGGGACGAAAACTGAGACACCTTTGAAAACGTTTCCCAATCACACGGTGGATCATAGTCTGGGTTCCACATGCATGTTTTAGCTGAAGGAAGAATCCCTTAAACCTGGAGAGTTGAGACCCATGGAATGGGTACCATGCAATATGACTTCAAAGGGTCTGCATTTGCTCACCAATCCTCACCAATCCTATCACTGCTGCGTTTATGCCGCTGTACACACGCTTGATTCTCTTTTGGAGACATATAAATCCATAGGTTTTAAGATTCTTACTAGTCAGGTATATTCTTAAGCGTTTAATATGGGGTGTTGAGTCCACTTCGTTGAGCAAGGAGTAGCTCTTGTCTATTACATATTTGGCTTATGGAACGGTATCTGTCCTAATTTCAATCTCTGGTTTTATGCAGCACCCCAACTCACCTTTCTCCTTAAGGAAGCATAAGTTGGTTTTCTACATTTGAGACCCTGTTCTGTTTTGTAATTAAGTTCCTGTGTAGCCAAGTTTACATTCCATGTAGAAGTGATAACTTATGATGTTTCTTTTTCTGTGTGACTTATTTCACTTAGAATCATTGTACCTGAATCCACTCGTCATGCTGCTACGGGCCTGATGACATAGATTTCATTGCTGAGTGATATTGCATTGTACGTAAGTACCACAACTTCTTTATCCATTTTTCGCATTCTGTGATATTGAACTTGTACCGTAAACGAGGTTCTTGTAAACAGAACCATCCCAAACTTTGGCGTGGCTGTGTCTTTTTGATTTTAATTTCCCTAAGCTATAGGACCATAAGTGGAAGTGCCCTAGGCTCTGCTGCTTTGTTTTTTAGATGTTTCAGGAAACACCATACACTTCCCCAGAGTGGCTGTTGGCAATTTACGTCCCGCCCATCAGCATAACAAGGCTCCCAGTTCTACATGGCCTGTCCTGCCTTTCTGGATTTTACACTTTTTTCAGATGGCGCTGTTGACCGGGGGGGCAGTGAGACTTCATTGTAGTGCAGATTTCCTTTGCAAGCTTGCTTGATTGGCCAAAAAGGGCGTATGCGTTTTTTCTTGAATATATTCAGGAAAAAACGCATACGCCCTTTTTGGCCAAGTGCATCATTGTGGACGTTCTGCCTCTTTTCCTATGCTTTACATGCAATTCCAGTCTACCTCCTGAAATCGGTTTCCTGCAATTCTGCCCCGCTTTCAAGTCCTCTTGGCAGCCTTACTTCAGTATATTTTTGGACGATAGCTGTCATTTATAACTCTGCAGGTTTGTGAATGACAGTGCCCCTGAGCTCCTTTCTTTAACTCGCTTTCTTGTGAGCTGGCCGCAACACCGCAGGATTGCTTCAGGCCCTAGTGTGGTTCCGGCATGGCACGCTGAGCCTTTGGTTAATTCCTCTTCCTGGTGGGAAATGAGAGTTAAATTTGCCCGTCCAGACACCTCCAGCTAGTCTCTCATTGGTTTTCCCTATTCCTGTTAATTTTCCGCAGAAATTGCAAACTGGGACAAACAGGAGGTTAAAGGCACTGACTCTCCAAGTGGGGAGAGTTTTAGTAAAGCGTCTGGAATGTTGCACCCGAGTACCGGGGGACGAAAACTGAGACACATTTGAACACGTTGCCCGATCACACGGTGGATCATACTCTGGGTTCCACATGCATGTTTTATCTGAAGGAAGAATCCCTTAAACCTGGAGAGTTGAGACCCATGGAATGGGTACCATGCAATATGACTTCAAAGTTTCTGCATTTGCTCAATGATGCTCACCAATCCTATCACTGCTGCGTTTATGCCCCTGTACACATGCTTGATTCTCTTTCGGAGACATATAAATCCATAGGTTTTAAGATTCTTACTAGTCAGGTATATTCTTAGGCGTTTAATATGGGGTGTTGAGTCCACTTCGTTGAGCAAGGAGTAGCTCTTGTCTATTACATATTTGGCTTATGGAACGGTATCTGTGCTAATTTCAATCTCTGGTTTTATGCAGCACCCCAACTCACCTTTCCCCTTAAGGAAGCATAAGTTGGTTTTCTACATTTGAGACCCTGTTCTGTTTTGTAATTCAGTTCCTGTGTAGCCAAGTTTACATTCCGTGTAGTAGTGATATCTTATGATGTTTCTTTTTCTGTGTGACTTATTTCACTTAGAATCATCGTACCTGAATCCACTCATTATGCTGCTACGGGCCTGATGACATAGATTTCATTGCTGAGTGATATTGCATTGTACGTAAGTACCACAACTTCTTTATCCATTTATCGCTTTCTGCGATATTGAACTTGTACCGTAAACGAGGTTCTTGTAAACAGAGCCGTCCCAAACTTTGGGGTGGCTGTGTCTTTTGGATTTTAATTTCCCTAAGCTATAGGACCATAAGTGGAAGTGCCCTAGGCTCTGTTGCTTTGTTTTTTAGATGTTTCAGGAAACACCATACACTTCTCCAGAGTGGCTGTTGGCAATTTACATCCCGCCCATCAGCATAACAAGGCTCCCAGTTCTCCATGGCCTGTCCTGCCTTTCTGGATTTTACACTTTTTTCAGATGGCCCTTTTGACCGGGGGGCAGTGAGACTTCATTGTAGTGCAGATTTCCTTTGCAAGCTTGCTTGGTTGGCCAAAAAGGGCGTATGCGTTTTTTCCTGAATATATTCAGGAAAAAACGCATACGCCCTTTTTGGCCAAGTGCATCATTGTGGACGTTCTGCCTCTTTTCCTATGCTTTACATGCAATTCCAGTCTACCTCCTGAAATCGGTTTCCTGCAATTCTGCCCCGCTTTCAAGTCCTCTTGGCAGCCTTACTTCAATATATTTTTGGACGATAGCAGTCATTTATAACTCTGCAGGTTTGTGAATGACAGTGCCCCTGAGCTCCTTTCTTCAACTCGCTTTCTTGTGAGCTGGCCGCAACACCGCAGGATTGCTTCAGGCCCTAGTGTGGTTCCGGCATGGCACGCTGAGCCTTTGGTTAATTCCTCTTCCTGGTGGGAAATGAGAGTTAAATTTGCCCGTCCAGACACCTCCAGCTAGTTTCTCATTGGTTCTCCCTATTCCTGTTCATTTTCCGCAGAAATTGCAAACTGGGCCAAACAGGAGGTTAAAGGCAGTGAGTCTCCAAGTGGGGAGAGTGTTAGTAAAGCGTCTGGAATGTTGCACCCGAGTACCAGGGGACGAAAACTGAGACACCTTTGAAAACGTTTCCCAATCACACGGTGGATCATAGTCTGGGTTCCACATGCATGTTTTAGCTGAAGGAAGAATCCCTTAAATCTGGAGAGTTGAGACCCATGTAATGGGTACCATGCAATATGACTTCAAAGGGTCTGTATTTGCTCACCGATCCTCACCAATCCTATCACTGCTGCGTTTATGCCGCTGTACACACGCTTGATTCTCTTTCGGAGACATATAAATCCATAGGTTTTATGATTCTTACTAGTCAGGTATATTCTTTAGGCCTTTAATATGGGGTGTTGAGTCCACTTCGTTGAGCAAGGAGTAGCTCTTGTCTATTACATATTTGGCTTATGGAACGGTATCTGTGCTAATTTCAATCTCTGGTTTTATGCAGCACCCCAACTCACCTTTCCCCTTAAGCAAGCATAAGTTGGTTTTCTACATTTGAGACCCTGTTCTGTTTTGTAATTCAGTTCCTGTGTAGCCAAGTTTACATTCCGTGTAGTAGTGATAACTTATCATGTTTCTTTTTCTGTGTGACTTATTTCACTTAGAATCATTGTACCTGAATCCAAGCGTCATGCTGCTACGGGCCTGATGACATAGATTTCATTGCTGAGTGATATTGCATTGTACGTAAGTACCACAACTTCTTTATCCATTTTTCACTTTCTGCGATATTGAACTTGTACCGTAAATGAGGTTCTTGTAAACAGAACCGTCCCAAACTTTGGCGTGGCTGTGTCTTTTTTATTTTAATTTCCCTAAGCTATAGGACCATAAGTGGAAGTGCCCTAGGCTCTGTTGCTTTGTTTTTTAGATGTTTCAGGAAACACCATACACTTCTCCAGAGTGGCTGTTGGCAATTTACATCCCGCCCATGAGCATAACAAGGCTCCCAGTTCTCCATGGCCTGTCCTGCCTTTCTGGATTTTACACTTTTTTCAGATGGCCCTTTTGACCGGGGGGCAGTGAGACTTCATTGTAGTGCAGATTTCCTTTGCAAGCTTGCTTGGTTGGCCAAAAAGGTCGTATGCGTTTTTTCCTGAACATATTCAGGAAAAAACGCATACGCCCTTTTTGGCCAAGTGCATCATTGTGGACGTTCTGCCTCTTTTCCTATGCTTTACATGCAATTCCAGTCTACCTCCTGAAATCGGTTTCCTACAATTCTGCCCCACTTTCAAGTCCTCTTGGCAGCCTTACTTCAGTATATTTTTGGACGAAAGCTGTCATTTATAACTCTGCAGGTTTGTGAATGACAGTGCCCCTGAGCTCCTTTCTTCAACTCGCTTTCTTGTGAGCTGGCCGCAACACCACAGTATTGCTTCAGGCCCTAGTGTGGTTCGGACATGGCACGCTGCGCCTTTGGTTAATTCCTCTTCCTGGTGGGAAATGAGAGTTAAATTTGCCCGTCCAGACACCTCCAGCTAGTCTCTCGTTGGTTCTCCCTATTCCTGTTCATCTTCCGCAGAAATTGCAAACTGGGCCAAACAGGATGTTAAAGGCAGTGACTCTCCAAGTTGGGAGAGTGTTAGTAAAGCGTCTGGAATGTTGCACCCGAGTACCAGGGGACGAAAACTGAGACACATTTGAACACGTTTCCCAATCACACGGTGGATCATAGTCTGGGTTCCTCATGCATGTTTTAGCTAAAGGAAGAATCCCTTAAACCAGGAGAGTTGAGACCCATGGAATGGGTACCATGCAATATGACTTCAAAGTTTCTGCATTTGCTCAATGATCCTCACCAATCCTATCACTGCTGCGTTTATGCCCCTGTACACACGCTTGATTCTCTTTCGGAGACATATAAATCCATAGGTTTAAGATTCTTACTAGTCAGGTATATTCTTAGGCGTTTAATATGGGGTGTTGAGTCCACTTCGTTGAGCAAGGAGTAGCTCTTGTCTATTACATATTTGGCTTATGGAACGGTATCTGTGCTAATTTCAGTCTCTGGTCTTATGTAGCACACCAACTCACCTTTCCCCTTAAGGAAGCATAAGTTGGTTTTCTACATTTGAGACCCTGTTCTGTTTTGTAATTCAGTTCCTGTGTAGCCAAGTTTACATTCCGTGTAGTAGTGATATCTTATGATGTTACTTTTTCTGTGTGACTTATTTCACTTAGAATCATCGTACCTGAATCCACTCATTATGCTGCTACGGGCCTGATGACATAGATTTCATTGCTGAGTGATATTGCATTGTACGTAAGTACCACAACTTCTTTATCCATTTATCACTTTCTGCAATATTGAAATTGTACCGTAAACGAGGTTCTTGTAAACAAAACCGTCCCAAACTTTGGGGTGGCTGTGTCTTTTTGATTTTAATTTCCCTAAGCTATAGGACCATAAGTGGAAGTGCCCTAGGCTCTGTTGCTTTGTTTTTTAGATGTTTCAGGAAACACCATACACTTCTCCAGAGTGGCTGTTGGCAATTTACATCCCGCCCATGAGCATAACAAGGCTCCCAGTTCTCCATGGCCTGTCCTGCCTTTCTGGATTTTACACTTTTTTCAGATGGCCCTTTTGACCGGGGGGCAGTGAGACTTCATTGTAGTGCAGATTTCCTTTGCAAGCTTGCTTGGTTGGCCAAAAAGGGCGTATGCGTTTTTTCCTGAATATATTCAGGAAAAAACGCATACGCCCTTTTTGGCCAAGTGCATCATTGTGGACGTTCTGCCTCTTTTCCTATGCTTTACATGCAATTCCAGTCTACCTCCTGAAATCGGTTTCCTGCAATTCTGCCCCGCTTTCAAGTCCTCTTGGCAGCCTTACTTCAATATATTTTTGGACGATAGCAGTCATTTATAACTCTGCAGGTTTGTGAATGACAGTGCCCCTGAGCTCCTTTCTTCAACTCGCTTTCTTGTGAGCTGGCCGCAACACCGCAGGATTGCTTCAGGCCCTAGTGTGGTTCCGGCATGGCACGCTGAGCCTTTGGTTAATTCCTCTTCCTGGTGGGAAATGAGAGTTAAATTTGCCCGTCCAGACACCTCCAGCTAGTCTCTCGTTGGTTCTCCCTATTCCTGTTCATTTTCCGCAGAAATTGCTAACTGGGACAAACAGGAGGTTAAAGTCACTGACTCTCCAAGTGGGGAAAGTGTTAGTAAAGCGTCTGGAATGTTGCACCCGAGTACCAGGGGACGAAAACTGAGACACCTTTGAACACGTTTCCCAATCACACGGTGGATCATACTCTGGGTTCCACATGCATGTTGTAGCTGAAGGAAGAATCCCTTAAACCAGGAGAGTTGAGACCCATGGAATGGGTACCATGCAATATGACTTCAAAGGGTATACATTTGCTCACCGATCGTCAACAATCCTATCACTGCTGCGTTTATGCCGCTGTACACACGCTTGATTCTCTTTCGGAGACATATAAATCCATAGGTTTTATGATTCTTACTAGTCAGGTATATTCTTAGGCGTTTAATATGGGGTGTTGAGTCCACTTCGTTGAGCAAGGAGTAGCTCTAGTCTATTACATATTTGGCTTATGGAACGGTATCTGTGCTAATTTCAATCTCTGGTTTTATGCAGCACCCCAACTCACCTTTCCCCTTAAGCAAGCATAAGTTGGTTTTCTACATTTGAGACCCTGTTATGTTTTGTAATTCAGTACCTGTGTAGCCAAGTTTACATTCCGTGTAGTAGTGATATCTTATGATGTTTCTTTTTCTGTGTGACTTATTTCACTTAGAATCATCGTACCTGAATCCACTCATTATGCTGCTACGGGCCTGATGACATAGATTTCATTGCTGAGTGATATTGCATTGTACGTAAGTACTACAACTTCTTTATCCATTTTTCGCTTTCTGCGATATTGAACTTGTACCGTAAACGAGGTTCTTGTAAACAGAGCCGTCCCAAACTTTGGGGTGGCTGTGTCTTTTGGATTTTAATTTCCCTAACCTATAGGACCATAAGTGGAAGTGCCCTAGGCTCTGTTGCTTTGTTTTTTAGATGTTTCCGGAAACACCATACACTTCTCCAGAGTGGCTGTTGGCAATTTACATCCCGCCCATGAGCATAACAAGGCTCCCAGTTCTCCATGGCCTGTCCTGCCTTTCTGGATTTTACACTTTTTTCAGATGGCCCTTTTGACCGGGGGGCAGTGAGACTTCATTGTAGTGCAGATTTCCTTTGCAAGCTTGCTTGGTTGGCCAAAAAGGGCGTATGCGTTTTTTCCTGAATATATTCAGGAAAAAACGCATACGCCCTTTTTGGCCAAGTGCATCATTGTGGACGTTCTGCCTCTTTTCCTATGCTTTACATGCAATTCCAGTCTACCTCCTGAAATCGGTTTCCTGCAATTCTGCCCCGCTTTCAAGTCCTCTTGGCAGCCTTACTTCAATATATTTTTGGACGATAGCAGTCATTTATAACTCTGCAGGTTTGTGAATGACAGTGCCCCTGAGCTCCTTTCTTCAACTCGCTTTCTTGTGAGCTGGCCGCAACACCGCAGGATTGCTTCAGGCCCTAGTGTGGTTCCGGCATGGCACGCTGAGCCTTTGGTTAATTCCTCTTCCTCGTGGGAAATGAGAGTTAAATTTGCCCGTCCAGACACCTCCAGCTAGTCTCTCATTGGTTCTCCCTATTCCTGTTCATCTTCCGCAGAAATTGCTAACTGGGACAAACAGGAGGTTAAAGGCACTGACTCTCCAAGTGGGGAGAGTGTTAGTAAAGCGTCTGGAATGTTGCACCCGAGTACCAGGGGACGAAAACTGAGACACCTTTGAAAACGTTTCCCAATCACACGGTGGATCATAGTCTGGGTTCCACATGCATGTTTTAGCTGAAGGAAGAATCCCTTAAACCTGGAGAGTTGAGACCCATGGAATGGGTACCATGCAATATGACTTCAAAGGGTCTGCATTTGCTCACCAATCCTCACCAATCCTATCACTGCTGCGTTTATGCCGCTGTACACACGCTTGATTCTCTTTTGGAGACATATAAATCCATAGGTTTTAAGATTCTTACTAGTCAGGTATATTCTTAAGCGTTTAATATGGGGTGTTGAGTCCACTTCGTTGAGCAAGGAGTAGCTCTTGTCTATTACATATTTGGCTTATGGAACGGTATCTGTCCTAATTTCAATCTCTGGTTTTATGCAGCACCCCAACTCACCTTTCTCCTTAAGGAAGCATAAGTTGGTTTTCTACATTTGAGACCCTGTTCTGTTTTGTAATTAAGTTCCTGTGTAGCCAAGTTTACATTCCGTGTAGAAGTGATAACTTATGATGTTTCTTTTTCTGTGTGACTTATTTCACTTAGAATCATTGTACCTGAATCCACTCGTCATGCTGCTACGGGCCTGATGACATAGATTTCATTGCTGAGTGATATTGCATTGTACGTAAGTACCACAACTTCTTTATCCATTTTTCGCTTTCTGTGATATTGAACTTGTACCGTAAACGAGGTTCTTGTAAACAGAACCATCCCAAACTTTGGGGTGGCTGTGTCTTTTTGATTTTAATTTCCCTAAGCTATAGGACCATAAGTGGAAGTGCCCTAGGCTCTGCTGCTTTGTTTTTTAGATGTTTCAGGAAACACCATACACTTCCCCAGAGTGGCTGTTGGCAATTTACGTCCCGCCCATCAGCATAACAAGGCTCCCAGTTCTACATGGCCTGTCCTGCCTTTCTGGATTTTACACTTTTTTCAGATGGCGCTGTTGACCGGGGGGGCAGTGAGACTTCATTGTAGTGCAGATTTCCTTTGCAAGCTTGCTTGATTGGCCAAAAAGGGCGTATGCGTTTTTTCTTGAATATATTCAGGAAAAAACGCATACGCCCTTTTTGGCCAAGTGCATCATTGTGGACGTTCTGCCTCTTTTCCTATGCTTTACATGCAATTCCAGTCTACCTCCTGAAATCGGTTTCCTGCAATTCTGCCCCGCTTTCAAGTCCTCTTGGCAGCCTTACTTCAATATATTTTTGGACGATAGATGTCATTTATAACTCTGCAGGTTTGTGAATGACAGTGCCCCTGAGCTCCTTTCTTCAACTCGCTTTCTTGTGAGCTGGCCACAACACCGCAGGATTGCTTCAGGCCCTAGTGTGGTTCCGGCATGGCACGCTGAGCCTTTGGTTAATTCCTCTACCTGGTGGGAAATGAGAGTTAAATTTGCCCGTCCAGACACCTCCAGCTAGTCTCTCATTGGTTCTCCCTATTCCTCTTCGTTTTCCAAAGAAATTGCAAACTGGGCCAAACAGGAGGTTAAAGGCACTGACTCTCCAAGTGGGGAGAGTGTTAGTAAAGCGTCTGGAATATTGCACCCGAGTACCGGGTGACGAAAACGGAGTCACATTTGAACGTTTCCCGATCACACGGTGGATCATACTCTGGGTTCCACATGCATGTTTTAGCTGAAGGAAGAATCCCTTAAACCTTTAGAGTTGAGACCCATGGAATGGGTACCATGCAATATGACATCAAAGGGTCTGCATTTGCTCACCGATCCTCACCAATCCTATCACTGCTGCGTTTATGCCGCTGTATACAAGCTTGATTCTCTTTCGGAGACATATAAATCCATAGGTTTTAAGATTCTTAACAGTCAGGTATATTCTTAGGCGTTTAATATGGGGTGTTGAGTCCACTTCGTTGAGCAAGGAGTAGCTCTTGTCTATTACATATTTGGCTTATGGAACGGTATCTGTGCTAATTTCAATCTCTGGTTTTATGCAGCACCCCAACTCACCTTTCCCCTTAAGGAAGCATAAGTTGGTTTTCTACATTTGAGACCCTGTTCTGTTTTGTAATTCAGTTCCTGTGTAGCCAAGTTTACATTCCGTGTAGTAGTGATATCTTATGATGTTTCTTTTTCTGTGTGACTTATTTCACTTAGAATCATCGTACCTTAATCCACTCATTATGCTGCTACGGGCCTGATGACATAGATTTCATTGCTGAGTGATATTGCATTGTACGTAAGTACCACAACTTCTTTATCCATTTTTCGCTTTCTGCGATATTGAACTTGTACCGTAAAGGAGGTTCTTGTAAACAGAGCCGTCCCAAACTTTGGGGTGGCTGTGTCTTTTTGATTTTAATTTCCCTAAGCTATAGGACCATAAGTGGAAGTGCCTTAGGCTCTGTTGCTTAGTTTTGTAGATGTTTCAGGAAACACCATACACTTCTCCAGAGTGGCTTTTGGCAATTAACATCCCGCCCATGAGCATAACAAGGCTCCCACGTCTCCATGGCCTGTCCTGCCTTTCTGGATTTTACACTTTATTCAGATGGCCCTTTTGACCGGGCGGCAGTGAGACTTCATTGTAGTGCAGATTTCCTTTGCAAGCTTGCTTGGTTGGCCAAAAAGGGCGTATGCGTTTTTTCCTGAATATATTCAGGAAAAAACGCATACGCCCTTTTTGGCCAAGTGCATCATTGTGGACGTTCTGCCTCTTTTCCTATGCTTTACATGCAATTCCAGTCTACCTCCTGAAATCGGTTTCCTGCAATTCTGCCCCGCTTTCAAGTCCTCTTGGCAGCCTTACTTCAATATATTTTTGGACGATAGATGTCATTTATAACTCTGCAGGTTTGTGAATGACAGTGCCCCTGAGCTCCTTTCTTCAACTCGCTTTCTTGTGAGCTGGCCGCAACACCGCAGGATTGCTTCAGGCCCTAGTGTGGTTCCGGCATGGCACGCTGAGCCTTTGGTTAATTCCTCTACCTGGTGGGAAATGAGAGTTAAATTTGCCCGTCCAGACACCTCCAGCTAGTCTCTCATTGGTTCTCCCTATTCCTCTTCGTTTTCCACAGAAATTGCAAACTGGGCCAAACAGGAGGTTAAAGGCACTGACTCTCCAAGTGGGGAGAGTGTTAGTAAAGCGTCTGGAATATTGCACCCGAGTACCGGGTGACGAAAACGGAGTCACATTTGAACGTTTCCCGATCACACGGTGGATCATACTCTGGGTTCCACATGCATGTTTTAGCTGAAGGAAGAATCCCTTAAACCTTTAGAGTTGAGACCCATGGAATGGGTACCATGCAATATGACATCAAAGGGTCTGCATTTGCTCACCGATCCTCACCAATCCTATCACTGCTGCGTTTATGCCACTGTATACAAGCTTGATTCTCTTTCGGAGACATATAAATCCATAGGTTTTAAGATTCTTAACAGTCAGGTATATTCTTAGGCGTTTAATATGGGGTGTTGAGTCCACTTCGTTGAGCAAGGAGTAGCTCTTGTCTATTACATATTTGGCTTATGGAACGGTATCTGTGCTAATTTCAATCTCTGGTTTTATGCAGCACCCCAACTCACCTTTCCCCTTAAGGAAGCATAAGTTGGTTTTCTACATTTGAGACCCTGTTCTGTTTTGTAATTCAGTTCCTGTGTAGCCAAGTTTACATTCCGTGTAGTAGTGATATCTTATGATGTTTCTTTTTCTGTGTGACTTATTTCACTTAGAATCATCGTACCTTAATCCACTCATTATGCTGCTACGGGCCTGATGACATAGATTTCATTGCTGAGTGATATTGCATTGTACGTAAGTACCACAACTTCTTTATCCATTTTTCGCTTTCTGCGATATTGAACTTGTACCGTAAAGGAGGTTCTTGTAAACAGAGCCGTCCCAAACTTTGGGGTGGCTGTGTCTTTTTGATTTTAATTTCCCTAAGCTATAGGACCATAAGTGGAAGTGCCTTAGGCTCTGTTGCTTAGTTTTGTAGATGTTTCAGGAAACACCATACACTTCTCCAGAGTGGCTTTTGGCAATTAACATCCCGCCCATGAGCATAACAAGGCTCCCACGTCTCCATGGCCTGTCCTGCCTTTCTGGATTTTACACTTTATTCAGATGGCCCTTTTGACCGGGCGGCAGTGAGACTTCATTGTAGTGCAGATTTCCTTTGCAAGCTTGCTTGGTTGGCCAAAAAGGGCGTATGCGTTTTTTCCTGAATATATTCAGGAAAAAACGCATACGCCCTTTTTGGCCAAGTGCATCATTGTGGACGTTCTGCCTCTTTTCCTATGCTTTACATGCAATTCCAGTCTACCTCCTGAAATCGGTTTCCTGCAATTCTGCCCCACTTTCAAGTCCTCTTGGCAGCCTTACTTCAATATATTTTTGGACGATAGCTGTCATTTATAACTCTGCAGGTTTCTGAATTACACTGCTCCTGAGCTCCTTTCTTCAACTCGCTTTCTTTTGAGCTGGCCGCAACACCGCAGGATTGCTTCAGGCCCTAGTGTGGTTCCGGCATGGCACGCTGAGCCTTTGGTTAATTCCTCTTCCTGGTGGGAAATGAGAGTTAAAATGGCCCATCAAGACACCTCCAGCTAGTCTGTCATTGGTTCTCCCTATTCCTGTTCATTTTCCGCAGAAATTGCAAACTGGGCCAAACAGGAGGTTAAAGGCACTGACTCTCCAAGTGGGGAGAGTGTTAGTAAAGCATCTGGAATGTTGCACCCGAGTACCGGGGGATGAAAACTGAGTCACATTTGAACACGTTTCCCGATCACACGGTGGATCATACTCTGGGATCCACATGCATGTTTTAGCTGAAGGAAGAATCCCTTAAACCTGGAGATTTGAGACCCATGGAATGGGTACCATGCAATATGACTTCAAAGGGTCTGCATTTGCTCACCGAACCTCACCAATCCTATCACTGGTACGTTTATGTCGCTGTACACACGCTTGATTCTCTTTCGGAGACATATAAATCCATAGGTTTTAAGATTCTTACTAGTCAGGTATATTCTTAGGCGTTTAATATGGGGTGTTGAGTCCACTTCGTTGAGCAAGGAGTAGCTCTTGTCTATTACATATTTGGCTTATGGAACGGTATCTGTGCTAATTTCAATCTCTTGTTTTATGCAGCACCCCAACTCACCTTTCCCCTTAAGCAATCATAAGTTGTTTTTCTACATTTGAGACCCTGCTCTGTTTTGTAATTCAGTTCCTGTGTAGCCAAGTGTACATTCCGTGTAGTAGTGATATCTTATGATGTTTTTTTCTGTGTGACTTATTTCACTTAAAATCATCGTACCTGAATCCACTCTATGCTGCTACGGGCCTGATGACATAGATTTCATTGCTGAGTGATATTGCATTGTACGTAAGTACCACAACTTCTTTATCCATTTTTTGCTTTCTGCGATATTGAACTTGTACCGTAAACGAGGTTCTTGTAAACAGAGCCGTCCCAAACTTTGGGGTGGCTGTGTCTTTTGGATTTTAATTTCCCTAAGCTATAGGACCATAAGTGGAAGTGCCCTAGGCTCTGTTGCTTTGTTTTTTAGATGTTTCAGGAAACACCATACACTTCTCCAGAGTGGCTGTTGGCAATTTACATCCCGCCCATCAGCATAACAAGGCTCCCAGTTCTCCATGGCCTGTCCTGCCTTTCTGGATTTTACACTTTTTTCAGATGGCCCGTTTGACCGGGGGGCAGTGAGACTTCATTGTAGTGCAGATTTCCTTTGCAAGCTTGCTTGGTTGGCCAAAAAGGGCGTATGCGTTTTTTCCTGAATATATTCAGGAAAAAACGCATACGCCCTTTTTGGCCAAGTGCATCATTGTGGACGTTCTGCCTCTTTTCCTATGCTTTACATGCAATTCCAGTCTACCTCCTGAAATCGGTTTCCTGCAATTCTGCCCCACTTTCAAGTCCTCTTGGCAGCCTTACTTCAATATATTTTTGGACGATAGATGTCATTTATAACTCTGCAGGTTTGTGAATGACAGTGCCCCTGAGCTCCTTTCTTCAACTCGCTTTCTTGTGAGCTGGCCGCAACACCGCAGGATTGCTTCAGGCCCTAGTGTGGTTCCGGCATGGCACGCTGAGCCTTTGGTTAATTCCTCTACCTGGTGGGAAATGAGAGTTAAATTTGCCCGTCCAGACACCTCCAGCTAGTCTCTCATTGGTTCTCCCTATTCCTCTTCGTTTTCCACAGAAATTGCAAACTGGGCCAAACAGGAGGTTAAAGGCACTGACTCTCCAAGTGGGGAGAGTTTTAGTAAAGCGTCTGGAATATTGCACCCGAGTACCGGGTGACGAAAACGGAGTCACATTTGAACGTTTCCCGATCACACGGTGGATCATACTCTGGGTTCCACATGCATGTTTTAGCTGAAGGAAGAATCCCTTAAACCTTTAGAGTTGAGACCCATGGAATGGGTACCATGCAATATGACATCAAAGGGTCTGCATTTGCTCACCGATCCTCACCAATCCTATCACTGCTGCGTTTATGCCACTGTATACAAGCTTGATTCTCTTTCGGAGACATATAAATCCATAGGTTTTAAGATTCTTAACAGTCAGGTATATTCTTAGGCGTTTAATATGGGGTGTTGAGTCCACTTCGTTGAGCAAGGAGTAGCTCTTGTCTATTACATATTTGGCTTATGGAACGGTATCTGTGCTAATTTCAATCTCTGGTTTTATGCAGCACCCCAACTCACCTTTCCCCTTAAGGAAGCATAAGTTGGTTTTCTACATTTGAGACCCTGTTCTGTTTTGTAATTCAGTTCCTGTGTAGCCAAGTTTACATTCCGTGTAGTAGTGATATCTTATGATGTTTCTTTTTCTGTGTGACTTATTTCACTTAGAATCATCGTACCTTAATCCACTCATTATGCTGCTACGGGCCTGATGACATAGATTTCATTGCTGAGTGATATTGCATTGTACGTAAGTACCACAACTTCTTTATCCATTTTTCGCTTTCTGCGATATTGAACTTGTACCGTAAAGGAGGTTCTTGTAAACAGAGCCGTCCCAAACTTTGGGGTGGCTGTGTCTTTTTGATTTTAATTTCCCTAAGCTATAGGACCATAAGTGGAAGTGCCTTAGGCTCTGTTGCTTAGTTTTGTAGATGTTTCAGGAAACACCATACACTTCTCCAGAGTGGCTTTTGGCAATTAACATCCCGCCCATGAGCATAACAAGGCTCCCACGTCTCCATGGCCTGTCCTGCCTTTCTGGATTTTACACTTTATTCAGATGGCCCTTTTGACCGGGCGGCAGTGAGACTTCATTGTAGTGCAGATTTCCTTTGCAAGCTTGCTTGGTTGGCCAAAAAGGGCGTATGCGTTTTTTCCTGAATATATTCAGGAAAAAACGCATACGCCCTTTTTGGCCAAGTGCATCATTGTGGACGTTCTGCCTCTTTTCCTATGCTTTACATGCAATTCCAGTCTACCTCCTGAAATCGGTTTCCTGCAATTCTGCCCCACTTTCAAGTCCTCTTGGCAGCCTTACTTCAATATATTTTTGGACGATAGCTGTCATTTATAACTCTGCAGGTTTCTGAATTACACTGCTCCTGAGCTCCTTTCTTCAACTCGCTTTCTTTTGAGCTGGCCGCAACACCGCAGGATTGCTTCAGGCCCTAGTGTGGTTCCGGCATGGCACGCTGAGCCTTTGGTTAATTCCTCTTCCTGGTGGGAAATGAGAGTTAAATTGGCCCATCAAGACACCTCCAGCTAGTCTGTCATTGGTTCTCCCTATTCCTGTTCATTTTCCGCAGAAATTGCAAACTGGGCCAAACAGGAGGTTAAAGGCACTGACTCTCCAAGTGGGGAGAGTGTTAGTAAAGCATCTGGAATGTTGCACCCGAGTACCGGGGGATGAAAACTGAGTCACATTTGAACACGTTTCCCGATCACACGGTGGATCATACTCTGGGATCCACATGCATGTTTTAGCTGAAGGAAGAATCCCTTAAACCTGGAGATTTGAGACCCATGGAATGGGTACCATGCAATATGACTTCAAAGGGTCTGCATTTGCTCACCGAACCTCACCAATCCTATCACTGGTACGTTTATGTCGCTGTACACACGCTTGATTCTCTTTCGGAGACATATAAATCCATAGGTTTTAAGATTCTTACTAGTCAGGTATATTCTTAGGCGTTTAATATGGGGTGTTGAGTCCACTTCGTTGAGCAAGGAGTAGCTCTTGTCTATTACATATTTGGCTTATGGAACGGTATCTGTGCTAATTTCAATCTCTTGTTTTATGCAGCACCCCAACTCACCTTTCCCCTTAAGCAATCATAAGTTGTTTTTCTACATTTGAGACCCTGCTCTGTTTTGTAATTCAGTTCCTGTGTAGCCAAGTGTACATTCCGTGTAGTAGTGATATCTTATGATGTTTTTTTCTGTGTGACTTATTTCACTTAAAATCATCGTACCTGAATCCACTCTATGCTGCTACGGGCCTGATGACATAGATTTCATTGCTGAGTGATATTGCATTGTACGTAAGTACCACAACTTCTTTATCCATTTTTTGCTTTCTGCGATATTGAACTTGTACCGTAAACGAGGTTCTTGTAAACAGAGCCGTCCCAAACTTTGGGGTGGCTGTGTCTTTTGGATTTTAATTTCCCTAAGCTATAGGACCATAAGTGGAAGTGCCCTAGGCTCTGTTGCTTTGTTTTTTAGATGTTTCAGGAAACACCATACACTTCTCCAGAGTGGCTGTTGGCAATTTACATCCCGCCCATCAGCATAACAAGGCTCCCAGTTCTCCATGGCCTGTCCTGCCTTTCTGGATTTTACACTTTTTTCAGATGGCCCGTTTGACCGGGGGGCAGTGAGACTTCATTGTAGTGCAGATTTCCTTTGCAAGCTTGCTTGGTTGGCCAAAAAGAGCGTATGCGTTTTTTCCTGAATATATTCAGGAAAAAACGCATACGCCCTTTTTGGCCAAGTGCATCATTGTGGATGTTCTGCCTCTTTTCCTATGCTTTACATGCAATTCCAGTCTACCTCCTGAAATCGGTTTCCTGCAATTCTGCCCCGCTTTCAAGTCCTCTTGGCAGCCTTACTTCAATATATTTTTGGACGATAGCTGTCATTTATACCTCTGCAGGTTTCTGAATTACACTGCTCCTGAGCTCCGTTCTTAAACTCGCTTTCTTTTGAGCTGGCCGCAACACCGCAGGATTTCTTCAGGCCCTAGTGTGGTTCTGGCACGGCACGCTGAGCCTTTGGTTAATTCCTCTTCCTGGTGGGAAATGAGAGTTAAATTAGCTCATCAAGACACCTCCAGCTAGTCTGTCATTGGTTCTCCCTATTCCTGTTCATTTTCCGCAGAAATTGCAAACTGGGCCAAACAGGAGGTTAAAGGCACTGACTCTCCAAGTGGGGAGAGTGTTAGTAAAGCATCTGGAATGTTGCACCCGAGTACCGGGGGATGAAAACTGAGTCACATTTGAACACGTTTCCCGATCACACGGTGGATCATACTCTGGGATCCACATGCATGTTTTAGCTGAAGGAAGAATCCCTTAAACCTGGAGATTTGAGACCCATGGAATGGGTACCATGCAATATGACTTCAAAGGGTCTGCATTTGCTCACCAAACCTCACCAATCCTATCACTGGTGCGTTTATGTCGCTGTACACACGCTTGATTCTCTTTCGGAGACATATAAATCCATAGGTTTTAAGATTCTTACTAGTCAGGTATATTCTTAGGCGTTTAATACGGGGTGTTGAGTCCACTTCGTTGAGCAAGGAGTAGCTCTTGTCTATTACATATTTGGCTTATGGAACGGTATCTGTGCTAATTTCAATCTGTGTTTTTATGCAACACCCCAACTCACCTTTCCCCTTAAGGAAGCATAAGTTGGATTTCTACATTTGAGACCCTGTTATGTTTTGTATTTCAGTTCCTGTGTAGCCAAGTTTACATTCCGTGTAGTAGTGATATCTTATGATGTTTCTTTTTCTGTGTGACTTATTTCACTTAGAATCATCGTACCTGAATCCACTCATTATGCTGCTATGGGCCTGATGACATAGATTTCATTGCTGAGTGATATTGCATTGTACGTAAGTACCACAACTTCTTTATCCATTTTTCGCTTTCTGCAATATTGAACTTGTACCGTAAACGAGGTTCTTGTAAACAGAACCGTCCCAAACTTTGGGGTGGCTGTGTCTTTTTTATTTTAATTTCCCTAAGCTATAGGACCATAAGCGGAAGTGCCCTAGGCTCTGTTGCTTTGTTTTTTAGATGTTTCAGGAAACACCATACACTTCTCCAGAGTGGCTGTTGGCAATTTACATCCCGCCCATGAGCATAACAAGGCTCCCAGTTCTCCATGGCCTGTCCTGCCTTTCTGGATTTTACACTTTTTTCAGATGGCCCTTTTGACCGGGGGGCAGTGAGACTTCATTGTAGTGCAGATTTCCTTTGCAAACTTGCTTGGTTGGCCAAAAAGGGCGTATGAGTTTTTTCCTGAATATATTCAGGAAAAAATGCATACGCCCTTTTTGGCCAAGTGCATCATTGTGGACGTTCTGCCTCTTTTCCTATGCTTTACATGCAATTCCAGTCTACCTCCTGAAATCAGTTTCCTGCAATTCTGCCCCGCTTTCAAGTCCTCTTGGCAGCCTTACTTCAGTATATTTTTGGACGATAGCTGTCATTTATAACTCTGCAGGTTTGTGAATGACAGTGCCCCTGAGCTCCTTTCTTCAACTCGCTTTCTTGTGAGCTGGCCGCAACACCGCAGGATTGTTTCAGGCCCTAGTGTGGTTCCGGCGTGGCACGCTGAGCCTTTGGTTAATTCCTCTTCCTGGTGGGAAATGAGAGTTAAATTTGCCCGTCCAGACACCTCCAGCTAGTCTCTCATTGGTTCTCCCTATTCCTGTTCATTTTCCGCAGAAATTGCAAACTGGGCCAAACAGGAGGTTAAAGGCACTGACTCTCCAAGTGGGGAGAGTGTTAGTAAAGCGTCTGGAATGTTGCACCCGAGTACCAGGGGACGAAAACTGAGACACATTTGAACACGTTTCCCGATCACATGGTGGATCATACTCTGGGTTCCACATGCATGTTTTAGCTGAAGGAAGAATCCCTTAAACCTGGAGAGTTGAGACCCATGGAATGGGTACCATGCAATATGACTTCAAAGGGTCTGCATTAGCTCACCGATCCTCACCAATCCTATCACTGCTGCGTTTATGCCACTGTACACACGCTTGTTTCTCTTTTGGAGACATATAAATCAATAGGTTTTAAGATTCTTAGTAGTCAGGTATATTCTTAGGCGTTTAATATGGGGTGTTGAGTCCACTTCATTGAGCAAGGAGTAGCTCTTGTCTATTACATATTTGGCTTATGGAACGGTATCTGTGCTAATTTCAATCTCTGGTTTTATGCAGCACCCCAACTCACCTTTCCCCTTAAGCAAGCATAAGTTGGTTTTCTACATTTGAGACCCTGTTCTGTTTTGTAATTCAGTTCCTGTGTAGCCAAGTTTACATTCCGTGTAGTAGTGATATCTTATGATGTATCTTTTTCTCTGTGACATATTTCACTTAGGATCATCGTACCTGCATCCACTCATTATGCTGCTACGGGCCTGATGACATAGATTTCATTGCTGAGTGATATTGCATTGTACGTAAGTACCACAACTTCTTTATCCATTTTTCGCTTTCTGCAATATTGAAATTGTACCGTAAACGAGGTTCTTGTAAACAAAACCGTCCCAAACTTTGGGGTGGCTGTGTCTTTTTTATTATAATTTCCCTAAGCTATAGGACCATAAGTGGAAGTGCCCTAGGCTCTGTTGCTTTGTTTTTTAGATGTTTCAGGAAACACCATACACTTCTCCAGAGTGGCTGTTGGCAATTTACATCCCACCCATCAGCATAACAAGGCTCCCAGTTCTCCATGGCCTGTCCTGCCTTTCTGGATTTTACACTTTTTTCAGATGGCCCATTTGACCGGGGGGCAGTGAGACTTCATTGTAGTGCAGATTTCCTTTGCAAGCTTGCTTGGTTGGCCAAGAAGGGCGTATGCGTTTTTTCCTGAACATATTCAGGAAAAAACGCATATGCCCTTTTTGGCCAAGTGCATCATTGTGGACGTTCTGCCTCTTTTCCTATGCTTTACATGCAATTCCAGTCTACCTCCTGAAATCGGTTTCCTACAATTCTGCCCCACTTTCAAGTCCTCTTGGCAGCCTTACTTCAGTATATTTTTGGACGATAGCTGTCATTTATAACTCTGCAGGTTTGTGAATGACAGTGCCCCTGAGCTCCTTTCTTCAACTCGCTTTCTTGTGAGCTGGCCGCAACACCGCAGGATTGCTTCAGGCCCTAGTGTGGTTCGGACATGGCACGCTGAGCCTTTGGTTAATTCCTCTTCCTGGTGGGAAATGAGAGTTAAATTTGCCCGTCCAGACACCTCCAGCTAGTCTCTCATTGGTTCTCCCTATTCCTGTTCATTTTCTGCAGAAATTGCAAACTGGGCCAAACAGGATGTTAAAGGCTCTGACTCTCCAAGTGGGGAGAATGTTAGTAAAGCGTCTGGAATGTTGCACCCGAGTACCAGGGGACGAAAACTGAGACACATTTGAACACGTTTCCCAATCACACGGTGGATCATAGTCTGGGTTCCACATGCATGTTTTAGCTGAAGGAAGAATCCCTTAAACCTGGAGAGTTGAGACCCATGGAATGGGTACCATGCAGTATGACTTCAAAGGGTCTGCATTTGCTCACCGATCCTCACCAATCCTATCACTGCTGCGTTTATGCCGCTGTACACACGCTTGATTCTCCTTCGGAGACATATAAATCCATAGGTTTTAAGATTCTTACTAGTCAGGTATATTCTTAGGCGTTTAATATGGGGTGTTGAGTCCACTTCGTTGAGCAAGGAGTAGCTCTTGTCTATTACATATTTGGCTTATGGAACGGTATCTGTGCTAATTTCAATCTCTGGTTTTATGCAGCACCCCAACTCACCTTTCCCCTTAAGCAATCATAAGTTGGTTTTCTACATTTGAGACCCTGCTCTGTTTTGTAATTCAGTTCCTGTGTAGCCAAGTTTACATTCCGTGTAGTAGTGATATCTTATGATGTTTTTTTCTGTGTGACTTATTTCACTTAGAATCATCGTACCTGAATCCACTCATTATGCTGCTACGGGCCTGATGACATAGATTTCATTGCTGAGTGATATTGCATTGTTCGTAAGTACCACAACTTCTTTATCCATTTTTTGCTTTCTGCGATATTGAACTTGTACCGTAAACGAGGTTCTTGTAAACAGAGCCGTCCCAAACTTTGAGGTGGCTGTGTCTTTTGGATTTTAATTTCCCTAAGCTATAGGACCATAAGTGGAAGTGCCCTAGGCTCTGTTGCTTTGTTTTTTAGATGTTTCAGGAAACACCATACACTTCTCCAGAGTGGCTGTTGGCAATTTACATCCCGCCCATCAGCATAACAAAGCTCCCAGTTCTCCATGGCCTGTCCTGCATTTCTGGATTTTACACTTTTTTCAGATGGCTCTTTTGACTGGGGGGCAGTGAGACTTCATTGTAGTGCAGATTTCCTTTGCAAGCTTGCTTGGTTGGCCAAAAAGGGCGTATGCGTTTTTTCCTGAATATATTCAGGAAAAAACGCATACGCCCTTTTTGGCCAAGTGCATCATTGTGGACGTTCTGCCTCTTTTCCTATGCTTTACATGCAATTCCAGTCTACCTCCTGAAATCGGTTTCCTGCAATTCTGCCCCGCTTTCAAGTCCTCTTGGCAGCCTTACTTCAGTATATTTTTGGACGATAGCTGTCATTTATAACTCTGCATGTTTGTGAATGACAGTGCCCCTGAGCTCCTTTCTTCAACTCGCCTTCTTGTGAGCTGGCCGCAACACCGCAGGATTGCTTCAGGCCCTAGTGTGGTTCCGGCATGGCACGCTGAGCCTTTGGTTAATTCCTCTTCCTGGTGGGAAATGAGAGTTAAATTTGCCCGTCCAGACACCTCCAGCTAGTCTCTCATTGGTTCTCCCTATTCCTGTTCATTTTCCGCAGAAATTGCAAACTGGGACAAACAGGAGGTTAAAGGCACTGACTCTCCAAGTGGGGAGAGTGTTAGTAAAGCGTCTGGAATGTTGCACCCGAGTACCAAGGGACGAAAACTGAGACACCTTTGAACACGTTTCCTAATCACACGGTGGATCATAATCTGGGTTCCACATGCATGTTTTAGCTGAAGGAAGAATCCCTTAAACCTGGAGAGTTGAGACCCATGGAATGGGTACCATGCAATATGACTTCAAAGGGTCTGCATTTGCTCACCGATCCTCACCAATCCTATCACTGCTGCGTTTATGCCGCTGTACACACGCTTGTTTCTCTTTTGGAGACATATAAATCAATAGGTTTTAAGATTCTTACTAGTCAGGTATATTCTTAGGCGTTTAATATGGGGTGTTGAGTCCACTTCGTTGAGCAAGGAGTAGCTCTTGTCTATTACATATTTGGCTTATGGAACGGTATCTGTGCTAATTTCAATCTCTGGTTTTATGCAGCACCCCAACTCACCTTTCCCCTTAAGCAATCATAAGTTGGTTTTCTACATTTGAGACCCTGCTCTGTTTTGTAATTCAGTTCCTGTGTAGCCAAGTTTACATTCCGTGTAGTAGTGATATCTTATGATGTTTTTTTCTGTGTGACTTATTTCACTTAGAATCATCGTACCTGAATCCACTCATTATGCTGCTATGGGCCTGATGACATAGATTTCATTGCTGAGTGATATTGCATTGTACGTAAGTACCACAACTTCTTTATCCATTTTTTGCTTTCTGCGATATTGAACTTGTACCGTAAACGAGGTTCTTGTAAACAGAGCCGTCCCAAACTTTGGGGTGGCTGTGTCTTTTGGATTTTAATTTCCCTAAGCTATAGGACCATAAGTGGAAGTGCCCTAGGCTCTGTTGCTTTGTTTTTTAGATGTTTCAGGAAACACCATACACTTCTCCAGAGTGGCTGTTGGCAATTTACATCCCGCCCATCAGCATAACAAGGCTCCCAGTTCTCCATGGCCTGTCCTGCCTTTCTGGATTTTACACTTTTTTCAGATGGCTCTTTTGACTGGGGGGCAGTGAGACTTCATTGTAGTGCAGATTTCCTTTGCAAACTTGCTTGGTTGGCCAAAAAGGGCGTATGCGTTTTTTCCTGAATATATTCAGGAAAAAACGCATACGCCCTTTTTGGCCAAGTGCATCATTGTGGACGTTCTGCCTCTTTTCCTATGCTTTACATGCAATTCCAGTCTACCTCCTGAAATCGGTTTCCTGCAATTCTGCCCTGCTTTCAAGTCCTCTTGGCAGCCTTACTTCAATATATTTTTGGAGATAGCTGTCATTTATAACTCTGCAGGTTTGTGAATGACAGTGCCCCTGAGCTCCTTTCTTCAACTCGCTTTCTTGTGAGCTGGCCGCAACACCGCAGGATTGCTTCAGGCCCTAGTGTGGTTCCGGCATGGCACGCTGAGCCTTTGGTTAATTCCTCTTCCTGGTGGGAAATGAGAGTTAAATTTGCCCGTCCAGACACCTCCAACTAGTCTCTCATTGGTTCTCCCTATTCCTGTTCATTTTCCGCAGAAATTGCAAACTGGGACAAACAGGAGGTTAAAGGCACTGACTCTCCAAGTGGGGAGAGTTTTAGTAAAGCGTCTGGAATGTTGCACCCGAGTACCGGGGGACGAAAACTGAGACACATTTGAACACGTTTCCCGATCACATGGTGGATCATACTCTGGGTTCCACATGCATGTTTTAGCTGAAGGAAGAATCCCTTAAACGTGGAGAGTTGAGACCCATGGAATGGGTACCATGCAATATGACTTCAAAGGGTCTGCATTTGCTCACCGATCCTCACCAATCCTATCACTGCTGCGTTTATGCCACTGTACAGACGCTTGTTTCTCTTTTGGAGACATATAAATCAATAGGTTTTAAGATTCTTACTAGTCAGGTATATTCTTAGGCGTTTAATATGGGGTGATGAGTCCACTTCGTTGAGCAAGGAGTAGCTCTTGTCTATTACATATTTGGCTTATGGAACGGTATCTGTGCTAATTTCAATCTCTGGTTTTATGCAGCACCCCAACTCACCTTTCCCCTTAAGCAAGCATAAGTTGGTTTTCTACATTTGAGACCCTGTTCTGTTTTGTAATTCAGTTCCTGTGTAGCCAAGTTTACATTCCGTGTAGTAGTGATATCTTATGATGTTTTTTTCTGTGTGACTTATTTCACTTAGAATCATCGTACCTGAATCCACTCCTTATGCTGCTACGGGCCTGATGACATAGATTTCATTGCTGAGTGATATTGCATTGTACGTAAGTACCACAACTTCTTTATCCATTTTTTGCTTTCTGCGATATTGAACTTGTACCGTAAACGAGGTTCTTGTAAACAGAGCCGTCCCAAACTTTGGGGTGGCTGTGTCTTTTGGATTTTAATTTCCCTAAGCTATAGGACCATAAGTGGAAGTGCCCTAGGCTCTGTTGCTTTGTTTTTTAGATGTTTCAGGAAACACCATACACTTCTCCAGAGTGGCTGTTGGCAATTTACATCCCGCCCATCAGCATAACAGGGCTCCCAGTTCTGCATGGCCTGTCCTGCCTTTCTGGATTTTACACTTTTTTCAGATGGCTCTTTTGACTGTGGGGCAGTGAGACTTCATTGTAGTGCAGATTTCCTTTGCAAGCTTGCTTGGTTGGCCAAAAAGGGCGTATGCGTTTTTTCCTGAATATATTCAGGAAAAAACGCATACGCCCTTTTTGGCCCAGTGCATCATTGTGGACGTTCTGCCTCTTTTCCTATGCTTTACATGCAATTCCAGTCTACCTCCTGAAATCGGTTTCCTGCAATTCTGCCCCGCTTTCAAGTCCTCTTGGCAGCCTTACTTCAATATATTTTTGGACGATAGATGTCATTTATAACTCTGCAGGTTTGTGAATGACAGTGCCCCTGAGCTCCTTTCTTCAACTCGCTTTCTTGTGAGCTGGCCGCAACACCGCAGGATTGCTTCAGGCCCTAGTGTGGTTCCGGCATGGCACGCTGAGCCTTTGGTTAATTCCTCTTCCTGGTGGGAAATGAGAGTTAAATTTGCCCGTCCAGACACCTCCAGCTAGTTTCTCATTGGTTCTACCTATTCTTGTTCATTTTCCGCAAAAATTGCAAACTGGGCCAAACAGGAGGTTAAAGGCACTGAGTCTCCAAGTGGGGAGAGTGTTAGTAAAGCGTCTGGAATGTTGCACCCGAGTACCAGGGGACGAAAACTGAGACACCTTTGAACACGTTTCCCAATCACACGTTGGATCATAGTCTGGGTTCCCCATGCATGTTTTAGCTGAAGGAAGAATCCCTTAAACCTGGAGAGTTGAGACCCATGTAATGGGTACCATGCAATATGAATTCAAAGGGTCTGCATTTGCTCACCGATCCTCACCAATCCTATCACTGCTGCGTTTATGCTGCTGTACACACACTTGGTTCTCTTTCGGAGACATATAAATCCATAGGTTTTAAGATTCTTACTAGTCAGGTATATTCTTAGGCGTTTAATATGGGGTGTTGAGTCCACTTCGTTGAGCAAGGAGTAGCTCTTGTCTATTACATATTTGGCTTATGGAACGGTATCGGTGCTAATTTCAATCTCTTGTTTTATGCAGCACCCCAACTCACCTTTCTCCTTAAGGAAGCATAAGTTGGTTTTCTACATTTGAGACCCTGTTCTGTTTTGTAATTCAGTTCCTGTGTAGCCAAGTTTACATTCCGTGTAGTAGTGATAACTTATGATGTTTCTTTTTCTGTGTGACTTATTTCACTTAGAATCATTGTACCTGAATCCACTCGTCATGCTGCTACGGGCCTGATGACATAGATTTCATTGCTGAGTGATATTGCATTGTACGTAAGTACCACAACTTCTTTATCCATTTTTCGCTTTCTGTGATATTGAACTTGTACCGTAAACGAGGTTCTTGTAAACAGAACCATCCCAAATTTTGGGGTGGATGTGTCTTTTTGATTTTAATTTCCCTAAGCTATAGGACCATAAGTGGAAGTGCCCTAGGCTCTGTTGCTTTGTTTTTTAGATGTTTCAGGAAACACCATACACTTCTCCAGAGTGGCTGTTGGCAATTTACGTCCCGCCCATCAGCATAACAAGGCTCCCCGTTCTACATGGCCTGTCCTGCCTTTCTGGATTTTACACTTTTTTCAGATGGCGCTGTTGACCGGGGGGCAGTGAGACTTCATTGTAGTGTAGATTTCCTTTGCAAGCTTGCTTGATTGGCCAAAAAGTGCGTATGCGTTTTTTCCTGAATATATTCAGGAAAAAACGCATACGCCCTTTTTGGCCAAGTGCATCATTGTGGACGTTCTGCCTCTTTTCCTATGCTTTACATGCAATTCCAGTCTACCTCCTGAAATCGGTTTCCTGCAATTCTGCCCCGCTTTCAAGTCCTCTTGGCAGCCTTACTTCAGTATATTTTTGGATGATAGCTGTCATTTATAACTCTGCAGGTTTGTGAATGACAGTGCCCCTGAGCTCCTTTCTTCAACTCGCTTTCTTGTGAGCTGGCCGCAACACCGCAGGATTGCTTCAGGCCCTAGTGTGGTTCCGGCATGGCACGCTGAGCCTTTGGTAAATTCCTCTTCCTGGTGGGAAATGAGAGTTAAATTTGCCCGTCCAGACACCTCCAGCTAGTCTCTCATTGGTTCTCCCTATTCCTGTTCATTTTCCGCAGAAATTGCAAACTGGGCCAAACAGGAGGTTAAAGGCATTGACTCTCCAAGTGGGGAGAGTGTTAGTAAAGCGTCTGGAATGTTGCACCCGAGTACCGGGGGACGAAAACTGAGACACATTTGAACACGTTTCCCGATCACATGGTGGATCATAATCTGGGTTCCACATGCATGTTTTAGCTGAAGGAAGAATCCCTTAAACGTGGAGAGTTGAGACCCATGGAATGGGTACCATGCAATATGACTTCAAAGTTTCTGCATTTGCTCACCGATCCTCACCAATCCTATCACTGCTGCGTTTATGCCACTGTACACACGCTTGTTTCTCTTTTGGAGACATATAAATCAATAGGTTTTAAGATTCTTACTAGTCAGGTATATTCTTAGGCGTTTAATATGGGGTGTTGAGTCCACTTCGTTGAGCAAGGAGTAGCTCTTGTCTATTACATAATTGGCTTATGGAACTGTATCTGTGCTAATTTCAATCTCTGGTTTTATGCAGCACCCCAACTCACCTTTCACCTTAAGCAAGCATAAGTTGGTTTTCTACATTTGAGACCCTGTTCTGTTTTGTAATTCAGTTCCTGTGTAGCCAAGTTTACATTCCGTGTAGTAGTGATATCTTATGATGTTTCTTTTTCTGTGTGACTTAGTTCACTTAGAATCATTGTACCTGAATCCACTCATTATGCTGCTACGGGCCTGATGACATAGATTTCATTGCTGAGTGATATTGCATTGTACGTATGTACCACAACATCTTTATCCATTTTTCACTTTCTGCGATATTGAACTTGTACCGTAAACGAGGTTCTTGTAAACAGAGCCGTCCCAAACTTTGGGGTGGCTGTGTCTTTTGGATTTTAATTTCCCTAAGCTATAGGACCATAAGTGGAAGTGCCCTAGGCTCTGTTGCTTTGTTTTTTAGATGTTTCAGGAAACACCATACACTTCTCCAGAGTGGCTGTTGGCAATTTACATCCCGCCCATGAGCATAACAAGGCTCCCACGTCTCCATGGCCTGTCCTGCCTTTCTGGATTTTACACTTTTTTCAGATGGCCCTTTTGACCAGGGGGCAGT
Source organism: Grampus griseus (assembly GCF_964374135.1). NCBI lineage: Eukaryota > Metazoa > Chordata > Mammalia > Artiodactyla > Delphinidae > Grampus > Grampus griseus. The sequence goes on along the minus strand of NW_028133251.1, from coordinate 47,565 downwards.
GAGACTTCATTGTAGTGTAGATTTCCTTTGCAAGCTTGCTTGGTTGGCCAAAAAGGGCGTATGCGTTTTTTCCTGAATATATTCAGGAAAAAACGCATATGCCCTTTTTGGCCAAGTGCATCATTGTGGACGTTCTGCCTCTTTTCCTATGCTTTACATGCAATTCCAGTCTACCTCCTGAAATCGGTTTCCTGCAATTCTGCCCCGCTTTCAAGTCCTCTTGGCAGCCTTACTTCAATATATTTTTGGACGATAGCTGTCATTTATAACTCTGCAGGTTTGTGAATGACAGTGCCCCTGAGCTCCTTTCTTCAACTCGCTTTCTTGTGAGCTGGCCGCAACACCGCAGGATTGCTTCAGGCCCTAGTGTGGTTCCGGTATGGCACACTGAGCCATTGGTTAATTCCTCTTCCTGGTGGGAAATGAGAGTTAAATTTGCTCGTCCAGACACCTCCAGCTAGTCTCTCATTGGTTCTCCCTATTCCTGTTCATTTTCCGCAGAAATTGCAAACTGGGACAAACAGGAGGTTAAAGGCCCTGACTCTCCAAGTGGGGAGAGTGTTAGTAAAGCGTCTGGAATGTTGCACCCGAGTACCAGGGGACGAAAACTGAGACACCTTTAAACACGTTGCCCGATCACACAGTGGATCATACTCTGGGTTCCACATGCATGTTTTAGCTGAAGGAAGAATCCCTTAAACCTGGAGAGTTGAGACCCATGGAATGGGTACCATGCAATATGACTTCAAAGGGTCTGCATTTGCTCACCGATCTTCACCAATCCTATCACTGCTTCGTTTATGCCGCTGTACACAGGCTTAATTCTCTTTCGGATACATATAAATCCATAGGTTTTAAGATTCTTACTAGTCGGGTATATTCTTAGGCGTTTAAAATGCGGTGTTGAGTCCACTTCGTTGAGCAAGGAGTAGCTCTTGTCTATTACATATTTGGCTTATGGAACGGTATCTGTGCTAATTTCAATCTCTTGTTTTATGCAGTACCCCAACTCACCTTTCCCTTTAAGTAAGCGTAAGTTGGTTTTCTACATTTGAGACCCTGTTCTGTTTTGTAATTCAGTTCCTGTGTAGCCAAGTTTACATTCCGTGTAGTAGTGATATCTTATGATGTTTCTTTTTCTGTGTGACTTATTTCACTTAGAATCATCGTACCTGAATCCACTCATTATGCTGCTCTTGGCCTGATGACATAGATGTCATTGCTGAGTGATATTGCATTGTACGTAAGTAGAACAACTTCTTTATCCATTTTTCGCTTTCTGCGATATTGAACTTGTACCGTAAACGAGGTTCTTGTAAACAGAGCCGTCCCAAACTTTCGGGTGGCTGTGTCTTTTTGATTTTAATTTCCCTAAGCTATAGGACCATAAGTGGAAGTGCCCTAGGCTCTGTTGCTTTGTTTTTTAGATGTTTCAGGAAACAACATACACTTCTCCAGAGTGGCTGTTGGCAATTTACATCCCGCCCATCAGCATAACAAGGCTCCCAGTTCTCCATGGCCTGTCCTGACTTTCTGGATTTTACACTTTTTTCAGATGGCCCTTTTGACAGGGGGGCATTGAGACTTCATTGTAGTGCAGATTTCCTTTGCAAGCTTGCTTGGTTGGCCAAAAAGGGCGTATGCGTTTTTTCCTGAATATATTCAGGAAAAAACGCATACGCCCTTTTTGGCCAGGTGCATCATTGTGGACGTTCTGCCTCTTTTCCTGTGCTTTACATGCAATTCCAGTCTACCTCCTGAAATCGGTTTCCTGCAATTCTGCCCCGCTTTGAAGTACTCTTGGCAGCCTTACTTCAATATATTTTTGGACGATAGCTGTCATTTATAACTCTGCAGGTTTGTGAATGACAGTGCCCCTGAGCTCCTTTCTTCAACTCGCTTTCTTGTGAGCTGGCCGCAACACCGCAGGGTTGCTTCAGGCCCTAGAGGGGTTCCGGCATGGCACGCTGAGCCTTTGGTTAATTCCTCTTCCTGGTGGGAAATGAGAGTTAAATTTGCCCGTCCAGACACCTCCAGCTAGTCTCTCATTGGTTCTCCCTATTCCTGTTCATTTTCCGCAGAAATTGCAAACTGGGCCAAACAGGATGTTAAAGGCACTGACTCTCCAAGTGGGGAGAGTGTTAGTAAAGCGTCTGGAATGTTGCACCCGAGTACCAGGGGACGAAAACTGAGACACCTTTGAACACGTTTCCCAATCACACGGTGGATCATACTCTAGGTTCCACATGCATGTTGTAGCTGAAGGAAGAATCCCTTAAACCAGGAGAGTTGAGACCCATGGAATGGGTACCATGCAATATGACTTCAAAGTTTCTGCATTTGCTCACCGATCCTCACCAATCCTATTACTGCTGCGTTTATGCCGCTGTACACACGCTTGATTCTCCTGCGGAGACATATAAATCCATAGGTTTTAAGATTCTTACTAGTCAGGTATATTCTTAGGCGTTTAATATGGGGTGTTGAGTCCACTTCGTTGAGCAAGGAGTAGCTCTTGTCTATTACATATTTGGTTTATGGAACGGTATCTGTGCTAATTTCAATCTCTGGTTTTATGCAGCACCCCAACTCACCTTTCCCCTTAAGCAACCATTAGTTGGTTTTCTACATTTGAGACCCTGTTCTGTTTTGTAATTCAGTTCCTGTGTAGCCAAGTTTACATTCCGTGTAGTAGTGATATCTTATGATGTTTTTTTCTGTGTGACTTATTTCACTTAGAATCATCGTACCTGAATCCACTCCTTATGCTGCTACGGGCCTGATGACATAGATTTCATTGCTGAGTGATATTGCATTGTACGTAAGTACCACAACTTCTTTATCCATTTTTTGCTTTCTGTGATATTGAACTTGTACCGTAAACGAGGTTCTTGTAAACAGAGCCGTCCCAAACTTTGGGGTGGCTGTGTCTTTTTGATTTTAATTTCCCTAAGCTATAGGACCATAAGTGGAAGTGCCCTAGGCTCTGTTGCTTTGTTTTTTAGATGTTTCAGGAAACACCATACACTTCTCCAGAGTGGCTGTTGGCAATTTACATCCCGCCCATCAGCATAACAAGGCTCCCAGTTCTCCATGGCCTGTCCTGCCTTTCTGGATTTTACACTTTTTTCAGATGGCTCTTTTGACTGGGGGGCAGTGAGACTTCATTGTAGTGCAGATTTCCTTTGCAAGCTTGCTTGGTTGGCCAAAAAGGGCGTATGCGTTTTTTCCTGAATATATTCAGGAAAAAACGCATACGCCCTTTTTGGCCAAGTGCATCATTGTGGACGTTCTGCCTCTTTTCCTATGCTTTACATGCAATTCCAGTCTACCTCCTGAAATCGGTTTCCTGCAATTCTGCCCCGCTTTCAAGTCCTCTTGGCAGCCTTACTTCAATATATTTTTGGAGATAGCTGTCATTTATAACTCTGCATGTTTGTGAATGACAGTGCCCCTGAGCTCCTTTCTTCAACTCGCTTTCTTGTGAGCTGGCCGCAACACCGCAGGATTGCTTCAGGCCCTAGTGTGGTTCCGGCATGGCACGCTGAGCCTTTGGTTAATTCCTCTTCCTGGTGGGAAATGAGAGTTAAATTTGCCCGTCCAGACACCTCCAGCTAGTCTCTCATTGGTTCTCCCTATTCCTGTTCATTTTCCGCAGAAATTGCAAACTGGGACAAACAGGAGGTTAAAGGCACTGACTCTCCAAGTGGGGAGAGTTTTAGTAAAGCGTCTGGAATGTTGCACCCGAGTACCGGGGGACGAAAACTGAGACACATTTGAACACGTTTCCCGATCACATGGTGGATCATACTCTGGGTTCCACATGCATGTTTTAGCTGAAGGAAGAATCCCTTAAACGTGGAGAGTTGAGACCCATGGAATGGGTACCATGCAATATGACTTCAAAGGGTCTGCATTTGCTCACCGATCCTCACCAATCCTATCACTGCTGCGTTTATGCCACTGTACACACGCTTGTTTCTCTTTTGGAGACATATAAATCAATAGGTTTTAAGATTCTTACTAGTCAGGTATATTCTTAGGCGTTTAATATGGGGTGTTGAGTCCACTTCGTTGAGCAAGGAGTAGCTCTTGTCTATTACATATTTGGCTTATGGAACGGTATCTGTGCTAATTTCAATCTCTGGTTTTATGCAGCACCCCAACTCACCTTTCCCCTTAAGCAAGCATAAGTTGGTTTTCTACATTTGAGACCCTGTTCTGTTTTGTAATTCAGTTCCTGTGTAGCCAAGTTTACATTCCGTGTAGTAGTGATATCTTATGATGTTTTTTTCTGTGTGACTTATTTCACTTAGAATCATCGTACCTGAATCCACTCCTTATGCTGCTACGGGCCTGATGACATAGATTTCATTGCTGAGTGATATTGCATTGTACGTAAGTACCACAACATCTTTATCCATTTTTTGCTTTCTGCGATATTGAACTTGTACCGTAAACGAGGTTCTTGTAAACAGAGCCGTCCCAAACTTTGGGGTGGCTGTGTCTTTTTGATTTTAATTTCCCTAAGCTATAGGACCATAAGTGGAAGTGCCCTAGGCTCTGTTGCTTTGTTTTTTAGATGTTTCAGGAAACACCATACACTTCTCCAGAGTGGCTGTTGGCAATTTACATCCCGCCCATCAGCATAACAAGGCTCCCAGTTCTGCATGGCCTGTCCTGCCTTTCTGGATTTTACACTTTTTTCAGATGGCTCTTTTGACTGTGGGGCAGTGAGACTTCATTGTAGTGCAGATTTCCTTTGCAAGCTTGCTTGGTTGGCCAAAAAGGGCGTATGCGTTTTTTCCTGAATATATTCAGGAAAAAACGCATACGCCCTTTTTGGCCCAGTGCATCATTGTGGACGTTCTGCCTCTTTTCCTATGCTTTACATGCAATTCCAGTCTACCTCCTGAAATCGGTTTCCTGCAATTCTGCCCCGCTTTCAAGTCCTCTTGGCAGCCTTACTTCAATATATTTTTGGACGATAGCTGTCATTTATAACTCTGCAGGTTTGTGAATGACAGTGCCCCTGAGCTCCTTTCTTCAACTCGCTTTCTTGTGAGCTGGCCGCAACACCGCAGGATTGCTTCAGGCCCTAGTGTCGTTCCGGCATGGCACGCTGAGCCTTTGGTTAATTCCTCTTCCTGGTGGGAAATGAGAGTTAAATTTGCCCGTCCAGACACCTCCAGCTAGTTTCTCATTGGTTCTCCCTATTCCTGTTCATTTTCCGCAGAAATTGCAAACTGGGCCAAACAGGAGGTTAAAGGCACTGAGTCTCCAAGTGGGGAGAGTGTTAGTAAAGCGTCTGGAATGTTGCACCCGAGTACCAGGGGACGAAAACTGAGACACCTTTGAACACGTTTCCCAATCACACGGTGGATCATAGTCTGGGTTCCCCATGCATGTTTTAGCTGAAGGAAGAATCCCTTAAACCTGGAGAGTTGAGACCCATGTAATGGGTACCATGCAATATGAATTCAAAGGGTCTGCATTTGCTCACCGATCCTCACCAATCCTATCACTGCTGCGTTTATGCCGCTGTACACACACTTGATTCTCTTTCGGAGACATATAAATCCATAGGTTTTAAGATTCTTACTAGTCAGGTATATTCTTAGGCGTTTAATATGGGGTGTTGAGTCCACTTCGTTGAGCAAGGAGTAGCTCTTGTCTATTACATATTTGGCTTATGGAACGGTATCGGTGCTAATTTCAATCTCTTGTTTTATGCAGCACCCCAACTCACCTTTCTCCTTAAGGAAGCATAAGTTGGTTTTCTACATTTGAGACCCTGTTCTGTTTTGTAATTCAGTTCCTGTGTAGCCAAGTTTACATTCCGTGTAGTAGTGATAACTTATGATGTTTCTTTTTCTGTGTGACTTATTTCACTTAGAATCATTGTACCTGAATCCACTCGTCATGCTGCTATGGGCCTGATGACATAGATTTCATTGCTGAGTGATATTGCATTGTACGTAAGTACCACAACTTCTTAATCCATTTTTCGCTTTCTGCGATATTGAACTTGTACCGTAAACGAGGTTCTTGTAAACAGAACCATCCCAAATTTTGGGGTGGCTGTGTCTTTTTGATTTTAAATTCCCTAAGCTATAGGACCATAAGTGGAAGTGCCCTAGGCTCTGTTGCTTTGTTTTTTAGATGTTTCAGGAAACACCATACACTTCTCCAGAGTGGCTGTTGGCAATTTACGTCCCGCCCATCAGCATAACAAGGCTCCCCGTTCTACATGGCCTGTCCTGCCTTTCTGGATTTTACACTGTTTTAAGATGGCGCTGTTGACCGGGGGGCAGTGAGACTTCATTGTAGTGCAGATTTCCTTTGCAAGCTTGCTTGATTGGCCAAAAAGGGCGTATGCGTTTTTTCCTGAATATATTCAGGAAAAAACGCATACGCCCTTTTTGGCCAAGTGCATCATTGTGGACGTTCTGCCTCTTTTCCTATGCTTTACATGCAATTCCAGTCTACCTCCTGAAATCGGTTTCCTGCAATTCTGCCCCGCTTTCAAGTCCTCTTGGCAGCCTTACTTCAGTATATTTTTGGATGATAGCTGTCATTTATAACTCTTCAGGTTTGTGAATGACAGTGCCCCTGAGCTCCTTTCTTCAACTCGCTTTCTTGTGAGCTGGCCGCAACACCGCAGGATTGCTTCAGGCCCTAGTGTGGTTCCGGCATGGCACGCTGAGCCTTTGGTTAATTCCTCTTCCTGGTGGGAAATGAGAGTTAAATTTGCCCGTCCAGACACCTCCAGCTAGTCTCTCATTGGTTCTCCCTATTCCTGTTCATTTTCCGCAGAAATTGCAAACTGGGCCAAACAGGAGGTTAAAGGCACTGACTCTCCAAGTGGGGAGAGTGTTAGTAAAGCGTCTGGAATGTTGCACCCGAGTACCGGGGGATGAAAACTGAGACACATTTGAACACGTTTCCCGATCACATGGTGGATCATACTCTGGGTTCCACATGCATGTTTTAGCTGAAGGAAGAATCCCTTAAACGTGGAGAGTTGAGACCCATGGAATGGGTACCATGCAATATGACTTCAAAGGGTCTGCATTTGCTCACCGATCCTCACCAATCCTATCACTGCTGCATTTATGCCACTGTACACACGCTTGTTTCTCTTTTGGAGACATATAAATCAATAGGTTTTAAGATTCTTACTAGTCAGGTATATTCTTAGGCGTTTAATATGGGGTGTTGAGTCCACTTCGTTGAGCAAGGAGTAGCTCTTGTCTATTACATAATTGGCTTATGGAACTGTATCTGTGCTAATTTCAATCTCTGGTTTTATGCAGCACCCCAACTCACCTTTCCCCTTAAGCAAGCATAAGTTGGTTTTCTACATTTGAGACCCTGTTCTGTTTTGTAATTCAGTTCCTGTGTAGCCAAGTTTACATTCTGTGTAGTAGTGATATCTTATGATGTTTCTTTTTCTGTGTGACTTAGTTCACTTAGAATCATTGTACCTGAATCCACTCATTATGCTGCTACGGGCCTGAGGACATAGATTTCATTGCTGAGTGATATTGCATTGTACGTAAGTACCACAACGTCTTTATCCATTTTTCACTTTCTGCGATATTGAACTTGTACCGTAAACGAGGTTCTTGTAAACAGAGCCGTCCCAAACTTTGGGGTGGCTGTGTCTTTTTGATTTTAATTTCCCTAAGCTATAGGACCATAAGTGGAAGTGCCCTAGGCTCTGTTGCCTTGTTTTTTAGATGTTTCAGGAAACACCATACACTTCTCCAGAGTGGCTGTTGGCAATTTACATCCCGCCCATCAGCATAACAAGGCTCCCATGTCTCCATGGCCTGTCCTGCCTTTCTGGATTTTACACTTTTTTCAGATGGCCCTTTTGACCAGGGGGCAGTGAGACTTCATTGTAGTGTAGATTTCCTTTGCAAGCTTGCTTGGTTGGCCAAAAAGGGCGTATGCATTTTTTCCTGAATATATTCAGGAAAAAACGCATACGCCCTTTTTGGCCAAGTGCATCATTGTGGACGTTCTGCCTCTTTTCCTATGCTTTACATGCAATTCCAGTCTACCTCCTGAAATCGGTTTCCTGCAATTCTGCCCCGCTTTCAAGTCCTCTTGGCAGCCTTACTTCAATATATTTTTGGACGATAGCAGTCATTTATAACTCTGCAGGTTTGTGAATGACAGTGCCCCTGAGCTCCTTTCTTCAACTCGCTTTCTTGTGAGCTGGCCGCAACACCGCAGGATTGCTTCAGGCCCTAGTGTGGTTCCGGCATGGCACGCTGAGCCTTTGGTTAATTCCTCTTCCTGGTGGGAAATGAGAGTTAAATTTGCCCGTCCAGACACGTCCAGCTAGTTTCTCATTGGTTCTCCCTATTCCTGTTCATTTTCCGCAGAAATTGCAAACTGGGCCAAACAGGAGGTTAAAGGCACTGAGTCTCCAAGTGGGGAGAGTGTTAGTAAAGCGTCTGGAATGTTGCACCCGAGTACCGGGGGACGAAAACTGAGACACCTTTGAAAACGTTTCCCGATCACACGGTGCATCATAGTAGGGTTCCACATGCATGTTTTAGCTGAAGGAAGAATCCCTTAAACCTGGAGAGTTGAGACCCATGTAATGGGTACCATGCAATATGACTTCAAAGGGTCTGCATTTGCTCACTGATCCTCACCAATCCTATCACTGCTGCGTTTATGCCGCTGTACACACGCTTGATTCTCTTTCGGAGACATATAAATCCATAGGTTTTATGATTCTTACTAGTCAGGTATATTCTTTAGGCGTTTAATATGGGGTGTTGAGTCCACTTCGTTGAGCAAGGAGTAGCTCTTGTCTATTACATATTTGGCTTATGGAACGGTATCTGTGCTAATTTCAATCTCTGGTTTTATGCAGCACCTCAACTCACCTTTCTCCTTAAGGAAGCATAAGTTGGTTTTCTACATTTGAGACCCTGTTCTGTTTTGTAATTCAGTTCCTGTGTAGCCAAGTTTACATTCCGTGTAGTAGTGATATCTTATGATATTTTTTTCTGTGTGACTTATTTCACTTAGAATCATCGTACCTGAATCCACTCATTATGCTGCTATGGGCCTGATGACATAGATTTCATTGCTGAGTGATACTGCATTGTACGTAAGTACCACAACTTCTTTATCCATTTTTTGCTTTCTGTGATATTGAACTTGTACCGTAAACGAGGTTCTTGTAAACAGAGCCGTCCCAAACTTTGGGGTGGCTGTGTCTTTTTTATTTTAATTTCCCTAAGCTATAGGACCATAAGTGGAAGTGCCCTAGGCTCTGTTGCTTTGTTTTTTAGATGCTTCAGGAAACACCATACACTTCTCCAGAGTGGCTGTTGGCAATTTACATTCCGCCCATCAGCATAACAAGGCTCCCAGTTCTCCATGGCCTGTGCTGCCTTTCTGGATTTTACACTTTTTTCAGATGGCTCTTTTGACTGGGGGGCAGTGAGACTTCATTGTAGTGCAGATTTCCTTGGCAAGCTTGCTTGGTTGGCCAAAAAGTGCGTATGCGTTTTTTCCTGAATATATTCAGGAAAAAACGCATACGCCCTTTTTGGCCAAGTGCATCATTGTGGACGTTCTGCCTCTTTTCCTATGCTTTACATGCAATTCCAGTCTACCTCCTGAAATCGGTTTCCTGCAATTCTGCCCCGCTTTCAAGTCCTCTTGGCAGCCTTACTTCAATATATTTTTGGACGATAGCTGTCATTTATAACTCTGCAGGTTTGTGAATGACAGTGCCCCTGAGCTCCTTTCTTCAACTCGCTTTCTTGTGAGCTGGCCGCAACACCGCAGGATTGCTTCAGGCCCTAGTGTGGTTCCGGCATGGCACGCTGAGCCTTTGGTTAATTCCTCTTCCTGGTGGGAAATGAGAGTTAAATTTGCCCGTCCAGACACCTCCAGCTAGTTTCTCATTGGTTCTCCCTATTCCTGTTCATTATCCGCGGAAATTGCAAACTGGGCCAAACAGGAGGTTAAAGGCACTGAGTCTCCAAGTGGGGAGAGTGTTAGTAAAGCATCTGGAATGTTGCACCCGAGTACCAGGGGACGAAAACTGAGACACCTTTGAAAACGTTTCCCAATCACACAGTGGATCATACTCTGGGTTCCACATGCATGTTTTAGCTGAAGGAAGAATCCCTTAAACCTGGAGAGTTGAGACCCATGGAATGGGTACCATGCAATATGACTTCAAAGGGTCTGCATTTGCTCACCGATCCTCACCAATCCTATCACTGCTGCGTTTATGCCCCTGTACACACGCTTGATTCTCTTTCGGAGACATATAAATCCATAGGTTTTAAGATTCTTACTAGTCAGGTATATTCTTAGGCGTTTAATATGGGGTGTTGAGTCCACTTCGTTGAGCAAGGAGTAGCTCTTGTCTATTACATATTTGGCTTATGGAACGGTATCTGTCCTAATTTCAATCTGTGGTTTTATGCAGCACCCCAACTCACCTTTCTCCTTAAGGAAGCATAAGTTGGTTTTCTACATTTGAGACCCTGTTCTGTTTTGTAATTCAGTTCCTGTGTAGCAAAGTTTACATTCCGTGTAGTAGTGATAACTTATTACGTTTCTTTTTCTGTGTGACTTATTTCACTTAGAATCATTGTACCTGAATCCACTCGTCATGCTGCTACGGGCCTGATGACATAGATTTCATTGCTGAGTGATATTGCATTGTACGTAAGTACCACAACTTCTTTATCCATTTTTCGCTTTCTGTGATATTGAACTTGTACCGTAAACGAGGTTCTTGTAAACAGAACCATCCCAAACTTTGGGGTGGCTGTGTCTTTTTGATTTTAATTTCCCTAAGCTATAGGACCATAAGTGGAAGTGCCCTAGGCTCTGTTGCTTTGTTTTTTAGATGTTTCAGGAAACACCATACACTTCTCCAGAGTGGCTCTTGACAATTTACGTCCCGCCCATCAGCATAACAAGGCTCCCATGTCTCCATGGCCTGTCCTGCCTTTCTGGATTTTACACTTTTTTCAGATGGCCCTTTTGACCAGGGGGCAGTGAGACTTCATTGTAGTGCAGATTTCCTTTGCAAGCTTGGTTGGTTGGCCAAAAAGGGCGTATGAGTTTTTTCCTGAATATATTCAGGAAAAAATGCATATGCCCTTTTTGGCCAAGTGCATCATTGTGGACGTTCTGCCTCTTTTCCTATGCTTTACATGCAATTCCAGTCTACCTCCTGAAATCAGTTTCCTGCAATTCTGCCCCGCTTTCAAGTCCTCTTGGCAGCCTTACTTCAGTATATTTTTGGACGATAGCTGTCATTTATAACTCTGCAGGTTTCTGAATTACACTGCTCCTGAGCTCCTTTCTTCAACTCGCTTTCTTTTGAGCTGGCCGCAACACCGCAGGATTTCTTCAGGCCCTAGTGTGGTTCTGGCACGGCACGCTGAGCCTTTGGTTAATTCCTCTTCCTGGTGGGAAATGAGAGTTAAATTAGCTCATCAAGACACCTCCAGCTAGTCTGTCATTGATTCTCCCTATTCCTGTTCATTTTCCGCAGAAATTGCAAACTGGGCCAAACAGGAGGTTAAAGGCACTGACTCTCCAAGTGGGGAGAGTGTTAGTAAAGCATCTGGAATGTTGCACCCGAGTACCGGGGGATGAAAACTGAGTCACATTTGAACACGTTTCCCGATCACACGGTGGATCATACTCTGGGATCCACATGCATGTTTTAGCTGAAGGAAGAATCCCTTAAACCTGGAGATTTGAGACCCATGGAATGGGTACCATGCAATATGACTTCAAAGGGTCTGCATTTGCTCACCGATGCTCACCAATCCTATCACTGGTGCGTTTATGTCGCTGTACACACGCTTGATTCTCTTTCGGAGACATATAAATCCATAGGTTTTAAGATTCTTACTAGTCAGGTATATTCTTAGGCGTTTAATACGGGGTGTTGAGTCCACTTCGTTGAGCAAGGAGTAGCTCTTGTCTATTACATATTTGGCTTATGGAACGGTATCTGTGCTAATTTCAATCTGTGTTTTTATGCAACACCCCAACTCACCTTTCCCCTTAAGCAAGCATAAGTTGGATTTCTACATTTGAGACCCTGTTATGTTTTGTAATTCAGTTCCTGTGTAGCCAAGTTTACATTCCGTGTAGTAGTGATATCTTATGATGTTTCTTTTTCTGTGTGACTTATTTCACTTAGAATCATCGTACCTGAATCTACTCATTATGCTGCTCTGGGCCTGATGACATAGATTTCATTGCTGAGTGATATTGCATTGTACGTAAGTAGAACAACTTCTTTATCCATTTTTCGCTCTCTGCGATATTGAACTTGTACCGTAAACGAGGTTCTTGTAAACAGAGCCGTCCCAAACTTTGGGGTGGCTGTGTCTTTTTGATTTTAATTTCCCTAAGCTATAGGACCATAAGTGGAAGTGCCCTAGGCTCTGTTGCTTTGTTTTTTAGATGTTTCAGGAAACACCATACACTTCTCCAGAGTGGCTGTTGACAATTTACATCCCACCCTTCAGCATAACAAGGCTCCCAGGTCTCCATGGCCTGTCCTGCCTTTCTGGATTTTACACTTTTTTCAGATGGCCCTTTTGACCGGTGGGCAGTGAGACTTCATTGTAGTGCAGATTTCCTTTGCAAGCTTGCTTGGTTGGCCAAAAAGGGCGTATGCGTTTTTTCCTGAATATATTCAGGAAAAAACGCATACGCCCTTTTTGGCCAAGTGCATCATTGTGGACGTTCTGCCTCTTTTCCTATGCTTTACATGCAATTCCAGTCTACCTCCTGAAATCGGTTTCCTGCAATTCTGCCCCGCTTTCAAGTCCTCTTGGCAGCCTTACTTCAATATATTTTTGGACGATAGCTGTCATTTATAACTCTGCAGGTTTGTGAATGACAGTGCCCCTGAGCTCCTTTCTTCAACTCGCTTTCTTGTGAGCTGGCCGCAACACCGCAGGATTGCTTCAGGCCCTAGTGTGGTTCCGGCATGGCACGCTGAGCCTTTGGTTAATTCCTCTTCCTGGTGGGAAATGAGAGTTAAATTTGCCCGTCCAGACACCTCCAGCTAGTCTCTCATTGGTTCTCCGTATTTCTATTTATTTTCCGCAGAAATTGCAAACTGGGACAAACAGGATGTTAAAGGCACTGACTCTCCAAGTGGGGAGAGTGTTAGTAAAGCGTCTGGAATGTTGCACCCGAGTACCAGGGGACGAAAACTGAGACACCTTTGAACACGTTTCCCAATCACATGGTGGATCATAGTCTGGGTTCCTCATGCATGTTTTAGCTGAAGGAAAAATCCCTTAAACCTGGAGAGTTGAGACCCATGTAATGGGTACCATGCAATATGACTTCAAAGGGTCTGCATTTGCTCACCGATCCTCACCAATCCTATCACTGCTGCGTTTATGCCGCTGTACACACGCTTGATTCTCTTTCGGAGACATATAAATCCATAGGTTTTAAGATTCTTACTAGTCAGGTATATTCTTAGGCGTTTAATATGGGGTGTTGAGTCCACTTCGTTGAGCAAGGAGTAGCTCTTGTCTATTACATATTTGGCTTATGGAACGGTATCTGTGCTAATTTCAATCTCTGGTTTTATGCAGCACCCCAACTCACCTTTCCCCTTAAGCAAGCATAAGTTGGTTTTCTACATTTGAGACCCTGTTCTGTTTTGTAATTCAGTTCCTGTGTAGCCAAGTTTACATTCCGTGTATTAGTGATATCTTATGATGTTTCTTTTTCTGTGTGACTTATTTCACTTAGAATCATCGTACCTGAATCCACTCATTATGCTGCTACGGGCCTAATGACATAGATTTCATTGCTGAGTGATATTGCATTGTACGTAAGTACCACAACTTCTTTATACATTTTTCGCTTTCTGCAATATTGAACTTGTACCATAAACGAGGTTCTTGTAAACAGAACCGTCCCAAACTTTGGGGTGGCTGTGTCTTTTTTATTTTAATTTCCCTAAGCTATAGGACCATAAGTGGAAGTGCCCTAGGCTCTGTTGCTTTGTTTTTTAGATGTTTCAGGAAACACCATACACTTCTCCAGAGTGGCTGTTGGCAATTTACATCCCGCCCATCAGCATAACAAGGCTCCCAGTTCTCCATGGCCTGTCCTGCCTTTCTGGATTTTACACTTTTTTCAGATGACCCTTTTGACCGGGGGGCAGTGAGACTTCATTGTAGTGCAGATTTCCTTTGCAAGCTTGCTTGGTTGGCCAAAAAGTGCGTATGCGTTTTTTCCTGAATATATTCAGGAAAAAATGCATACGCCCTTTTTGGCCAAGTGCATCATTGTGGACGTTCTGCCTCTTTTCCTATGCTTTACATGCAATTCCAGTCTACCTCCTGAAATCAGTTTCCTGCAATTCTGCCCCGCTTTCAAGTCCTCTTGGCAGCCTTACTTCAGTATATTTTTGGACGATAGCTGTCATTTATAACTCTGCAGGTTTGTGAATGACAGTGCCCCTGAGCTCCTTTCTTCAACTCGCTTTCTTGTGAGCTGGCCGCAACACCGCAGGATTGCTTCAGGCCCTAGTGTGGTTCCGGCATGGCACGCTGAGCCTTTGGTTAATTCCTCTTCCTGGTGGGAAATGAGAGTTAAATTTGCTCGTCCAGACACCTCCAGCTAGTCTCTCATTGGTTCTCCCTATTCCTGTTCATTTTCCGCAGAAATTGCAAACTGGGACAAACAGGAGGTTAAAGGCACTGACTCTCCAAGTGGGGAGAGTGTTAGTAAAGCGTCTGGAATGTTGCACCCGAGTACCAGGGGACGAAAACTGAGACACCTATGAACACGTTTCCCAATCACATGGTGGATCATACTCTGGGTTCCACATGCATGTTTTAACTGAAGGAAGAATCCCTTAAACCAGGAGAGTTGAGACCTATGGAATGGGTACCATGCAATATGACTTCAAAGTTTCTGCATTTGCTCACCGATCCTCACCAATCCTATCACTACTGCATTTATGCCGCTGTACACACGCTTGATTCTCCTTTGGAGACATATAAATCCATAGGTTTTAAGATTCTTACTAGTCAGGTATATTCTTAGGCGTTTAATATGTGGTGTTGAGTCCACTTCGTTGAGCAAGGAGTAGCTCTTGTCTATTATATATTTGGCTTATGGAACGGTATCTGTGCTAATTTCAATCTCAGGTTTTATGCAGCACCCCAACTCACCTTTCCCCTTAAGAAAGCATAAGTTGGTTTTCTACATTTGAGACCCTGTTCTGTTTTGTAATTCAGTTCCTGTGTAGCCAAGTTTACATTCCGTGTAGTAGTGATGTCTTATGATGTTTCTTTTTCTCTGTGACATATTTCACTTAGAATCATCGTACCTGAATCCACTCATTATGTTGCTACGGGCCTGATGACATAGATTTCTTTGCTGAGTGATATTGCATTGTACGTAAGTACCACAACTTCTTTATCCATTTTTCGCTTTCTGCAATATTGAAATTGTACCGTAAACGAGGTTCTTGTAAACAGAACCGTCGCAAACTTTGGGGTGGCTGTGTCTTTTTTATTTTAATTTCCCTAAGCTATAGGACCATAAGTGGAAGTGCCCTAGGCTCTGTTGCTTTGTTTTTTAGATGTTTCAGGAAACACCATACACTTCTCCAGAGTGGCTGTTGGCAATTTACATCCCGCCCATCAGCATAACAAGGCTCCCAGTTCTCCATGGCCTGTCCTGCCTTTCTGGATTTTACACTTTTTTCAGATGACCCTTTTGACCGGGGGGCAGTGAGACTTCATTGTAGTGCAGATTTCCTTTGCAAGCTTGCTTGGTTGGCCAAAAAGTGCGTATGCGTTTTTTCCTGAATATATTCAGGAAAAAATGCATACGCCCTTTTTGGCCAAGTGCATCATTGTGGACGTTCTGCCTCTTTTCCTATGCTTTACATGCAATTCCAGTCTACCTCCTGAAATCAGTTTCCTGCAATTCTGCCCCGCTTTCAAGTCCTCTTGGCAGCCTTACTTCAGTATATTTTTGGACGATAGCTGTCATTTATAACTCTGCAGGTTTGTGAATGACAGTGCCCCTGAGCTCCTTTCTTCAACTCGCTTTCTTGTGAGCTGGCCGCAACACCGCAGGATTGCTTCAGGCCCTAGTGTGGTTCCGGCATGGCACGCTGAGCCTTTGGTTAATTCCTCTTCCTGGTGGGAAATGAGAGTTAAATTTGCTCGTCCAGACACCTCCAGCTAGTCTCTCATTGGTTCTCCCTATTCCTGTTCATTTTCCGCAGAAATTGCAAACTGGGACAAACAGGAGGTTAAAGGCACTGACTCTCCAAGTGGGGAGAGTGTTAGTAAAGCGTCTGGAATGTTGCACCCGAGTACCAGGGGACGAAAACTGAGACACCTATGAACACGTTTCCCAATCACACGGTGGATCATACTCTGGGTTCCACATGCATGTTTTAACTGAAGGAAGAATCCCTTAAACCAGGAGAGTTGAGACCTATGGAATGGGTACCATGCAATATGACTTCAAAGTTTCTGCATTTGCTCACCGATCCTCACCAATCCTATCACTACTGCATTTATGCCGCTGTACACACGCTTGATTCTCCTTTGGAGACATATAAATCCATAGGTTTTAAGATTCTTACTAGTCAGGTATATTCTTAGGCGTTTAATATGTGGTGTTGAGTCCACTTCGTTGAGCAAGGAGTAGCTCTTGTCTATTATATATTTGGCTTATGGAACGGTATCTGTGCTAATTTCAATCTCAGGTTTTATGCAGCACCCCAACTCACCTTTCCCCTTAAGCAAGCATAAGTTGGTTTTCTACATTTGAGACCCTGTTCTGTTTTGTAATTCAGTTCCTGTGTAGCCAAGTTTACATTCCGTGTAGTAGTGATGTCTTATGATGTTTCTTTTTCTCTGTGACATATTTCACTTAGAATCATCGTACCTGAATCCACTCATTATGCTGCTACGGGCCTGATGACATAGATTTCTTTGCTGAGTGATATTGCATTGTACGTAAGTACCACAACTTCTTTATCCATTTTTCGCTTTCTGCAATATTGAAATTGTACCGTAAACGAGGTTCTTGTAAACAGAACCGTCGCAAACTTTGGGGTGGCTGTGTCTTTTTTATTTTAATTTCCCTAAGCTATAGGACCATAAGTGGAAGTGCCCTAGGCTCTGTTGCTTTGTTTTTTAGATGTTTCAGGAAACACCATACACTTCTCCAGAGTGGCTGTTGGCAATTTACATCCCGCCCATCAGCATAACAAGGCTCCCAGTTCTCCATGGCCTGTCCTGCCTTTCTGGATTTTACACTTTTTTCAGATGGCCCTTTTGACCGGGGGGCAGTGAGACTTCATTGTAGTGCAGATTTCCTTTGCAAGCTTGCTTGGTTGGCCAAAAAGGGCGTATGCGTTTTTTCCTGAACATATTCAGGAAAAAACACATACGCCCTTTTTGGCCAAGTGCATCATTGTGGACATTCTGCCTCTTTTCCTATGCTTTACATGCACTTCCAGTCTACCTCCTGAAATCGGTTTCCTACAATTCTGCCCCACTTTCAAGTCCTCTTGGCAGCCTTACTTCAATATATTTTTGGACGATAGCTGTCATTTATAACTCTGCAGGTTTGTGAATGACAGTGCCCCTGAGCTCCTTTCTTCAACTCGCTTTCTTGTGAGCTGGCCGCAACACCGCAGGATTGCTTCAGGCCCTAGTGTGGTTCGGACATGGCATGCTGAGCCTTTGGTTAATTCCTCTTCCTGGTGGGAAATGAGAGTTAAATTTGCCCGTCCAGACACCTCCAGCTAGTCTCTCGTTGGTTCTCCCTATTCCTGTTCATTTTCTGCAGAAATTGCAAACTGGGCCAAACAGGATGTTAAAGGCACTGACTCTCCAAGTGGGGAGAGTGTTAGTAAAGCGTCTGGAATGTTGCACCCGAGTACCAGGGGACGAAAACTGAGACACCTTTGAACACGTTTCCCAATCACACGGTGGATCATAGTCTGGGTTCCTCATGCATGTTTTAGCTGAAGGAAAAATCCCTTAAACCTGGAGAGTTGAGACCCATGTAATGGGTACCATGCAATATGACTTCAAAGGGTCTGCATTTGCTCACCGATCCTCACCAATCCTATCACTGCTGCGTTTATGCCGCTGTACACACGCTTGATTCTCTTTCGGAGACATATAAATCCATAGGTTTTAAGATTCTTACTAGTCAGGTATATTCTTAGGCGTTTAATATGGGGTGTTGAGTCCACTTCGTTGAGCAAGGAGTAGCTCTTGTCTATTACATATTTGGCTTATGGAACGGTATCTGTGCTAATTTCAATCTCTGGTTTTATGCAGCACCCCAACTCACCTTTCCCCTTAAGCAAGCATAAGTTGGTTTTCTACATTTGAGACCCTGTTCTGTTTTGTAATTCAGTTCCTGTGTAGCCAAGTTTACATTCCGTGTAGTAGTGATATCTTATGATGTTTCTTTTTCTCTGTAACATATTTCACTTAGAATCATCGTACCTGAATCCACTCATTATGCTGCTACGGGCCTAATGACATAGATTTCATTGCTGAGTGATATTGCATTGTACGTAAGTACCACAACTTCTTTATACATTTTTCGCTTTCTGCAATATTGAACTTGTACCATAAACGAGGTTCTTGTAAACAGAACCGTCCCAAACTTTGGGGTGGCTGTGTCTTTTTTATTTTAATTCCCCTAAGCTATAGGACCATAAGTGGAAGTGCCCTAGGCTCTGTTGCTTTGTTTTTTAGACATTTCAGGAAACACCATACACTTCTCCAGAGTGGCTGTTGGCAATTTACATCCCGCCCATCAGCATAACAAGGCTCCCAGTTCTCCATGGCCTGTCCTGCCTTTCTGGATTTTACACTTTTTTCAGATGACCCTTTTGACCGGGGGGCAGTGAGACTTCATTGTAGTGCAGATTTCCTTTGCAAGCTTGCTTGGTTGGCCAAAAAGTGCGTATGCGTTTTTTCCTGAATATATTCAGGAAAAAATGCATACGCACTTTTTGGCCAAGTGCATCATTGTGGACGTTCTGCCTCTTTTCCTATGCTTTACATGCAATTCCAGTCTACCTCCTGAAATCAGTTTCCTGCAATTCTGCCCCGCTTTCAAGTCCTCTTGGCAGCCTTACTTCAGTATATTTTTCGATGATAGCTGTCATTTATAACTCTGCAGGTTTCTGAATTACACTGCTCCTGAGCTCCTTTCTTCAACTCGCTTTCTTTTGAGCTGGCCGCAACACCGCAGGATTTCTTCAGGCCCTAGTGTGGTTCTGGCACGGCACGCTGAGCCTTTGGTTAATTCCTCTTCCTGGTGGGAAATGAGAGTTAAATTAGCTCATCAAGACACCTCCAGCTAGTCTGTCATTGGTTCTCCCTATTCCTGTTCATTTTCCGCAGAAATTGCAAACTGGGCCAAACAGGAGGTTAAAGGTACTGACTCTCCAAGTGGGGAGAGTGTTAGTAAAGCATGTGGAATGTTGCACCCGAGTACCGGGGGATGAAAACTGAGTCACATTTGAACACGTTTCCCGATCACACGGTGGATCATACTCTGGGATCCACATGCATGTTTTAGCTGAAGGAAGAATCCCTTAAACCTGGAGATTTGAGACCCATGGAATGGGTACCATGCAATATGACTTCAAAGGGTCTGCATTTGCTCACCGATCCTCACCAATCCTATCACTGGTGCGTTTATGTCACTGTACACACGCTTGATTCTCTTTCGGAGACATATAAATCCATAGGTTTTAAGATTCTTACTAGTCAGGTATATTCTTAGGCGTTTAATACGGGGTGTTGAGTCCACTTCGTTGAGCAAGGAGTAGCTCTTGTCTATTACATATTTGGCTTATGGAACGGTATCTGTGCTAATTTCAATCTGTGTTTTTATGCAACACCCCAACTCACCTTTCCCCTTAAGCAAGCATAAGTTGGATTTCTACATTTGAGACCCTGTTATGTTTTGTAATTCAGTTCCTGTGTAGCCAAGTTTACATTCCGTGTAGTAGTGATATCTTATGATGTTTCTTTTTCTGTGTGACTTATTTCACTTAGAATCATCGTACCTGAATCTACTCATTATGCTGCTCCGGGCCTGATGACATAGATTTCATTGCTGAGTGATATTGCATTGTACGTAAGTAGAACAACTTCTTTATCCATTTTTCGCTCTCTGCGATATTGAACTTGTACCGTAAACGAGGTTCTTGTAAACAGAGCCGTCCCAAACTTTGGGGTGGCTGTGTCTTTTTGATTTTAATTTCCCTAAGCTATAGGACCATAAGCGGAAGTGCCCTAGGCTCTGTTGCTTTGTTTTTTAGATGTTTCAGGAAACACCATACACTTCTCCAGAGTGGCTATTGACAATTTACATCCCGCCCTTCAGCATAACAAGGCTCCCAGGTCTCCATGGCCTGTCCTGCCTTTCTGGATTTTACACTTTTTTCAGATGGCCCTTTTGACCGGGGGGCAGTGAGACTTCATTGTAGTGCAGATTTCCTTTGCAAGCTTGCTTGGTTGGCCAAAAAGGGCGTATGCGTTTTTTCCTGAATATATTCAGGAAAAAACGCATACGCCCTTTTTGGCCAACTGCATCATTGTGGACGTTCTGCCTCTTTTCCTATGCTTTACATGCAATTCCAGTCTACCTCCTGAAATCGGTTTCCTGCAATTCTGCCCCGCTTTCAAGTCCTCTTGGCAGCCTTACTTCAATATATTTTTGGACGATAGCTGTCATTTATAACTCTGCAGGTTTGTGAATGACAGTGCCCCTGAGCTCCTTTCTTCAACTCGCTTTCTTGTGAGCTGGCCGCAACACCGCAGGATTGCTTCAGGCCCTAGTGTGGTTCCGGCATGGCACGCTGAGCCTTTGGTTAATTCCTCTTCCTGGTGGGAAATGAGAGTTAAATTTGCCCGTCCAGACACCTCCAGCTAGTCTCTCATTGGTTCTCCCTATTTCTATTTATTTTCCGCAGAAATTGCAAACTAGGACAAACAGGAGGTTAAAGGCACTGACTCTCCAAGTGGGGAGAGTGTTAGTAAAGCGTCTGGAATGTTGCACCCGAGTACCAGGGGACGAAAACTGAGACACCTATGAACACGTTTCCCAATCACACGGTGGATCATACTCTGGGTTCCACATGCATGTTTTAACTGAAGGAAGAATCCCTTAAACCAGGAGAGTTGAGACCTATGGAATGGGTACCATGCAATATGACTTCAAAGTTTCTGCATTTGCTCACCGATCCTCACCAATCCTATCACTGCTGCATTTATGGCGCTGTACACACGCTTGATTCTCCTTCGGAGACATATAAATCCATAGGTTTTAAGATTCTTACTAGTCAGGTATATTCTTAGGCGTTTAATATGTGGTGTTGAGTCCACTTCGTTGAGCAAGGAGTAGCTCTTGTCTATTATATATTTGGCTTATGGAACGGTATCTGTGCTAATTTCAATCTCTGGTTTTATGCAGCACCCCAACTCACCTTTCCCCTTAAGCAAGCATAAGTTGGTTTTCTACATTTGAGACCCTGTTCTGTTTTGTAATTCAGTTCCTGTGTAGCCAAGTTTACATTCCGTGTAGTAGTGATATCTTATGATGTTTCTTTTTCTCTGTGACATATTTCACTTAGAATCATCGTACCTGAATCCACTCATTATGCTGCTACGGGCCTAATGACATAGATTTCATTGCTGAGTGATATTGCATTGTACGTAAGTACCACAACTTCTTTATCCATTTTTCGCTTTCTGCAATATTGAACTTGTACCGTAAACGAGGTTCTTGTAAACAGAACCGTCCCAAACTTTGGGGTGGCTGTGTCTTTTTTATTTTAATTTCCCTAAGCTATAGGACCATAAGCGGAAGTGCCCTAGGCTCTGATGCTTTGTTTTTTAGATGTTTCAGGAAACACCATACACTTCTCCAGAGTGGCTGTTGGCAATTTACATCCCGCCCATCAGCATAACAAGGCTCCCAGTTCTCCATGGCCTGTCCTGCCTTTCTGGATTTTACACTTTTTTCAGATGGCCCTTTTGACCGGGGGGCAGTGAGACTTCATTGTAATGCAGATTTCCTTTGCAAGCTTGCTTGGTTGGCCAAAAAGGGCGTATGAGTTTTTTCCTGAATATATTCAGGAAAAAATGCATACGCCCTTTTTGGCCAAGTGCATCATTGTGGACGTTCTGCCTCTTTTCCTATGCTTTACATGCAATTCCAGTCTACCTCCTGAAATCAGTTTCCTGCAATTCTGCCCCGCTTTCAAGTCCTCTTGGCAGCCTTACTTCAGTATATTTTTGGACGACAGCTGTCATTTATAACTCTGCAGGTTTGTGAATGACAGTGCCCCTGAGCTCCTTTCTTCAACTCGCTTTCTTGTGAGCTGGCCGCAACACCGCAGGATTGTTTCAGGCCCTAGTGTGGTTCCGGCGTGGCACGCTGAGCCTTTGGTTAATTCCTCTTCCTGGTGGGAAATGAGAGTTACATTTGCCCGTCCAGACACCTCCAGCTAGTCTCTCGTTGGTTCTCCCTATTCCTGTTCATTTTCTGCAGAAATTGCAAACTGGGCCAAACAGGATGTTAAAGGCACTGACTCTCCAAGTGGGGAGAGTGTTAGTAAAGCGTCTGGAATGTTGCACCCGAGTACCAGGGGACGAAAACTGAGACACCTTTGAACACGTTTCCCAATCACACGGTGGATCATAGTCTGGGTTCCTCATGCATGTTTTAGCTGAAGGAAAAATCCCTTAAACCTGGAGAGTTGAGACCCATGTAATGGGTACCATGCAATATGACTTCAAAGGGTCTGCATTTGCTCACCGATCCTCACCAATCCTATCACTGCTGCGTTTATGCTGCTGTACACACACTTGATTCTCTTTCGGAGACATATAAATCCATAGGTTTTAAGATTCTTACTAGTCAGGTATATTCTTAGGCGTTTAATATGGGGTGTTGAGTCCACTTCGTTGAGCAAGGAGTAGCTCTTGTCTATTACATATTTGGCTTATGGAACGGTATCTGTGCTAATTTCAATCTCTGGTTTTATGCAGCACCCCAACTCACCTTTCCCCTTAAGCAAGCATAAGTTGGTTTTCTACATTTGAGACCCTGTTCTGTTTTGTAATTCAGTTCCTGTGTAGCCAAGTTTACATTCCGTGTAATAGTGATATCTTATGATGTTTCTTTTTCTCTGTAACATATTTCACTTAGAATCATCGTACCTGAATCCACTCATTATGCTGCTTCGGGCCTAATGACATAGATTTCACTGCTGAGTGATATTGCATTGTACGTAAGTACCACAACTTCTTTATACATTTTTCGCTTTCTGCAATATTGAACTTGTACCGTAAACGAGGTTCTTGTAAACAGAACCGTCCCAAACTTTGGGGTGGCTGTGTCTTTTTGATTTTAATTTCCCTAAGCTATAGGACCATAAGTGGAAGTGCCCTAGGCTCTGTTGCTTTGTTTTTTAGATGTTTCAGGAAACACCATACACTTCTCCAGAGTGGCTGTTGGCAATTTACATCCCGCCCATCAGCATAACAAGGCTCCCAGTTCTCCATGGCCTGTCCTGCCTTTCTGGATTTTACACTTTTTTCAGATGACCCTTTTGACCGGGGGGCAGTGAGACTTCATTGTAGTGCAGATTTCCTTTGCAAGCTTGCTTGGTTGGCCAAAAAGTGCGTATGCGTTTTTTCCTGAATATATTCAGGAAAAAATGCATACGCCCTTTTTGGCCAAGTGCATCATTGTGGACGTTCTGCCTCTTTTCCTATGCTTTACATGCAATTCCAGTCTACCTCCTGAAATCAGTTTCCTGCAATTCTGCCCCGCTTTCAAGTCCTCTTGGCAGCCTTACTTCAGTATATTTTTGGACGATAGCTGTCATTTATAACTCTGCAGGTTTGTGAATGACAGTGCCCCTGAGCTCCTTTCTTCAACTCGCTTTCTTGTGAGCTGGCCGCAACACCGCAGGATTGCTTCAGGCCCTAGTGTGGTTCCGGCATGGCACGCTGAGCCTTTGGTTAATTCCTCTTCCTGGTGGGAAATGAGAGTTAAATTTGCCCGTCCAGACACCTCCAGCTAGTCTCTCATTGGTCCTCCCTATTCCTGTTCATTTTCCGCAGAAATTGCAAACTGGGACAAACAGGAGGTTAAAGGCACTGACTCTCCAAGTGGGGAGAGTGTTAGTAAAGCATCTGGAATGTTGCACCCGAGTACCGGGGGATGAAAACTGAGTCACATTTGAACACGTTTCCCGATCACACGGTGGATCATACTCTGGGATCCACATGCATGTTTTAGCTGAAGGAAGAATCCCTTAAACCTGGAGATTTGAGAGACATGGAATGGGTACCATGCAATATGACTTCAAAGGGTCTGCATTTGCTCACCGAACCTCACCAATCCTATCACTGGTGCGTTTATGTCGCTGTACACACGCTTGATTCTCTTTCGGAGACATATAAATCCATAGGTTTTAAGATTCTTACTAGTCAGGTATATTCTTAGGCGTTTAATACGGGGTGTTGAGTCCACTTCGTTGAGCAAGGAGTAGCTCTTGTCTATTACATATTTGGCTTATGGAACGGTATCTGTGCTAATTTCAATCTGTGTTTTTATGCAACACCCCAACTCACCTTTCCCCTTAAGCAAGCATAAGTTGGATTTCTACATTTGAGACCCTGTTATGTTTTGTAATTCAGTTCCTGTGTAGCCAAGTTTACATTCCGTGTAGTAGTGATATCTTATGATGTTTCTTTTTCTGTGTGACTTATTTCACTTAGAATCATCGTACCTGAATCCACTCATTATGCTGCTATGGGCCTGATGACATAGATTTCATTGCTGAGTGATATTGCATTGTACGTAAGTAGAACAACTTCTTTATCCATTTTTCGCTCTCTGCGATATTGAACTTGTACCGTAAACGAGGTTCTTGTAAACAGAGCAGTCCCAAACTTTGGGGTGGCTGTGTCTTTTTGATTTTAATTTCCCTAAGCTATAGGACCATAAGCGGAAGTGCCCTAGGCTCTGTTGCTTTGTTTTTTAGATGTTTCAGGAAACACCATACACTTCTCCAGAGTGGCTGTTGACAATTTACATCCCGCCCTTCAGCATAACAAGGCTCCCAGGTCTCCATGGCCTGTCCTGCCTTTCTGGATTTTACACTTTTTTCAGATGGCCCTTTTGACCGGCGGGCAGTGAGACTTCATTGTAGTGCAGATTTCCTTTGCAAGCTTGCTTGGTTGGCCAAAAAGGGCGTATGCGTTTTTTCCTGAATATATTCAGGAAAAAACGCATACGCCCTTTTTGGCCAACTGCATCATTGTGGACGTTCTGCCTCTTTTCCTATGCTTTACATGCAATTCCAGTCTACCTCCTGAAATCGGTTTCCTGCAATTCTGCCCCGCTTTCAAGTCCTCTTGGCAGCCTTACTTCAATATATTTTTGGACGATAGCTGTCATTTATAACTCTGCAGGTTTGTGAATGACAGTGCCCCTGAGCTCCTTTCTTCAACTCGCTTTCTTGTGAGCTGGCCGCAACACCGCAGGATTGCTTCAGGCCCTAGTGTGGTTCCGGCATGGCACGCTGAGCCTTTGGTTAATTCCTCTTCCTGGTGGGAAATGAGAGTTAAATTTGCCCGTCCAGACACCTCCAGCTAGTCTCTCATTGGTTCTCCCTATTTCTGTTTATTTTCCGCAGAAATTGCAAACTGGGACAAACAGGAGGTTAAAGGCACTGACTCTCCAAGTGGGGAGAGTGTTAGTAAAGCGTCTGGAATGTTGCACCCGAGTACCAGGGGACGAAAACTGAGACACCTATGAACACGTTTCCCAATCACACGGTGGATCATACTCTGGGTTCCACATGCATGTTTTAACTGAAGGAAGAATCCCTTAAACCAGGAGAGTTGAGATCTATGGAATGGGTACCATGCAATATGACTTCAAAGTTTCTGCATTTGCTCACCGATCCTCACCAATCCTATCACTGCTGCATTTATGCCGCTGTACACACGCTTGATTCTCCTTCGGAGACATATAAATCCATAGGTTTTAAGATTCTTACTAGTCAGGTATATTCTTAGGCATTTAATATGTGGTGTTGAGTCCACTTCGTTGAGCAAGGAGTAGCTCTTGTCTATTATATATTTGGCTTATGGAACGGTATCTGTGCTAATTTCAATCTCTGGTTTTATGCAGCACCCCAACTCACATTTCCCCTTAAGCAAGCATAAGTTGGTTTTCTACATTTGAGACCCTGTTCTGTTTTGTAATTCAGTTCCTGTGTAGCCAAGTTTACATTCCGTGTAGTAGTGATGTCTTATGATGTTTCTTTTTCTCTGTGACATATTTCACTTAGAATCATCGTACCTAAATCCACTCATTATGCTGCTACGGGCCTGATGACATAGATTTCATTGCTGAGTGATATTGCATTGTACGTAAGTACCACAACTTCTTTATCCATTTTTCGCTTTCTGCAATATTGAAATTGTACCGTAAACGAGGTTCTTGTAAACAGAACCGTCCCAAACTTTGGGGTGGCTGTGTCTTTTTTATTTTAATTTCCCTAAGCTATAGGACCATAAGTGGAAGTGCCCTAGGCTCTGTTGCTTTGTTTTTTAGATGTTTCAGGAAACACCATACACTTCTCCAGAGTGGCTGTTGGCAATTTACATCCCGCCCATCAGCATAACAAGGCTCCCAGTTCTCCATGGCCTGTCCTGCCTTTCTGGATTTTACACTTTTTTCAGATGGCCCTTTTGACCGGGGGGCAGTGAGACTTCATTGTAGTGCAGATTTCCTTTGCAAGCTTGCTTGGTTGGCCAAAAAGGGCGTATGCGTTTTTTCCTGAACATATTCAGGAAAAAACGCATACGCCCTTTTTGGCCAAGTGCATCATTGTGGACGTTCTGCCTCTTTTCCTATGCTTTACATGCACTTCCAGTCTACCTCCTGAAATCGGTTTCCTACAATTCTGCCCCACTTTCAAGTCCTCTTGGCAGCCTTACTTCAATATATTTTTGGACGATAGCTGTCATTTATAACTCTGCAGGTTTGTGAATGACAGTGCCCCTGAGCTCCTTTCTTCAACTCGCTTTCTTGTGAGCTGGCCGCAACACCGCAGGATTGCTTCAGGCCCTAGTGTGGTTCGGACATGGCATGCTGAGCCTTTGGTTAATTCCTCTTCCTGGTGGGAAATGAGAGTTAAATTTGCCCGTCCAGACACCTCCAGCTAGTCTCTCGTTGGTTCTCCCTATTCCTGTTCATTTTCTGCAGAAATTGCAAACTGGGCCAAACAGGATGTTAAAGGCACTGACTCTCCAAGTGGGGAGAGTGTTAGTAAAGCGTCTGGAATGTTGCACCCGAGTACCAGGGGACGAAAACTGAGACACCTTTGAACACGTTTCCCAATCACACGGTGGATCATAGTCTGGGTTCCTCATGCATGTTTTAGCTGAAGGAAAAATCCCTTAAACCTGGAGAGTTGAGACCCATGTAATGGGTACCATGCAATATGACTTCAAAGGGTCTGCATTTGCTCACCGATCCTCACCAATCCTATCACTGCTGCGTTTATGCCGCTGTACACACGCTTGATTCTCTTTCGGAGACATATAAATCCATAGGTTTTAAGATTCTTACTAGTCAGGTATATTCTTAGGCGTTTAATATGGGGTGTTGAGTCCACTTCGTTGAGCAAGGAGTAGCTCTTGTCTATTACATATTTGGCTTATGGAACGGTATCTGTGCTAATTTCAATCTCTGGTTTTATGCAGCACCCCAACTCACCTTTCCCCTTAAGCAAGCATAAGTTGGTTTTCTACATTTGAGACCCTGTTCTGTTTTGTAATTCAGTTCCTGTGTAGCCAAGTTTACATTCCGTGTAGTAGTGATATCTTATGATGTTTCTTTTTCTCTGTAACATATTTCACTTAGAATCATCGTACCTGAATCCACTCATTATGCTGCTATGGGCCTAATGACATAGATTTCATTGCTGAGTGATATTGCATTGTACGTAAGTACCACAACTTCTTTATACATTTTTCGCTTTCTGCAATATTGAACTTGTACCATAAACGAGGTTCTTGTAAACAGAACCGTCCCAAACTTTGGGGTGGCTGTGTCTTTTTTATTTTAATTCCCCTAAGCTATAGGACCATAAGTGGAAGTGCCCTAGGCTCTGTTGCTTTGTTTTTTAGACGTTTCAGGAAACACCATACACTTCTCCAGAGTGGCTGTTGGCAATTTACATCCCGCCCATCAGCATAACAAGGCTCCCAGTTCTCCATGGCCTGTCCTGCCTTTCTGGATTTTACACTTTTTTCAGATGACCCTTTTGACCGGGGGGCAGTGAGACTTCATTGTAGTGCAGATTTCCTTTGCAAGCTTGCTTGGTTGGCCAAAAAGTGCGTATGCGTTTTTTCCTGAATATATTCAGGAAAAAATGCATACGCACTTTTTGGCCAAGTGCATCATTGTGGACGTTCTGCCTCTTTTCCTATGCTTTACATGCAATTCCAGTCTACCTCCTGAAATCAGTTTCCTGCAATTCTGCCCCGCTTTCAAGTCCTCTTGGCAGCCTTACTTCAGTATATTTTTGGATGATAGCTGTCATTTATAACTCTGCAGGTTTCTGAATTACACTGCTCCTGAGCTCCTTTCTTCAACTCGCTTTCTTTTGAGCTGGCCGCAACACCGCAGGATTTCTTCAGGCCCTAGTGTGGTTCTGGCATGGCATGCTGAGCCTTTGGTTAATTCCTCTTCCTGGTGGGAAATGAGAGTTAAATTAGCTCATCAAGACACCTCCAGCTAGTCTGTCATTGGTTCTCCCTATTCCTGTTCATTTTCCGCAGAAATTGCAAACTGGGCCAAACAGGAGGTTAAAGGCACTGACTCTCCAAGTGGGGAGTGTGTTAGTAAAGCATGTGGAATGTTGCACCCGAGTACCGGGGGATGAAAACTGAGTCACATTTGAACACGTTTCCCGATCACACGGTGGATCATACTCTGGGATCCACATGCATGTTTTAGCTGAAGGAAGAATCCCTTAAACCTGGAGATTTGAGACCCATGGAATGGGTACCATGCAATATGACTTCAAAGGGTCTGCATTTGCTCACCGATCCTCACCAATCCTATCACTGGTGCGTTTATGTCGCTGTACACACGCTTGATTCTCTTTCGGAGACATATAAATCCATAGGTTTTAAGATTCTTACTAGTCAGGTATATTCTTAGGCGTTTAATACGGGGTGTTGAGTCCACTTCGTTGAGCAAGGAGTAGCTCTTGTCTATTACATATTTGGCTTATGGAACGGTATGTGTGCTAATTTCAATCTGTGTTTTTATGCAACACCCCAACTCACCTTTCCCCTTAAGCAAGCATAAGTTGGATTTCTACATTTGAGACCCTGTTATGTTTTGTAATTCAGTTCCTGTGTAGCCAAGTTTACATTCCGTGTAGTAGTGATATCTTATGATGTTTCTTTTTCTGTGTGACTTATTTCACTTAGAATCATCGTACCTGAATCCACTCATTATGCTGCTCTGGGCCTGATGACATAGATTTCATTGCTGAGTGATATTGCATTGTACGTAAGTAGAACAACTTCTTTATCCATTTTTCGCTCTCTGCGATATTGAACTTGTACCGTAAACGAGGTTCTTGTAAACAGAGCCGTCCCAAACTTTGGGGTGGCTGTGTCTTTTTGATTTTAATTTCCCTAAGCTATAGGACCATAAGCGGAAGTGCCCTAGACTCTGTTGCTTTGTTTTTTAGATGTTTCAGGAAACACCATACACTTCTCCAGAGTGGCTGTTGACAATTTACATCCCGCCCTTCAGCATAACAAGGCTCCCAGGTCTCCATGGCCTGTCCTGCCTTTCTGGATTTTACACTTTTTTCAGATGGCCCTTTTGACCGGGGGGCAGTGAGACTTCATTGTAGTGCAGATTTCCTTTGCAAGCTTGCTTGGTTGGCCAAAAAGGGCGTATGTGTTTTTTCCTGAATATATTCAGGAAAAAACGCATACGCCCTTTTTGGCCAACTGCATCATTGTGGACGTTCTGCCTCTTTTCCTATGCTTTACATGCAATTCCAGTCTACCTCCTGAAATCGGTTTCCTGCAATTCTGCCCCGCTTTCAAGTCCTCTTGGCAGCCTTACTTCAATATATTTTTGGACGATAGCTGTCATTTATAACTCTGCAGGTTTGTGAATGACAGTGCCCCTGAGCTCCTTTCTTCAACTCGCTTTCTTGTGAGCTGGCCGCAACACCGCAGGATTGCTTCAGGCCCTAGTGTGGTTCCGGCATGGCACGCTGAGCCTTTGGTTAATTCCTCTTCCTGGTGGGAAATGAGAGTTAAATTTGCCCGTCCAGACACCTCCAGCTAGTCTCTCATTGGTTCTCCCTATTTCTATTTATTTTCCGCAGAAATTGCAAACTGGGACAAACAGGAGGTTAAAGGCACTGACTCTCCAAGTGGGGAGAGTGTTAGTAAAGCGTCTGGAATGTTGCACCCGAGTACCAGGGGACGAAAACTGAGACACCTATGAACACGTTTCCCAATCACACGGTGGATCATACTCTGGGTTCCACATGCATGTTTTAACTGAAGGAAGAATCCCTTAAACCAGGAGAGTTGAGATCTATGGAATGGGTACCATGCAATATGACTTCAAAGTTTCTGCATTTGCTCACCGATCCTCACCAATCCTATCACTGCTGCATTTATGCCGCTGTACACACGCTTGATTCTCCTTCGGAGACATATAAATCCATAGGTTTTAAGATTCTTACTAGTCAGGTATATTCTTAGGCGTTTAATATGTGGTGTTGAGTCCACTTCGTTGAGCAAGGAGTAGCTCTTGTCTATTATATATTTGGCTTATGGAACGGTATCTGTGCTAATTTCAATCTCTGGTTTTATGCAGCACCCCAACTCACCTTTCCCCTTAAGCAAGCATAAGTTGGTTTTCTACATTTGAGACCCTGTTCTGTTTTGTAATTCAGTTCCTGTGTAGCCAAGTTTACATTCCGTGTAGTAGTGATATCTTATGATGTTTCTTTTTCTCTGTGACATATTTCACTTAGAATCATCGTACCTGAATCCACTCATTATGCTGCTACGGGCCTAATGACATAGATTTCATTGCTGAGTGATATTGCATTGTACGTAAGTACCACAACTTCTTTATCCATTTTTCGCTTTCTGCAATATTGAACTTGTACCGTAAACGAGGTTCTTGTAAACAGAACCGTCCCAAACTTTGGGGTGGCTGTGTCTTTTTTATTTTAATTTCCCTAAGCTATAGGACCATAAGCGGAAGTGCCCTAGGCTCTGATGCTTTGTTTTTTAGATGTTTCAGGAAACACCATACACTTCTCCAGAGTGGCTGTTGGCAATTTACATCCCGCCCATCAGCATAACAAGGCTCCCAGTTCTCCATGGCCTGTCCTGCCTTTCTGGATTTTACACTTTTTTCAGATGGCCCTTTTGACCGGGGGGCAGTGAGACTTCATTGTAATGCAGATTTCCTTTGCAAGCTTGCTTGGTTGGCCAAAAAGGGCGTATGAGTTTTTTCCTGCATATATTCAGGAAAAAATGCATACGCCCTTTTTGGCCAAGTGCATCATTGTGGACGTTCTGCCTCTTTTCCTATGCTTTACATGTAATTCCAGTCTACCTCCTGAAATCAGTTTCCTGCAATTCTGCCCCGCTTTCAAGTCCTCTTGGCAGCCTTACTTCAGTATATTTTTGGACGACAGCTGTCATTTATAACTCTGCAGGTTTGTGAATGACAGTGCCCCTGAGCTCCTTTCTTCAACTCGCTTTCTTGTGAGCTGGCCGCAACACCGCAGGATTGTTTCAGGCCCTAGTGTGGTTCCGGCGTGGCACGCTGAGCCTTTGGTTAATTCCTCTTCCTGGTGGGAAATGAGAGTTAAATTTGCCCGTCCAGACACCTCCAGCTAGTCTCTCATTGGTTCTCCCTATTCCTGTTCATTTTCCGCAGAAATTGCAAACTGGGCCATACAGGAGGTTAAAGGCACTGACTCTCCAAGTGGGGAGAGTGTTAGTAAAGCGTCTGGAATGTTGCACCCGAGTACCGGGGGACGAAAACTGAGACACATTTGAACACGTTTCCCGATCACATGGTGGATCATACTCTGGGTTCCACATGCATGTTTTAGCTGAAGGAAGAATCCCTTAAACCTGGAGAGTTGAGACCCATGGAATGGGTACCATGCAATATGACTTCAAAGGGTCTGCATTTGCTCACCGATCCTCACCAATCCTATCACTGCTGCGTTTATGCCACTGTACACACGCTTGTTTCTCTTTTGGAGACATATAAATCAATAGGTTTTAAGATTCTTACTAGTCAGGTATATTCTTAGGCGTTTAATATGGGGTGTTGAGTCCACTTCGTTGAGCAAGGAGTAGCTCTTGTCTATTACATATTTGGCTTATGGAACGGTATCTGTGCTAATTTCAATCTCTGGTTTTATGCAGCACCCCAACTCACCTTTCCCCTTAAGCAAGCATAAGTTGGTTTTCTACATTTGAGACCCTGTTCTGTTTTGTAATTCAGTTCCTGTGTAGCCAAGTTTACATTCCGTGTAGTAGTGATATCTTATGATGTTTCTTTTTCTCTGTGACATATTTCACTTAGAATCATCGTACCTGAATCCACTCATTATGCTGCTATGGGCCTGATGACATAGATTTCATTGCTGAGTGATATTGCATTGTACGTAAGTACCACAAGTTCTTTATCCATTTTTCGCTTTCTGCAATATTGAAATTCTACCGTAAACGAGGTTCTTGTAAACAAAACCGTCCCAAACTTTGGGGTGGCTGTGTCTTTTTTATTATAATTTCCCTAAGCTATAGGACCATAAGTGGAAGTGCCCTAGGCTCTGTTGCTTTGTTTTTTAGATGTTTCAGGAAACACCATACACTTCTCCAGAGTGGCTGTTGGCAATTTACATCCCGCCCATCAGCATAACAAGGCTCCCAGTTCTCCATGGCCTGTCCTGCCTTTCTGGATTTTACACTTTTTTCAGATGGCCCTTTTGACCGGGGGGCAGTGAGACTTCATTGTAGTGCAGATTTCCTTTGCAAGCTTGCTTGGTTGGCCAAAAAGGGCGTATGCGTTTTTTCCTGAACATATTCAGGAAAAAACGCATACGCCCTTTTTGGCCAAGTGCATCATTGTGGACGTTCTGCCTCTTTTCCTATGCTTTACATGCAATTCCAGTCTACCTCCTGAAATCGGTTTCCTACAATTCTGCCCCACTTTCAAGTCCTCTTGGCAGCCTTACTTCAATATATTTTTGGACGATAGCTGTCATTTATAACTCTGCAGGTTTGTGAATGACAGTGCCCCTGAGCTCCTTTCTTCAACTCGCTTTCTTGTGAGCTGGCCGCAACACCGCAGGATTGCTTCAGGCCCTAGTGTGGTTCGGACATGGCATGCTGAGCCTTTGGTTAATTCCTCTTCCTGGTGGGAAATGAGAGTTAAATTTGCCCGTCCAGACACCTCCAGCTAGTCTCTCGTTGGTTCTCCCTATTCCTGTTCATTTTCTGCAGAAATTGCAAACTGGGCCAAACAGGATGTTAAAGGCACTGACTCTCCAAGTGGGGAGAGTGTTAGTAAAGCGTCTGGAATGTTGCACCCGAGTACCAGGGGACGAAAACTGAGACACCTTTGAACACGTTTCCCAATCACACGGTGGATCATAGTCTGGGTTCCTCATGCATGTTTTAGCTGAAGGAAAAATCCCTTAAACCTGGAGAGTTGAGACCCATGTAATGGGTACCATGCAATATGACTTCAAAGGGTCTGCATTTGCTCACCGATCCTCACCAATCCTATCACTGCTGCGTTTATGCTGCTGTACACACACTTGATTCTCTTTCGGAGACATATAAATCCATAGGTTTTAAGATTCTTACTAGTCAGGTATATTCTTAGGCGTTTAATATGGGGTGTTGAGTCCACTTCGTTGAGCAAGGTGTAGCTCTTGTCTATTACATATTTGGCTTATGGAACGGTATCTGTGCTAATTTCAATCTCTGGTTTTATGCAGCACCCCAACTCACCTTTCCCCTTAAGCAAGCATAAGTTGGTTTTCTACATTTGAGACCCTGTTCTGTTTTGTAATTCAGTTCCTGTGTAGCCAAGTTTACATTCCGTGTAGTAGTGATATCTTATGATGTTTCTTTTTCTCTGTAACATATTTCACTTAGAATCATCGTACCTGAATCCACTCATTATGCTGCTACGGGCCTGATGACATAGATTTCATTGCTGAGTGATATTGCATTGTACGTAAGTACCACAACTTCTTTATCCATTTTTTGCTTTCTGCGATATTGAACTTGTACCGTAAACGAGGTTCTTGTAAACAGAGCCGTCCCAAACTTTGAGGTGGCTGTGTCTTTTGGATTTTAATTTCCCTAAGCTATAGGACCATAAGTGGAAGTGCCCTAGGCTCTGTTGCTTTGTTTTTTAGATGTTTCAGGAAACACCATACACTTCTCCAGAGTGGCTGTTGGCAATTTACATCCCGCCCATCAGCATAACAAGGCTCCCAGTTCTCCATGGCCTGTCCTGCCTTTCTGGATTTTACACTTTTTTCAGATGGCTCTTTTGACTGGGGGGCAGTGAGACTTCATTGTAGTGCAGATTTCCTTTGCAAGCTTGCTTGGTTGGCCAAAAAGTGCATATGCGTTTTTTCCTGAATATATTCAGGAAAAAACGCATACGCCCTTTTTGGCCAAGTGCATCATTGTGGACGTTCTGC
The DNA here is from genome assembly GCF_964374135.1 of Grampus griseus. NCBI lineage: Eukaryota > Metazoa > Chordata > Mammalia > Artiodactyla > Delphinidae > Grampus > Grampus griseus. The sequence continues at coordinate 12,674 of NW_028133251.1, read as the reverse complement.
CTCTTTTCCTATGCTTTACATGCAATTCCAGTCTACCTCCTGAAATCGGTTTCCTGCAATTCTGTCCCGCTTTCAAGTCCTCTTGGCAGCCTTACTTCAATATATTTTTGGACGATAGCTGTCATTTATAACTCTGCATGTTTGTGAATGACAGTGCCCCTGAGCTCCTTTCTTCAACTCGCTTTCTTGTGAGCTGGCCGCAACACCGCAGGATTGCTTCAGGCCCTAGTGTGGTTCCGGCATGGCACGCTGAGCCTTTGGTTAATTCCTCTTCCTGGTGGGAAATGAGAGTTAAATTTGCCCGTCCAGACACCTCCAGCTAGTCTCTCATTGGTTCTCCCTATTCCTGTTCATTTTCCGCAGAAATTGCAAACTGGGACAAACAGGAGGTTAAAGGCACTGACTCTCCAAGTGGGGAGAGTGTTAGTAAAGCGTCTGGAATGTTGCACCCGAGTACCAGGGGACGAAAACTGAGACACCTTTGAACACGTTTCCTAATCACACGGTGGATCATAATCTGGGTTCCACATGCATGTTTTAGCTGAAGGAAGAATCCCTTAAACCTGGAGAGTTGAGACCCATGGAATGGGTACCATGCAATATGACTTCAAAGGGTCTGCATTTGCTCACCGATCCTCACCAATCCTATCACTGCTGCGTTTATGCCGCTGTACACACGCTTGATTCTCCTTCGGAGACATATAAATCCATAGGTTTTAAGATTCTTACTAGTCAGGTATATTCTTAGGCGTTTAATATGGGGTGTTGAGTCCACTTCGTTGAGCAAGGAGTAGCTCTTGTCTATTACATATTTGGCTTATGGAACGGTATCTGTGCTAATTTCAATCCTGGTTTTATGCAGCACCCCAACTCACCTTTCCCCTTAAGCAATCATAAGTTGGTTTTCTACATTTGAGACCCTGCTCTGTTTTGTAATGCAGTTCCTGTGTAGCCAAGTTTACATTCCGTGTAGTAGTGATATCTTATGATGTTTTTTTCTGTGTGACTTATTTCACTTAGAATCATCGTACCTGAATCCACTCATTATGCTGCTATGGGCCTGATGACATAGATTTCATTGCTGAGTGATATTGCATTGTACGTAAGTACCACAACTTCTTTATCCATTTTTTGCTTTCTGCGATATTGAACTTGTACCGTAAACGAGGTTCTTGTAAACAGAGCCGTCCCAAACTTTGGGGTGGCTGTGTCTTTTGGATTTTAATTTCCCTAAGCTATAGGACCATAAGTGGAAGTGCCCTAGGCTCTGTTGCTTTGTTTTTTAGATGTTTCAGGAAACACCATACACTTCTCCAGAGTGGCTGTTGGCAATTTACATCCCGCCCATCAGCATAACAAGGCTCCCAGTTCTCCATGGCCTGTCCTGCCTTTCTGGATTTTACACTTTTTTCAGATGGCTCTTTTGACTGGGGGGCAGTGAGATTTCATTGTAGTGCAGATTTCCTTTGCAAGCTTGCTTGGTTGGCCAAAAAGGGCGTATGCGTTTTTTCCTGAATATATTCAGGAAAAAACGCATACGCCCTTTTTGGCCAAGTGCATCATTGTGGACGTTCTGCCTCTTTTCCTATGCTTTACATGCAATTCCAGTCTACCTCCTGAAATCGGTTTCTTGCAATTCTAACCCGCTTTCAAGTCCTCTTGGCAGCCTTACTTCAATATATTTTTGGACGATAGCTGTCATTTATAACTCTGCATGTTTGTGAATGACAGTGCCCCTGAGCTCCTTTCTTCAACTCGCTTTCTTGTGAGCTGGCCGCAACACCGCAGGATTGCTTCAGGCCCTAGTGTGGTTCCGGCATGGCACGCTGAGCCATTGGTTAATTCCTCTTCCTGGTGGGAAATGAGAGTTAAATTTGCCCGTCCAGACACCTCCAGCTAGTCTCTCATTGGTTCTCCCTATTCCTGTTCATTTTCCGCAGAAATTGCAAACTGGGACAAACAGGAGGTTAAAGGCACTGACTCTCCAAGTGGGGAGAGTGTTAGTAAAGCGTCTGGAATGTTGCACCCGAGTACCAGGGGACGAAAACTGAGACACCTTTGAACACGTTGCCCGATCACACGGTGGATCATACTCTGGGTTCCACATGCATGTTTTAGCTGAAGGAAGAATCCCTTAAACCTGGAGAGTTGAGACCCATGGAATGGGTACCATGCGATATGACTTCAAAGGGTCTGCATTTGCTCACCGATCTTCACCAATCCTATCACTGCTTCGTTTATGCCGCTGTACACACGCTTAATTCTCTTTCAGATACATATAAATCCATAGGTTTTAAGATTCTTACTAGTCGGGTATATTCTTAGGCGTTTAATATGGGGTGTTGAGTCCACTTCGTTGAGCAAGTAGTAGCTCTTGTCTATTATATATTTGGCTTATGGAACGGTATCTGTGCTAATTTCAATCTCTTGTTTTATGCAGTACCCCAACTCACCTTTCCCTTTAAGCAAGCGTAAGTTGGTTTTCTACATTTGAGACCCTGTTCTGTTTTGTAATTCAGTTCCTGTGTAGCCAAGTTTACATTCCGTGTAGTAGTGATATCTTATGATGTTTTTTTCTGTGTGACTTATTTCACTTAGAATCATCGTACCTGAATCCACTCATTATGCTGCTACAGGCCTGATGACATAGATTTCATTGCTGAGTGATATTGCATTGTACGTAAGTACCACAACTTCTTTATCCATTTTTTGCTTTCTGCGATATTGAACTTGTACCGTAAACGAGGTTCTTGTAAACAGAGCCGTCCCAAACTTTGGGGTGGCTGTGTCTTTTGGATTTTAATTTCCCTAAGCTATAGGACCATAAGTGGAAGTGCCCTAGGCTCTGTTGCTTTGTTTTTTAGATGTTTCAGGAAACACCATACACTTCTCCAGAGTGGCTGTTGGCAATTTACATCCCGCCCATCAGCATAACAAGGCTCCCAGTTCTCCATGGCCTGTCTTGCCTTTCTGGATTTTACACTTTTTTCAGATGGCTCTTTTGACTGGGGGGCAGTGAGACTTCATTGTAGTGCAGATTTCCTTTGCAAGCTTGCTTGGTTGGCCAAAAAGGGCGTATGCGTTTTTTCCTGAATATATTCAGGAAAAAACGCATACGCCCTTTTTGGCCAAGTGCATCATTGTGGACGTTCTGCCTCTTTTCCTATGCTTTACATGCAATTCCAGTCTACCTCCTGAAATCGGTTTCCTGCAATTCTGCCCCGCTTTCAAGTCCTCTTGGCAGCCTTACTTCAATATATTTTTGGACGATAGCTGTCATTTATAACTCTGCATGTTTGTGAATGACAGTGCCCCTGAGCTCCTTTCTTCAACTCGCTTTCTTGTGAGCTGGCCGCAACACCGCAGGATTGCTTCAGGCCCTAGTGTGGTTCCGGCATGGCACGCTGAGCCTTTGGTTAATTCCTCTTCCTGGTGGGAAATGAGAGTTAAATTTGCCCGTCCAAACACCTCCAGCTAGTCTCTCATTGGTTCTCCCTATTCCTGTTCATTTTCCGCAGAAATTGCAAACTGGGACAAACAGGAGGTTAAAGGCACTGACTCTCCAAGTGGGGAGAGTGTTAGTAAACCGTCTGGAATGTTGCACCCGAGTACCAGGGGACGAAAACTGAGACACCTTTGAACACGTTTCCTAATCACACGGTGGATCATAATCTGGGTTCCACATGCATGTTTTAGCTGAAGGAAGAATCCCTTAAACCTGGAGAGTTGAGACCCATGGAATGGGTACCATGCAATATGACTTCAAAGGGTCTGCATTTGCTCACCGATCCTCACCAATCCTATCACTGCTGCGTTCATGCCGCTGTACACACGCTTGATTCTCCTTCGGAGACATATAAATCCATAGGTTTTAAGATTCTTACTAGTCAGGTATATTCTTAGGCGTTTAATATGGGGTGTTGAGTCCACTTCGTTGAGCAAGGAGTAGCTCTTGTCTATTACATATTTGGCTTATGGAACGGTATCTGTGCTAATTTCAATCTCTGGTTTTATGCAGCACCCCAACTCACCTTTCCCCTTAAGCAATCATAAGTTGGTTTTCTACATTTGAGACCCTGCTCTGTTTTGTAATTCAGTTCCTGTGTAGCCAAGTTTACATTCCGTGTAGTAGTGATATCTTATGATGTTTTTTTCTGTGTGACTTATTTCACTTAGAATCATCGTACCTGAATCCACTCATTATGCTGCTACGGGCCTGATGACATAGATTTCATTGCTGAGTGATATTGCATTGTACGTAAGTACCACAACTTCTTTATCCATTTTTTGCTTTCTGCGATATTGAACTTGTACCGTAAACGAAGTTCTTGTAAACAGAGCCGTCCCAAACTTTGAGGTGGCTGTGTCTTTTGGATTTTAATTTCCCTAAGCTATAGGACCATAAGTGGAAGTGCCCTAGGCTCTGTTGCTTTGTTTTTTAGATGTTTCAGGAAACACCATACACTTCTCCAGAGTGGCTGTTGGCAATTTACATCCCGCCCATCAGCATAACAAGGCTCCCAGTTCTCCATGGCCTGTCCTGCCTTTCTGGATTTTACACTTTTTTCAGATGGCTCTTTTGACTGGGGGGCAGTGAGACTTCATTGTAGTGCAGATTTCCTTTGCAAGCTTGCTTGGTTGGCCAAAAAGGGCATATGCGTTTTTTCCTGAATATATTCAGGAAAAAACGCATACGCCCTTTTTGGCCAAGTGCATCATTGTGGACGTTCTGCCTCTTTTCCTATGCTTTACATGCAATTCCAGTCTACCTCCTGAAATCGGTTTCCTGCAATTCTGCCCCGCTTTCAAGTCCTCTTGGCAGCCTTACTTCAATATATTTTTGGACGATAGCTGTCATTTATAACTCTGCAGGTTTGTGAATGACAGTGCCCCTGAGCTCCTTTCTTCAACTCGCTTTCTTGTGAGCTGGCCGCAACACCGCAGGATTGCTTCAGGCCCTAGTGTGGTTCCGGCATGGCACGCTGAGCCTTTGGTTAATTCCTCTTCCTGGTGGGAAATGAGAGTTAAATTTGCCCGTCCAGACACCTCCAGCTAGTCTCTCATTGGTTCTCCCTATTCCTGTTCATTTTCCGCAGAAATTGCAAACTGGGACAAACAGGAGGTTAAAGGCACGGACTCTCCAAGTGGGGAGAGTGTTAGTAAAGCGTCTGGAATGTTGCACCCGAGTACCAGGGGACGAAAACTGAGACACCTTTGAACACGTTTCCTAATCACACGGTGGATCATAATCTGGGTTCCACATGCATGTTTTAGCTGAAGGAAGAATCCCTTAAACCTGGAGAGTTGAGACCCATGGAATGGGTACCATGCAATATGACTTCAAAGGGTCTGCATTTGCTCACCGAACCTCACCAATCCTATCACTGGTGCGTTTATGTCGCTGTACACACGCTTGATTCTCTTTCGGAGACATATAAATCCATAGGTTTTAAGATTCTTACTAGTAAGGTATATTCTTAGGCGTTTAATACGGGGTGTTGAGTCCACTTCGTTGAGCAAGGAGTAGCTCTTGTCTATTACATATTTGGCTTATGGAACGGTATCTGTGCTAATTTCAATCTGTGTTTTTATGCAACACCCCAACTCACCTTTCCCCTTAAGCAAGCATAAGTTGGATTTCTACATTTGAGACCCTGTTATGTTTTGTAATTCAGTTCCTGTGTAGCCAAGTTTACATTCCGTGTAGTAGTGATATCTTATGATGTTTCTTTTTCTGTGTGACTTATTTCACTTAGAATCATCGTACCTGAATCCACTCATTATGCTGCTATGGGCCTGATGACATAGATTTCATTGCTGAGTGATATTGCATTGTACGTAAGTAGAACAACTTCTTTATCCATTTTTCGCTCTCTGCGATATTGAACTTGTACCGTAAACGAGGTTCTTGTAAACAGAGCCGTCCCAAACTTTGGGGTGGCTGTGTCTTTTTGATTTTAATTTCCCTAAGCTATAGGACCATAAGCGGAAGTGCCCTAGGCTCTGTTGCTTTGTTTTTTAGATGTTTCAGGAAACACCATACACTTCTCCAAAGTGGCTGTTGACAATTTACATCCCGCCCTTCAGCATAACAAGGCTCCCAGGTCTCCATGGCCAGTCCTGCCTTTCTGGATTTTACACTTTTTTCAGATGGCCCTTTTGACCGGGGGGCAGTGAGACTTCATTGTAGTGCAGATTTCCTTTGCAAGCTTGCTTGGTTGGCCAAAAAGGGCGTATGCGTTTTTTCCTGAATATATTCAGGAAAAAACGCATACGCCCTTTTTGGCCAAGTGCATCATTGTGGACGTTCTGCCTCTTTTCCTATGCTTTACATGCAATTCCAGTCTACCTCCTGAAATCGGTTTCTTGCAATTCTACCCCGCTTTCAAGTCCTCTTGGCAGCCTTACTTCAATATATTTTTGGACGATAGCTGTCATTTATAACTCTGCAGGTTCGTGAATGACAGTGCCCCTGAGCTCCTTTCTTCAACTCGCTTTCTTGTGAGCTGGCCGCAACACCGCAGGATTGCTTCAGGCCCTAGTGTGGTTCCGGCATGGCACGCTGAGCCTTTGGTTAATTCCTCTTCCTGGTGGGAAATGAGAGTTAAATTTGCCCGTCCAGACACCTCCAGCTAGTCTCTCATTGGTTCTCCCTATTCCTGTTCATTTTCCGCAGAAATTGCAAACTGGGACAAACAGGAGGTAAAAGGCACTGACTCTCCAAGTGGGGAGAGTGTTAGTAAAGCGTCTGGAATGTTGCACCCGAGTACCAGGGGACGAAAACTGAGACACCTTTGAACACGTTTCCTAATCACACGGTGGATCATAATCTGGGTTCCACATGTATGTTTTAGCTGAAGGAAGAATCCCTTAAACCTGGAGAGTTGAGACCCATGGAATGGGTACCATGCAATATGACTTCAAAGGGTCTGCATTTGCTCACCGAACCTCACCAATCCTATCACTGGTGCGTTTATGTCGCTGTACACACGCTTGATTCTCTTTCGGAGACATATAAATCCATAGGTTTTAAGATTCTTACTAGTCAGGTATATTCTTAGGCGTTTAATACGGGGTGTTGAGTCCACTTCGTTGAGCAAGGAGTAGCTCTTGTCTATTACATATTTGGCTTATGGAACGGTATCTGTGCTAATTTCAATCTGTGTTTTTATGCAACACCCCAACTCACCTTTCCCCTTAAGCAAGCATAAGTTGGATTTCTACATTTGAGACCCTGTTATGTTTTGTAATTCAGTTCCTGTGTAGCCAAGTTTACATTCCGTGTAGTAGTGATATCTTATCATGTTTCTTTTTCTGTGTGACTTATTTCACTTAGAATCATCGTACCTGAATCCACTCATTATGCTGCTATGGGCCTGATGACATAGATTTCATTGCTGAGTGATATTGCATTGTACGTAAGTAGAACAACTTCTTTATCCATTTTTCGCTCTCTGCGATATTGAACTTGTACCGTAAACGAGGTTCTTGTAAACAGAGCCGTCCCAAACTTTGGGGTGGCAGTGTCTTTTTGATTTTAATTTCCCTAAGCTATAGGACCATAAGCGGAAGTGCCCTAGGCTCTGTTGCTTTGTTTTTTAGATGTTTCAGGAAACACCATACACTTCTCCAGAGTGGCTGTTGACAATTTACATCCCGCCCTTCAGCATAACAAGGCTCCCAGGTCTCCATGGCCAGTCCTGCCTTTCTGGATTTTACACTTTTTTCAGATGGCCCTTTTGACCGGGGGGCAGTGAGACTTCATTGTAGTGCAGATTTCCTTTGCAAGCTTGCTTGGTTGGCCAAAAAGGGCGTATGCGTTTTTTCCTGAATATATTCAGGAAAAAACGCATACGCCCTTTTTGGCCAAGTGCATCATTGTGGACGTTCTGCCTCTTTTCCTATGCTTTACATGCAATTCCAGTCTACCTCCTGAAATCGGTTTCCTGCAATTCTGCCTCGCTTTCAAGTCCTCTTGGCAGCCTTACTTCAATATATTTTTGGACGATAGCTGTCATTTATAACTCTGCAGGTTTGTGAATGACAGTGCCCCTGAGCTCCTTTCTTCAACTCGCTTTCTTGTGAGCTGGCCGCAACACCGCAGGATTGCTTCAGGCCCTAGTGTGGTTCCGGCATGGCACGTTGAGCCTTTGGTTAATTCCTCTTCCTGGTGGGAAATGAGAGTTAAATTTCCCCGTCCAGACACCTCCAGCTAGTCTCTCATTGGTTCTCCCTATTTCTGTTCATTTTCCGCAGAAATTGCAAACTGGGACAAACAGGAGGTTAAAGGCACTGACTCTCCAAGTGGGGAGAGTGTTAGTAAAGCGTCTGGAATGTTGCACCCGAGTACCAGGGGACGAAAACTGAGACACCTATGAACACGTTTCCCAATCACATGGTGGATCATACTCTGGGTTCCACATGCATGTTTTAACTGAAGGAAGAATCCCTTAAACCAGGAGAGTTGAGACCTATGGAATGGGTACCATGCAATATGACTTCAAAGTTTCTGCATTTGCTCACCGATCCTCACCAATCCTATCACTGCTGCGTTTATGCCGCTGTACACACGCTTGATTCTCTTTCGGAGACATATAAATCCATAGGTTTTAAGATTCTTACTAGTCAGGTATATTCTTAGGCGTTTAGTATGGGGTGTTGAGTCCACTTCGTTGAGCAAGGAGTAGCTCTTGTCTATTACATATTTGGCTTATGGAACGGTATCTGTGCTAATTTCAATCTCTGGTTTTATGCAGCACCCCAACTCACCTTTCCCCTTAAGCAAGCATAAGTTGGTTTTCTACATTTGAGACCCTGTTCTGTTTTGTAATTCAGTTCCTGTGTAGCCAAGTTTACATTCCGTGTAGTAGTGATATCTTATGATGTTTCTTTTTCTCTGTAACATATTTCACTTAGAATCATCGTACCTGAATCCACTCATTATGCTGCTACGGGCCTAATGACATAGATTTCATTGCTGAGTGATATTGCATTGTACGTAAGTACCACAACTTCTTTATACATTTTTTCGCTTTCTGCAATATTGAACTTGTACCGTAAACGAGGTTCTTGTAAACAGAACCGTCCCAAACATTGGGGTGGCTGTGTCTTTTTTATTTTAATTTCCCTAAGCTATAGGACCATAAGTGGAAGTGCCCTAGGCTCTATTGCTTTGTTTTTAGATGTTTCAGGAAACACCATACACTTCTCCAGAGTGGCTGTTGGCAATTTACATCCCACCCATGAGCATAACAAGGCTCCCAGTTCTCCATGGCCTGTCCTGCCTTTCTGGATTTTACACTTTTTTCAGATGACCCTTTTGACCGGGGGGCAGTGAGACTTCATTGTAGTGCAGATTTCCTTTGCAAGCTTGCTTGGTTGGCCAAAAAGGGCGTATGAGTTTTTCCTGAATATATTCAGGAAAAAATGCATACGCCCTTTTTGGCCAAGTGCATCATTGTGGACGTTCTGCCTCTTTTCCTATGCTTTACATGCAATTCCAGTCTACCTCCTGAAATCAGTTTCCTGCAATTCTGCCCGCTTTCAAGTCCTCTTGGCAGCCTTTACTTCAGTATATTTTTGGACGATAGCTGTCATTTATAACTCTGCAGGTTTGTGAATGACAGTGCCCTGAGCTCCTTTCTTCAACTCGCTTCTTGTGAGCTGGCCGCAACACCGCAGGATTGTTTCAGGCCCTAGTGTCTTTCCGGCGTGGCACGCTGAGCCTTTGGTTAATTCCTCTTCCTGGTGGGAAATGAGAGTTAAATTTGCCCGTCCAGACACCTCCAGCTAGTCTCTCATTGGTTCTCCCTATTCCTGTTCATTTTCCGCAGAAATTGCAAACTGGGACAAACAGGAGGTTAAAGGCACTGACTCTCCAAGTGGGGAGAGTGTTAGTAAAGGCGTCTGGAATGTTGCACCCGAGTACCGGGGGACGAAAACTGAGACACATTTGAACAGATTTTCCGATCACATGGTGGATCATACTCTGGGTTCCACATGCATGTTTTAGCTGAAGGAAGAATCCCTTAAACCTGGAGAGTTGAGACTCATGGAATGGGTACCATGCAATATGACTTCAAAGGGTCTGCATTTGCTCACCGATCCTCACCAATCCTATCACTGCTGCGTTTATGCCACTGTACACACGCTTGTTTCTCTTTTTGGAGACATATAAATCAATAGGTTTTAAGATTCTTACTAGTCAGGTATATTCTTAGGCGTTTAATATGGGGTGTTGAGTCCACTTCGTTGAGCAAGGAGTAGCTGTTGTCTATTACATATTTGGCTTATGGAACGGTATCTGTGCTAATTTCAATCTCTGGTTTTATGCAGCACCCCAACTCACCTTTCCCCTTAAGCAAGCATAAGTTGGTTTTCTACATTTGAGACCCTGTTCTGTTTTGTAATTCAGTTCCTGTGTAGCCAAGTTTACATTCCGTGTAGTAGTGATATCTTATGATGTTTCTTTTTCTCTGTGACATATTTCACTTAGAATCATCGTACCTGAATCCACTCATTATGCTGCTCTGGCCTGATGACATAGATTTCATTGCTGAGTGATATTGCATTGTACGTAAGTACCACAACTTCTTTATCCATTTTTCGCTTTCTGCAATATTGAAATTGTACCGTAAACGAGGTTCTTGTAAACAAAACCGTCCCAAACTTTGGGGTGGCTGTGTCTTTTTTATTATAATTTCCCTAAGCTATAGGACCGTAAGTGGAAGTGCCCTAGGCTCTGTTGCTTTGTTTTTTAGATGTTTCAGGAAACACCATACACTTCTCCAGAGTGGCTGTTGGCAATTTACATCCCGCCCATCAGCATAACAAGGCTCCCAGTTCTCCATGGCCTGTCCTGCCTTTCTGGATTTTACACTTTTTTCAGAAGGGCCCTTTTGACCGGGGGGCAGTGAGACTTCATTGTAGTGCAGATTTCCTTTGCAAGCTTGCTTGGTTGGCCAAAAAGGGCGTATGCGTTTTTTCCTGAACATATTCAGGAAAAAACGCATACGCCCTTTTTGGCCAAGTGCATCATTGTGGACGTTCTGCCTCTTTCCCTATGCTTTACATGCAATTCCAGTTTACCTCCTGAAATCGGTTTCCTACCATTCTGCCCCACTTTCAAGTCCTCTTGGCAGCCTTACTTCAGTATATTTTTGGACGATAGCTGTCATTTATAACTTTGCAGGTTTGTGAATGACAGTGCCCCTGAGCTCCTTTCTTCAACTCGCTTTCTTGTGAGCTGGCCGCAACACCGCAGGATTGCTTCAGGCCCTAGTGTGGTTCGGACATGGGCACGCTGAGCCTTTGGTTAATTCCTCTTCCTGGTGGGAAATGAGAGTTAAATTTGCCCGTCCAGACACCTCCAGCTAGTCTCTCGTTGGTTCTCCCTATTCCTGTTCATTTTCTGCAGAAATTGCAAACTGGGCCAAACAGGATGTTAAAGGCACTGACTCTCCAAGTGGGGAGAATGTTAGTAAAGCGTCTGGAATGTTGCACCCGAGTACCAGGGGATGAAAACTGAGACACCTTTGAACACGTTTCCCAATCACACGGTGGATCATAGTCTGGATTCCTCATGCATGTTTTAGCTAAAGGAAGAATCCCTTAAACCAGGAGAGTTGAGACCCATGGAATGGGTACCATGCAATATGAGTTCAAAGTTTCTGCATTTGCTCACCGATCCTCACCAATCCTATCACTGCTGCGTTTATGCCCCTGTACACACGCTTGATTCTCTCTTTCGGAGACATATAAATCCATAGGTTTTAAGATTCTTACTAGTCAGGTATATTCTTAGGCGTTTAATATGGGGTGTTGAGTCCACTTCGTTGAGAAAGGAGTAGCTCTTGTCTATTACATATTTGGCTTATGGAACGGTATCTGTGCTAGTTTGGTCTTATGCAGCACACCAACTCACCTTTCCCTTAAGGAAGCATAAGTTGGTTTTCTACATTTGAGACCCTGTTCAGTTTTTTAATTCAGTTCCTGTGTAGCCAAGTTTACATTCCGTGTAGTAGTGATATCTTACGATGTTTCTTTTTCTGTGTGACTTAGTTCACTTAGAATCATTGTACCTGAATCCACTCATTATGGCTGCTACGGGCCTGATGACATAGATTTCATTGCTGAGTGATATTGCATTGTTCGTAAGTACCACAACATCTTTATCCATTTTTCACTTTCTGCGATATTGAACTTGTACCGTAAACGAGGTTCTTGTAAACAGAGCCGTCCCAAACTTTGGGGTGGCTGTGTCCATGGCCTGTCCTGCCTTTCTGGATTTTACACTTTTTTCAGATGGCCCTTTGACCGGGAGGAAGTGAGACTTCATTGTAGTGCAGATTTCCTTTGCAAGCTTGCTTGGTTGGCCAAAAAGGGCGTATGCGTTTTTTCCCGAATATATTCAGGAAAAAACGCATACGCCCTTTTTTGGCCAAGTGCATCATTGTGGACGTTCTGCTCTTTTCCTATGCTTTCAATGCAATTCCAGTCTACCTCCTGAAATCGGTTCCTGCAATTCTGACCCGCTTTCAAGTCCTCTTGGCAGCCTTACTTCAGTATATTTTTGGACGATAGCTGTCATTTATAACTCTGCAGGTTTGTGAATTACAGTGACCCTGAGCTCCTTTCTTCAACTCGCTTTCTTGTGAGCTGGCCGCAACACCGCA